>NW_027555958.1:62298710-62661210 GCF_003287225.1 Phascolarctos cinereus
CTGACTCTCCCACAACACACTTTTAAGTTTAATCTGCATTATTAGCATTTTCTTCCACACTTTCTTACATATAGACAACCAACGAACAATCGATCAAGGTTTGGTTTGTAGCATTTGACAATTTCCAGGGTGTGTACGCTCACACTGAAAATTTAACAATTGACTCTCTGGAGCATAGGCTGCAGTTGGCTCCAGCAAAGCTGACTCAAACACTAGGGAGAAGATGCAAGTGGGCCAAATAATGGAGAAACTCCCCTAGAGACATTTCCCCCCACTGAGACTTTATTTTGTTTGTTGGATTTCCAAGAACATCAGAAAATGGATAATGAAAAACTATATATTCTTTTTGCATATAGTCATTGGATTCATCTGTGCCTCAGTTACCCCAGCTGGGACATCTATTAATGAATATAGAGAGGTGACCACTGAGTCTTTAAAATTGGTTTCCCTTTGTCTGCCCTGCTGGGATGATCAAAAGATGAATGTAGTTCATTTGCCCTCAGGCAATATCTTGCACGTATTCTTTCTTCTCTCTCTCTCTCTGTCTTTATCTCTTTCTCTGTCTCTCATTCAGTTGAAAATTATTATTGTATAGTTAATGAACAATTAAAACATCCTAGAAAAGAAAAATATTTTATCAAATTACTTTTCAAATGTTGGCACATGAAAAAAATGTCATTTTTTGGGGGTGAGGCAATCAGGATTAAGTGACTTGCCCAAGGTCACACAGCTAGTGAGCATCAAATGTCTGAAACCAGATTTGAACTCAGGTCCTCCTGACTCCAAGGTCAGAGCTCTATCCACTGCATCACCTAGCTGCTCCAGAAAATGACATTTAAACAAAAAGGTATTTAAAGTTTAAGATGATATCTAAAATGAAACTGTGTTATAAGGATGGGTGGAGAATGCCATGTTCTGAAGAAGATTCTTGCTACTGGACAAGCTTGCCAGTGATGGAGTCTGGAACTCATGAAGGATTGGGTACATGCCTGTGTCACCAAATCTCCAGGTCACAAAATTACTTCTGACATTCCTTGTTGTATGTAGTCTGCGACCTGGCTTTTAAGTAATATGGAATTTGACTGTGGACAACACAAGGACATCACCATGTGAAGAGAAATGTGTCAATAAATCTCCAATATGATGGTTCCCCCTTCCACGAGATACTTCAGTCATGGCTATATATATCAACACTCAGGAAGTTAAGAAGGGACTATCCTCAAACCTCATGAGTGAGTTGTAAACTTCTTTGTCTTATCTTACTGATGTCAATTTCCCAGACTGTCATGTATCACACTGAGGACTGGTTTAAATGTCTACTCCTGCTAGTCTATATATAAGTACAGATACAGATGTGCAATTTTAGCACTACTCTTAGATGAACTCCGCACTTCTATGCTAACACGTGTGGAAAGAAATCATTAAGAAAACATCATCCCAGACAAAAGGACAATAACAGAATTCTGACAACTAAAACACCTTACAGAAAAGTAGGATTTAACAGATAAATGTTGTGTTAGAAAATATGTTGTGCACGCCTTGGCCCTTCATGCCTATTTTTCTTTTTTAGTTGAATAAAGTTCCGAAAATTCACATGAGGGAGACAGTAAAAACATAAGTATATGAGTTAAGAGGCACTTAGGTGGTGCAGTGGATAAAGTGCCAGGTCTAGAGTCAAGAAGACTCATCTTCCTGAGTTCAAATCTGCCTTTTGACACTTACTAGCTATGTGACCCTGAGCAACTCCACTCAGTTTAACATATCCTTATATGTCTCAGTCTCATGGCCCTTTGACATCTTGCTTACCCTCCTCCGAACACTCTCCAGTTCATCACTGTCTGGCTAAAAATGTAGTACCCAGAGCTGAGTATAATTCTCCAGAAGTAATCTGACTAAAGCAAGATACTATGTGACTATCACCTTCTTATTTTCGGAGACATGCCTCTTTAAATATACCTCATGATTTTAGACAAATGCACATATAATATATGTGTTTGACTCAGTTTACTCATCTGTAAAATGAGCTGGAGAAGGAAATGGCAATCTACTCCAGTATCTTTGCCAAGAAAGCCCCAAATGGAGTCATGAAGAGTCAGACACAACTGAAACACCTGAAAAGCAGCAACAACAAAAATGTAAGTTAAACGAAATTTTAAAAGGCAGTTGATATCTGGTACATTTGTGGTAGATACTCCAATCTGATAGTTGTTCAAGCCCTGAAATCTATGCTTTACATAGTGATTTCATAACCTGACTTATCTAGTTAATTTTCTCAATTCCTTCCATTCAATGATATGATTTCTGTCCCTTGACAGGGGGGCTATATTCCTATATTTGATCAGAGTTTAAATATTGCAGGAAGAATTTGGACAATTTGATCAATGTGGTTTGCCTTAGGAGGTCATGCGTCCCACCTTTTGGATATTTATAAACAGATGATGACCACTTATCATGTATGTTGTTCAGGTATGAGTTGACCAAATGATCTCTGAGGTCCAATTCAATGGACAAGAGATTGAACTTACATAGATATGTGAGTATACTACTATCTACTATGCCAAAAGGAAGAAATGGAAGAGGAGTCCATGAAATGATGAGATATTGATATTTAAAAAAAAAACAGAATGCAAAATCATTAAGGAACTATGAACACAGATGCAGAGATCCCATTGCTAATTATATGCTTTAAGATAATCAAATCTGAGGAGCAAAAAGATCTGTCTCAAAATATTTGTAATATCACTTTTGGTAGTAGCAAAGAAGTAGAAACAAATATATGCCCATTGATTGGAGAATAGCTAAACATTGTGGTATGCAAAGCAATGGAATCATGCAGCACTGCAATAAATGAGGAATATGGAGAATACATAGAAACATGGGAAGATCAAACTGATCCAAATTTAAATAAGAAACCAAAAAAATTCACATAATGACTGTAATATTGTAAATGGAAAGAACAGCAACAAAATCAATGCAATATCCTTATAAGGATCAAGTTTGGCCCCAAAGAAAAGAAGAAAATGTATCCCCCTTCCTTGTTTGCAAAGATGAGAACTATGGATACGGAAATTTGCATACAGTATCACATTTGGTTGATGTGTTGACTAGTCTTGCTAAATGATCATTTTCCCCCCCTCTCTTCTGAATTCCTTGGTACAATGTATGACTTTCCAGGGGAGGAGAAAAATAGGGATCAGTTGTGAAAAAAGGTGTAAAATGAAAAAAATCAATACTAAAAAAAAAAACCCAGGTCAACTCATACTAACCTTACTCCCTTTATTGACAAATTTTTGACATTATACCATCAAATAAATTTTGTAGATATGATTTTCCTAGATTTTAAGAATTTTTTTTGATAAATATCTTACTCTGCTTCATGGAAAAGTTGGAGAGATGTAGAATAGATGGTAATCCAATTAAATAGATTCAGACCTTGTTGAAAGGTTGGAATCAGAGAATAGTCACTAATGATTCAATGATAACTTAATAAGAAGTCTCCAGCAGAGTGCTCTACTGAGCTTGGCCCTGTACTGCTCAACATTTTTATCGATGACTTGGATAAAGGAATAGACGGCAAGCTCATCAAATTTGAAGATATCATCGGGACAGGAAGACTTGCTAATGCATAGGATGACAGAATAAAGATCCCAAAAGTTCTTGACAGGCTAAGGCATTTGACTGAGTCTAATGATATGAAATGCAATAGAAGTAAAGTAAAAGTATTACACTTAGTTTCAGAAATTCAGCTTTAAAAATACAGACTCGGGAGAGGCATGGCTAGACAGTTGTTAGTCTCATGAAGGTCTGGGGATTTTAGTAAACTGCCAGCTCAGTGAGTCAGCATCATAATATAACAATGTGTGTATGTGTGTGTGCATATGTGTGTTTGTGTATACACATACACACATGCACATATATATATATATATATATATATATATATACATATAGAGAGAGGGAGAAGTGTAAACTATATGTATAAAATTATAAATATATATATGTATTATAATGTATTATTAATATGTTATATGTGTATTTGTCTAAAATCATGAGGTATATTTAAAGAAGCATGTCTCTAAAAATAAGAAGGTGATAGTCACATAATATCTTGCCTTAGTCAGATTACTTCTGGAGAATTATACTCAGTTCTGGGCACTACATTTTTAGCCAGACAGTGATGAACTGGAGAGTGTTCAGAGGAGGGCAAGCAAGATGTTGAAGGGCCATGAGACTAACACATATAAGAATATGTTAAAGGAACTGAGATGCTTAGTCTGCGGAAGAGAATGTGGAGAAGGGGAACATGAGAGCTGTGCACAAGTATGTGAAGAGATCTGTTATAGAAGCAGAAATCATTTTATTTTGATAGGCCTCAGAATGATAAGCAGGAATAGTGGATGGTAGTTATAAAGAAGCAAATATAGGTTTGATGTCACCAACAACAACTTCTAGCAGTTAGGACTGTGCACAAGTGAACTGAGCTACAGAAGGTAATGGATTCTCCCTTACTGGAGGTCTTCATGCAGAGTCTGACAAACCATTCATTGGATATTTGTAGTGGAAAATGACTTGGACTAGATGGCTGATCTGGTCCATTCCAGTTCTCAAATTCTTTGAATCTCTGTGATTTTGTGACAGAATTAGCTTGAAGGAACTCAGAACTGGAAAACTCCCTAGTACCATCAGCTGAAACAATGGCAGGAATGACAAGTGCAATGAAAGAAAATGTGGAATACAAAGAGCCATTTCTTAACTAGAAAGAGGAAGCAGGACCAGTTAGCCAATAGGTATTTATTGGGCTTCTTCAATGGACATGATAGTGTGCCATGTGTTGGGCAGGCTATGAAGGAATTTAAGATATTGGTCTTGAACTGATAGAATTTATAGTCTTGTAATTACTACATGGAAAGTGGAATGATATTAGAAAATGATTTTAAATATGGAAACAATTTTAGTTGATATAATACCAACACTCACACGTATATATGTATGTATATATACATACATATACGCATTATCATTTCACACACAACTAGAGTGTTTTATTGTTGTTTCTATTGTTATTGTAATTATTATCTCTGTTAGAACATTGAAGAAATTGAAGCTTAAGGAGGTCAACTGACCTTCTCATGATCATTTACTATAAAAGTAGTACGTATTGGAGTCAAAATTCAGAGCAAAGTCTGTCAGCTCATAATATCATAAATTTAGAACTTCAAAGTACTTTAAAATTAAGCTAGTGCAAACTCTTCATTTTGTGGATGAGGAAACTGAAGTCCGGAGAGGTTAAATGACTTGCCTAGGATTGCACAACTTGTAAGTTTTTTGAGACTAAATTCCAAACACTCTTTTAATTCAATACTTTTCTTCTTACACCAAACTACTGCTTATGTAATTCAATCATTTTCATTAAACAAATATTTTTTTAAAGTGCCTAATGTCTTTAGGGCACTGTGCTCCAGCAAATCTTCCACTTGGGGAGGTCACACTGCTTTAGAAATAACGAAGTCACTGACTAATATCTTGGTCATATATCCCTAACTATGTAGTTAACCTCTTTTCTTCTCTTGTCTTTTCTCTTGCTTCACTCGTTTCTTTGTTTTACTTCACATCTACCCTTTCTTCTCTTTCTCTTTTCCTTCTTTCCTTCTTCCTTCCTTCCTTTTTCTTTCCTTCCTATTCTTCTCTTCTCTCTCCCTTCCTACCTACCTCCTTTCCTTCCTTCCTTCCTTCCTTCCTTCCCTCCCTCCCTCCCTCCTTCCCTCCCTCCCTCCCTCCCTCCTTCCTTCCTTCCTTCCTTCCTTCCTTCCTTCCTTCCTTCCTTCCTTCCTTCCTTCCTTCCTTCCTTCCTTCCTTCCTTCCTTCCTTCCTTCCTTTCCTTCCTTCCTTCCTTCCTTCCTTCCTTCCTTCCTTCCTTCCTTCCTTCCTTCCTTCCTTCCTTCCTTCCTTCCTTCCTTCCTTCCTTCCTTCCTTCCTTCCTTCCTTCCTTCCTTCCTTCCTTCCTTCCTTCCTTCCTTCCTTCCTTCCTTCCTTCCTTTCTTTCTTTCTTTCTTTCTTTCTTCTTTCTTTCTTTCTTTCTTTCTTTCTTTTTTCTTTCTTTCTTGTATCTACCATTGTGTTCTACACATAGTGCTTCATAAATGTTTATTGTACTGAATTGAAAAAGTAACTCACAGAATCACAAACTCTGAGTCAGAAAGGGCCTCCAAGGCCCTATAATCCAAACTGTACCAGAACAGAAATCACTTCTAAAGCAACCTCAAGCCTTTTGCTTCTAGTTCTGCCCTCTGGAAACGAGCTAAATAATTCCAGGGGCAATAAATTTTCCTAGGATTTCAGAGGACAGGGAGGGCAAATGAGTTAGAATAGGCTTAGAGGTGTTTCTGATTTTATTCTGTACAGAGTGAACACATTTAAAATGGGAAATCTTTATGCCATGTGGCTGTTCTCGGAATTGTTACCAGTAAACTTTTTGGAAGTCAGCAGTGTAACCAAGTACACTGGAATTGAAAAATGACTTTACAAATTATTAGCACTTTGTTTCTGAAATGAACAATCCAACAAGAGGACTTTCAGTGGAAAGCAGGATGAAAATTCATATGTTGAATACTGAAAATAAATGAAAAAAATGTGTTACACACACACACACACACATACACAAAATAGTGTAATGGTGAAGCACGTTAGTCAAAAGGGTCTGAATAGTTAATCAAAATGTTCTAATATTGTTCATAAATAATTAACAAATCCTTGATTTGGATAAACTCTGAAACTTGATAATACTCATCCCATATGAGCTAGAATCACTGAAGAATATTACTAAGTTCCAGAAAACAGAAAATCTAAGAAGACTGCTTATTTTAAACAGTTTGCAGAACAAAAAAATTTCCTCCACTAATGACTGTTCTTCCCTGGTACAATGCTTAAAGGCAATGAACCTTTTTTTCAAAGCATTGGCTTTCAGAATAATGATTGGGTTGATATTTTTTAGGTTTCCTGGTGAGTTTTCTCCAGGCTTTATGATGAGAAAAGTCATGACTAAATGTGAAATCACAGTGTTTAAAGATTCTCTAATAATATGGTTGCATGGAGTGTTTCCATTTGTCTAAAGAGAAACTTATTTCTATGAATGGATCTTGCATAGAGCTTGGATGGGATGCAGTAGCCATCAGGAGCAATGTGTAGCTATCAATACTTTCTTAATGAATGAAAATATTATGTGATGCTCAATGTCTGCAGCTTTTAATTAAAGAGATGAAAGCATAAATAATGAGTGTCCCCTAGAAATATCACCGTGATTCAGTTGTCTTGTTCCACTCGTTCATTCATTCATTCATTCATTCATTCATTCATTCATTCATTCATCCATGTATCCATCTAGTTATTTTTTCTTTTGTGTGTGGGTGTATGTGTTTATTGTAGAAAAAAGATATTAAAATATTGTCCAGGAGCTCTTTCCATATCTCTCTAATCCACATTGAATTAAATCATTTGTGAGAGCTTCATATTAAAGGCTTAACTTTAAAAGAATTCTATTAGTAATATCAGTACCTCTCTGTGTGGTCCCCTTATTAACAATTTTATTAGCAATCATACTCAACCAAGCTTCTGTGGGTTGGGCTGAGAACTTTATCTAAGTAAAAATTTTTGGTAAGCCTTGTAGATCCCAAAATGTCCAGTTGGATGACTCTTCTTGGACTATTCATTCCAACCTTCACCTAAAGAAATATTCTTTCCATAATATGTCAATTAAGTTGTCATCTAGCCCCTATGTAAAGACCTCCAGTGAAGGAAAAGACATTATGCCCTTAAAAGGACATTCTCCTTAGATATAATTCCAACCTCCATTCCAAAATAATGTCTAAAGCACGAAACTAACCATGTCACTATCAAACTCAAGAAACCCCAAAGATTTACTATTTTCTCTAGGAGCGAGTACAGACTCAGCCATTTGGCATTCAAAGTCCTTTACGATCTAGCTATAATATATCTTTCCAGGCTCATTATATATTATTCCTTTTCACATTTATTTTTTTTTTTAAAGTGAGGCAATTGTGACTTGCCCAGAGTCACATAGCTAGTGAGATGGGTCTGAGGCCGAATTTGAACTCAGGTCCTCCTCACCCTAGGGCCGGTGCTCTATCCACTGTGCCACCTAGCTACTTCTTTTGTTCACATATTTTTGATTTAGTCAAATTGGCCTTCTCAATGATTCTTACATTTGATACCACATTTACCAATTCTTTTTCTTTCTGACCTTTTTTTTGGGAGGCAATTGGGGTTAAGTGACTTCCACAGAGTCGCACAGCCAGTAAGTATCTGAAGGTAGATTTGAACTCCTCCTGACTCCAGGGCTGGTGGTCTATCTACTGCACCACCACCTAGCTGCCCCTCCTGATTTATGTCAGGCTACTGGACCCTGCTGGCTCTGGGGGAGGAGGCTATGACTTTGCACAGACCTTCCTCACTGAAATCCAATTCATTTTCAAGTCATGTCATCATCTTCCTGATATCATAGTCCTTTTCGAGAATGAAGAAAAAACTACAACATTTGATATTCCGTCTCCCACTTCCACACCTTTGAAAAGCTAACCCTCTTTCCTGTGATATATATATATATATATATATATATATATATATATATATATATATGTATATATATATATATATATATATGTGTGTGTGTGTGTGTGTGTGTGTGTGTGTGTGTATTTATATATATGTATATATATGTGTATGTATGTATATATGTACACATACACACACACACACACACACACACACACACACACACATATATATATATATATATATTTATAATTTCAACCCCTTACAATTCCTAGTTTCCTTCAAATCTCAGCTCAAATCTCATCTATAGCATTCTTTTCTTAATCCCCATCCCAACTTCTAGTGAGGGTGATTTGGAAAACCTCTTTGATGGTAGGGATGATTTAATTTTTTTTTTGTCTGTGTATCTTTTAAACATTTCAGAGTATGGGAACTTAATAAAGGCTTCTTTATTGAGGCCTCAAAATAGATGGAAGATAGAACTCATTCTTTCTAAATCTTCTCTAGACAACAATTTATTTATTAAGCACTTACTATATCCCAGCTAGTACATTAAGGTGGGGATATGAAAATGAAAGACAACATAGTCATTTCCCTCAAGGAATATTCTAATAGGGGCATAGGTCATATACAAAAATAAATATGACAGGTAGAATACTCTAGGAATATTTGAGGAGGGAGGAATCACTTTCACCTGGAGGTTTCTGGGAAGGCTCCACAGAGGAGTAGCACTTGAACTAGGCCTTTAAGGAAAAGATTGACTTAAGAAGCAGAGAGGAAGAGAAAATACATCCCAGGCATTGTTAGTGGCTAGTGTTAACATCTCAAAGCAAGAGAATGAAGGAATAGGTAAGAAGATAGAGCTAATCAGCTAGCTAGACAGATAGACACAGAGAGAGCATTTATTTATTACTACATACATCTTGTTTCCTCTATATATTTTCCAAATGTACATGCACACATACACAAGTGTGGATAGATACCTTTTATATATATATTTCCCATGTAAGCACCAAGTTGCCTTTCAGCACTAGGCCAGCTGATCTGGAGATGACATTTAAGACACTAAAGGAAAGATCAGAGTCACTGTTATTCCTGGTATACAATGTTAGTATACCAAATGAAAGCCAGGAAGTCGAACATCTTCTGTACCCTTGGAAACTAAAAGATTCTCCCCTGGTGAAAGGATGGTGGGGGAAGGAAGCCTAACTGAGGAGGTAGCCTTCTCTTTTCCTTCCACATTCTCTTTTGGTAATCCCATCAACTCCCATGGGTTTAAACATCATCTCTACCTATATGATGCCATGATCTACATATCCATCCCAGTATCTCCCCAGAGATTTAGTTCCATGTTACTACTGGATTTTTAAAATTGGATTTCCAAGAGTGATCTCTAATTCAACATGTTTAGAACAGAAGTCATTTTCTTAAAATCCTCTCCTCTAACAAACTTTGCGTTTCATGCTGAATGTACCAACATTCTTTCTGTTTCCCAGATTCAGGATTATCCTCAGCTTTTCACTTTCCCTCAATCTACATTATCTCCATTGCCATAACTTACCATTTCTACCTTCACAATATCCCTCAACTCAATCTCTTCTCTTTAATCACAGTCACCATCATTGTCCAGATCCTGTCACCTCTTGCCCAGATTATGGCAAAAGCCTCCAAATTGGTCTTCCTTCCTCAATCCTCTCACCTCTGGTCCCTCTATCACACTATTATAAAACTAGTTTCTCCCCTTAATACAGTTCAGATCAAGTGACTCTTCTATTCCATGAACCCCAATGGCTTCCTCTTCCCTCACCACTTAGGTGTCATTCTCAATTGCTCGCTTTTTCTCATCTATGTCCTATCCAATCAACCCTTCTCACCCGGGCCCCCTTCTGCCTTTTCAGTCTTCTTGTACCGTATTTCCCCTCCAGGTACTCGGATAAACTCCTGTGTTTAGTTTTTACGCCCTAATTCTGGCTCCAACTTGTCCTTCCAGCCTCACTAAACACTACTTCCCCTCTTCTACTCTGTGATCCAGATAAACTGGTCATCTCTCTGTTCTTTACACACACCACTCTATATTCCCTTTCAGTACCTAGGTATTGACTGTCCCACATGCCTGGAATGTACTCTTTTAAAAAAAATTACCTCATAGTATTCTTGTCTTAAAAAAAAAATACCTCAAGCACCCCCTTCTGCATGAAACTTTACTTGATTCCCTCAATTGCTACTGCCTTAACTACTTGCGTATTTCCGTCTATTAAGTATATACATACGTGTGTGTATATATATATATATATATATATATATATATATATATATATATATATATATATATATATATATATACATACATACATATGTTTGTGTATGCTGTGCATATCTCATATGTATTGTTATCTACCTTAACATTAGCCAATTGCAAGTGGGGATTGTTTCATTCTTTTGTTTCATTCTGTATCTCTAGAGCCTGGTTCAGTGACAGTAAGTAGTAGGCACTCAGTAATTTCTTGCAGATTTATTTTTTTACCCCCAGTGTCACAATGCTAGTAAAGTTCCAGAGGTGGAACTTGAAAGGCAGTTCTGTACTATGGGGCTGGCTCTATAACAAACATATTAAATATGTGCAAAATAAATACAACATAATTTGGAGTTGGAGTGGGGTGGCAGCAACACTTTGGAGGATCAGGTGGGACTAGTCTTGATTGTGAGCTAGCATTTGCTCTAAGTCATGAGGAAAGCTATTTTTGAGGCAGAGGTGAAAAGGGAGTACATTTGAAGCCTGGTGTAAAGCCCAAGCAGAGGGATGGAAATGGGAGGTGGCATGTTGTGTGAAAAATGCAACACCTGGGCCAGTTGGACTGGAACATAGAGTACATAAAAGAGAGTAATGTACAATAATAAGCTTGGAAATATAAGCTGGAACACATTGTGAAAGGCTTTAAATGCCGAACAGAATATTTTTTATTTTGTCCTGGAGGCAAGAGGGAGCAACGGAAACTTTTTGGCTAGGGGAAAACAAGGCCAGAGCTCTGCTGCAGGACTATTCATTAATGGTCAGCTGTTTGGAGATTAATCTGAGAGAAGAGACTGGAGGCAGTGAAACCAATGAGGAGGCGATATTCCCAGCAAAAGTTGATGAGTGGTAGAAACAGAGTGATGGTAAATGGAGAGAAAGAGGAAGATTCGAGAAATGTTGTGGAAATAAAATCAGATCTTGCAGCTGAATGGATATGTTGAATGAGAGACTGGAAGCAAGATAATTGAACTTGTATTTACCTTTTATTTAAGAAAGACCTTTTCTAAATAAAATAGTATTTTGATTTTTTAAAAAATAACTTTTTCTGTAGGACTACCCTGTTCTTTCCCCCTTTTTGGTTACACCCACCCTCCCGCCCCCCCCCACACACATACATACGCACACATTTCCCTCTGTTTGTTCCTCATAACAGCCTTTTGAAACTTTCCGGTATTTAGCCAATTTAGCTGAGAGTTCTCAGATTTTGTTAGCATCTGCTTTATCTTGATTGTTTTAAATCCTTTTTTTTTCTTTTTGGCTGAGAAGCTTGTTTGTTTTTCATTGATTCCCTTGAATATTTTTTTGGTAAACTTTTCAAAGCCTGTTTACTTCTCAAATATCTAACTTCCACTTTCATAAAGCATGCTTAGTTTTGCTAGTTATATAATTCTTGATGCATGTATGAATAAAAAGCATTTATTAAGTATTTACTGACTGCCAAGCACTGTATTAAGTGCTGGTATTATGAATAGAAAAATCTAAACAGTTTCTCCTCTTAAGGGCATCATACTTTCATTGAAGAAGATAGTAAGAAAGGTCAACTGCAAGGAAGACGACAAGGCCTAGACATCCTTAGGGTACAGTGATAGGCTGGATGGCAAGACCCAGCATGCCTGAAGTTATATAAGTAGGTCAGATGATGTTGACAAGAAATTGAAAGGAATACAGGTAGGGAAGATGATAAGGCTTGGAGGTCCTTAGGAATCAGTGACAGGGCAAGCAGTAAAGCCTGGTAGTAGCTTCTTAATTCTTCAGTCAATCAATATACACACATATGTTTACACATATTATTTGTATTTATGTGCATATATGTGTATTATATATGTATACAAGCAGGCACACATGTGTGCATATGTTATTTTTGTTATTCAGTTGTTGCAGTCATGTCTAACTCTCCATGACCTCATTTGGGGTTTTCTTGGCAAAGATATCGGAGTGGTTTGCCATTTCCTTCTATAGCTCATTTTACAGTTGAGGAAACTGAGGCAAATAGGGTTAAGTGATTTGCCCAGGGTCATACAGCTAGTTAGTGTCTGAGGCCACATTTGGATTCAGGTCTTCCTGACTCCAAGCCTAGTGCTCTATCCACTGCATTACCTAGCTACCCATGTGTGTGTGTGTGCATGTGTGTGTGTGTGTGTGGTTACATGTGGATATGGTATACATGCATATACATATGAAAACAGTGTTTACATGTGTATATATGTATATATTCCGTGTGTGTATGTATGTGTGGTTTACATAGATATATGTGTAAATATGCATGTGTAGGTTTATGCACACATACATATACATATATGTATATGTGTGGGGCATTAAGGCAGGACTAGCACCTCTAGTGTAAGGGCTTGCTGTGTCCGTTTTGGAGCTGCTCTTCTAACTTTGGTGTCCAGCCAGTCGCTCAGCTCTCACTGGTGGCTGCGAGAAGTTACGTCATGTTCATTGGCCATGCCCAAGTGAACCTGTTTTGACAGATGTGCTAAACCAGGTTGAGAGTAACCAAAAAGCCTCAAAGTTATTGGTGAATTAGGGAGATGTCTACCCCAAGCATGTGAAGACTTCCCCCTGGTGGAATGGACTGATAAGAAAAATTTGTTCTTGTCATGAAGGTGGCTACAGCAGGTGCTGCGGAATGCTTAGAGCTTGGTCAGACATCAAAGACACCAAGGTCATCCACTACATCTCCAGTCACCCTGACTTCTCTTGCCACTGGACTTCTGTGACTGTGTAAGAGAGAATAAGGCTGAGGTCTTTATGCAAGTCTGCCTTTCTTACTAATTCATGCATGACTCAAGATATCAACCCAACTTGTCATTGGTCCTCTTCAAAAAAGGACAAAAACTACATACACACGAACGCATGTGTGTATATAAGTGTATATACACATACATTTATATAATATTATATATATGTATATATATATATATATATTTCTGTGATTGTCCTTTCTTCTCTCTAAAATATATTTCTGGTCAGTTTTATTATACCTTTGTAAGTAATTTTTTTTCTGGCAATTTTTGTATTATTGTTGTTGCATAATCTCTTATTACTGTTTATCTAGGCATTTTGAAACTTTGGTTCTTATTTGTCAGTTCATACTAGAAGTGGAATTTTGAGGCCTTCCTGACTTTTAAGAAAAGTTACCTGCTTATCTTGCCCACTCACTGATTTGGGCATTCAGTCTTTGAGACCATGTACTCTCTAAGATTTAGAAAGGGTCTCATCAATGTCTTACATCATATTCCAATATAAGCTCAAAATTGGTATGTAATTTAGACATAAAGAGTACTACCATAAGCAAGTTAGATGAGTATGGAAGTAATTAGTTATCAGATTTGTAAAAGGAGAAGACTAGACAAAAGATAGAGATATTCACATGAGGTAAAATGGATAATTTCATTATATTGCATTTTAACAGTTTTCACACAAAGAAAATTGATGCAATTAAAAAGTAGAGGAAAAGCAGGAAACTGGACAAAACTCTTTGCAGCAAATTTCTTTGATAAAGACCTCATTTATATATATATATATATATATGTGTGTGTGTATGTGTGTGTGTGTGTGTGTGCCAGTAAGTATATGTATGTGTACAAAAGGATATATGTATGTATATATACATATATACATATATATGAAAAAAATTCTCAAATGGTTGGAATTTAGTAAAAGGAAATTTGTTTCAATTCATCTTAGTCTAACAAAAACTTAGTAAGCATCAACTAAACCTATAGCACTGTGCTACGCACTAGGGATAAAAACATTAAAAAAAAATATGACTTATCTGCCTTCAAGAAACTTCCAAATAAGTATGATTCAAATAGAATATCATACAGGAAAAGAAGAGATCCATACAAAATAATCTAAGAAAATATAAACGTGAAGAGATTGCTTTCAGCTAGAAAATCAGGTAGAGTTTCATTGTGTAGAGTGTCTCTAGAGGTGAATATAGAAGAAATATAAGAACTAAATACGCAGAGATGTGGAGGGAGTTTTTTACAGGCATGAAAGATAGTTTGAATAAAAGAACAGTGACAGGAGACCGCAGCACAAAATTCTGCAACAGTTCTCAGTTTGCTTATACACAAACTATGTAAAAGTGCGGAAATCAGACTGGGAAAGTAAGGTAGAACTTTGTTTTGCAGAGCTTTAAATTCTAGCTAAGGCGTATCTATTTCTTCCTATAGGCAGTTAGGGAGTAATTAAAGGGTTTCTCAACTAGGGAACTGCCAGTGACAGACTTGTCCATTAAGGAGGGCATTAGGTAGCTAAGTGCAAGATAGGTTAGAGAGCAGAAGCAGACACCGTAGCTCCCATGCTTGAAAAGTGAGTGAGTAAAAATAAAGTAGAGGCATTAGGTAAACACACTCCCCAATTTAGAAGTTTACCAGTGATAGAAAGGAGAAAATGGAATGAAAGGTTGAGGATTTTGTTGGTGCTGCTGCTGTTGTTTTTTGTTTATTTGTTTTGGTTTGTTTTCGTTGTTGGCTTTTTTTTGGTAGTACTTTTGATTTTTCACTGGTGTACTCTCTGTCCCACCTATACGTAGCACACAGAAAGGTTTGCTGCTTAGTACCTATGTAATTTTGGGGCTATTGGATATCATCTATTGTCATTCAGTTTCCTTTTCTCTAAAAAAATAGTAGGGTCGTACTGACTCCTATGCCCCTTCCCTGCTTTAAATCTATCTAATCTATTATCTAAACCTACCAGCCTAGCAACAGAAACTCCCACCAGAAGTACCTAATTCTCACAGACACCTTAGTGAAACAAGTCCTTTAGTCACCTGCCTCTGTCCATATTCTTGCTGTTCTATTTAATAATAAACATCTTTCATAGGTTGACTATCCTGGAAAAGGGATGCTTTTGGAATAAACAAATGGAACTCTAAGGTTAGATGCTTTGAGGAAATGATGTTTTCTTTAGGTAGTTCTTTTCAAAGTAAGGGGAAAGGTGGGGTAAAACTTGTGTTGCTACTCTATGAGCATATTTTGTGAAAGAACAAGGGATTTTAGCCTTCTGGCTGGCAGTCATTTCCCCTCAGTGGTAGTAAATTCTCTCCAAAATGTTAAGAAACTTGCTTGAATATGGCAAGCTAGCCTGACTAAAAAGGTCACTACTAGCTTAACAGTAGATTCAGTCGTTTTTGGTGCACAATTCCCTTTACAATCATCATCGTCCCTTGCAAAATTACAGTGTTCAAGAACTCATAAAAAATTCTGCCTTTTCTAAAATAAACAGAAAAGGGTACATTCTTTCTTTAAATAAAGTGTATGCATTACCCAGGTTTGGGATCCATTTATAATGGGAAATAATGATTCCACTAACAATATAATAGCTTTGATAGACAGCCAGCTTGACCTTTGTATGCCAGTGCCGACATCTCTATTGACTTCCGCAGGGATATTATTTAGCTTATCAGATGTATGGCTATAGTAATAGTTCATTTATACCCCAATGGAAAGTCTGCAAAATCCTTTGCCTGAATTATCTCATTTGAGCCTCCTGTGAAATAGGCATTATAATTATCTCCATTTTATAGAAGAGGGAAAGGAGGCTCCTTGAAGACTTGCCAAAGGTTATAGGATCATAAATTTAAAATTGGAAGGGACCATAAAGATCATCCAAGCCACTGCTCACACTTTAGAGATGAGTAAAGAAAGGCCCAGAGAAGAAGAGACTTTCCCAAGGTCTCATAAGTAGATTTGAACCCAGGTCCTACAATTACAAATCCAGCACAATATTTAAAACCAGGTCATCCTGGCTCCACACCTTCTTAACTTATCTCTATTATACATTACAACTTATCTCTATTATACATATTATACACATTATATATGGCTGTTAATTTGTTGTCTCACTCATCATAACATAACATGCCTTTTGTAGTATCACCAGGGCTTGGCTCGGTGCCTGGCATATAATAAGCTCTTCATAAATGCTTTTTCATTGATTACTGAGAGTAAGGAGAGAAGAACCCTAGTTGCATACCTCCAAGTTGAATCAACGAGCATTTCTTAAGTGCATACAGGACCTGTATTAAATCCTGTGTATACAAAGAAAAGCAACAGTTTGTCCCTGCTCTCAGGGAGATCATAATCTAATGGGAAACACAAAAACCAAATGACTACTGTGAGAGATGATCTCTCAAAAGTGAAGCCTCCTCAGGGGATCAATAGTTCTTGTTAATATTTCTTGATTGCTGCTTAAAAACCCTCCCCTGCTCAGATCCTGTTTTTTTTTTTTTAAGGCTTAGCAGAAAGAATAGCCCTGTCCCCAACCTGAACTGCTTGCCCTTTGAAAAGCTTCCCACCTTTTCTTGTCTCTGGGATAAGGGGGAAAGGGGTTAGGGAGGGGAAATTGCAGTAAATTTCGGTTTCCTAGGAATTACCTAACTCATGGGAATTCTGCCCTAAACCCCTCTTGATCACCACACCACTGCTAAGTCAGCAGTTTACTAAATAAGGACATGCATCTTTGGATTGGCTATACCCTGTTTCCTTGTTCTTTGTCTTCGAATTTTTGCACCTAAGAATGTAAGCCCACCTCCCCAGCCAATGGGAATAAGGGATAGTGGTGGGTGGAGGTTTGTTTGCATATATAATCTCATTTTGCTTTCTGTGCCTTGCCTCTCTCCTCCTGGAAGTGTACTGGGGCAGCAGACGCCCCTGCTACAGAGATTGCAATAAAAAGTAACCTTTGCTTCCACCTTGAGAAGTCTCTGAGTTTAATTACTTTAGAGTCGCTGTCCCACACACTACGTACAAACAAAACATATACAGAATGAATTAGAAATACTCTCAGAGACAAAGCATTAAGATTAAGGAGGTTTGGGAAAGACTTCCTGTAGAAGGTGGGATTTTAGCTGAGTCTTCTTGTGCACAATGAAATAGCAGGGGTAGAGACTAGAGTATTTTAGGAGATCAGATTGGAAACAAGGTTGAAGGCTATTTCAGGATTGCAATGATAAAGGCCTGAAATAATATGGTGGCAGTACTATGGGAAAGAAAGAACAATTGTGACAGCCATTACAAAGTATACATAGACATGGTTTGATGTCTGATTTTATATTGGGGGTGACATATAAGAGGGAGAAATGAAAGATGATAGAGTTTTTGACACTTGGGAAATGGTGAAATCGTGGCATCATTTAAAGAAGGAAGGAAGGCAAGGCAGAAGGTAGAGGTGAGAAGGGAAAAATTTCCAAGCTTGGGGGAGTAGCCAGTGAAAATTTCAGAATTGTAAGATCAAGTTTCTCCTGCCAGGGGTATAGCCAGAAGGCCACTGGAAGTGAATTTAAGTTTATTTTCATGCTTTGAAGTCATCTGGACAAATATAAAAGTGAAAGCAAAAACCATGTGTAAACCAGAATTGGCTAAATAGTCACTTTCTTACTTAGATGGACTTATAAGTGTATAGACAGATTATGCCTGAATTTCTGTCCAGTACTTCCTAATTGGAACATAAAAAAGAGGCCTGAAATTTGATTTGGACAATGAATTCTTATGTAAACTGGAAAAATGAGAGAAAAATTAAAAGCCATTTGTAGTATTTTGATGAGCTAGTATCAGACAACTGAGTCAAATTAATTACAGTTAGTGTGTCAAAGGAAGGATTTGAACCTGTCTTCTGGGAGCAAAGGCCAACTGTCTATCCACTACCTCATACCAACTCTTATCTTAAATATACCTCACTGCTGTATTTGATGCCATAAATCTTCAGTCTAACAACTTAGCCCTAGTCTTTTATGTGAAAGAGTACAGTTGAAATTCCACTGTGAATTGAAAGGTTTGCATAATTTTAAATCCCCTGACATGCATGCTGTAGCAGACATTTTGGTTTCTTTCTGCTACTGAAACTTCTGGTAGGAGCAATTTGCATGTGAAACAATGCTGGGGGCTATGGCTAATTATTCTCATAAAGTTTAGCATGATGGATGTGTGCTTTCTTTTTTTCTTTTGCAAAAGATGATAGAATTTGGCACCACATATTTTAGTTAATTTAATTTTGACTTTGGGACCTAGAAGTTTTTTTTTTTTTAAAAGCAAGGGAAATATTGATGAAGGTCTTAAATTACAAGGTGATCTAATATATTCTGTCAAACTAGTTATTTCAATAGGAGAGTCAGTCAAAGTGGCTATTTCTAGAATGAATAAAAGAGAAAAAACCTTATACAAAGCTATCTTGGTGGCTGAATTAGGATCATAGGATTATAGTGTTAGAGTTAAAAGGTACCCTTCTTCCCCTAGGCTATTTAGTTAAACAGTCTTATTTTGTAAATGAGGCATTTGAGGCCTAGAGAGGTTTAGTGACTTTTCCAAGGTCACACAATTAGTTAGCCACAGAGATAAGATTTGAACTCAGGTCCTCTGGCTTCAAAGGTAGAACTTTAACGGTAGCATTATGCACTTAATTAGCATGTAATTATTCATTTTCAACTTCTTTTATTTTCATGATATAGACAGGGCTTTAACATAGTCTAAGGTGTAACCAGAATATTAGTTCCTAAACACAGGAATGCGTACAACATGGGGTAGGTATGTTGAATGGAATTGTATCCAGCAGTACTGTGCACAATGAAGCAGCAGGGGTAGAGGCTAGAGCATTCTGGGAGACCAGATAGGAAACTAAGTTGAAGGCTTTTGCAGTTGTTCAGGGTTGCAGAGATAAGGGCCTGAAATAATATGGTGGCAGTGGCAAGGGAAACAAAGAACCATTGCAAGAGACATCACAAAGTGTGAATAGACTGTTTGGGGGGACAGATAAGGAGAAATAAAAGATGATAGAGTTTTTGAGATTTGAGGGATTGTGGCATCTTTCATAGAAATTGGAAATGTGAAATATATATATATATATATATATATACTTATATTAAGATTTGTTCACTTTACATATATACATATGTAACTATTCTATAATAGTAATAAGCATACTACTAGTATAAAATAGTAACTATATATAGAAAAGCATATATACTCTATAGATAAAGACTATATATGGAGATTTATACTCTCTATACACTCATAGATACCATATAACCTGTGTATATGTCTCTATATTCAATATATAGTATACATATACTATACATGTATAGGTGTATAGAAAATATTATGTATGCTATGATTAACATTATATCTATGCATGATATATGTGTGTTATATTTTATACATGTACATGCTATGCATGTATAAATATGTTACATAAAATATTTCCACATACCTATATACACACTACATTATAATTCTAACATAATCAGACACAATTGAACAAATGAACAGCATACCTATATGTATGTATATGTATATGTATATGTATATGTATATGTATATGTCTGTCCATATGTATGTATGTATGTATCTCTATATGTATGCATGTATATAGGAACACTTTCTAATATCTGTGTTAGGAACAATATCCTAATCCCTTCTTCCATGCACATTGGGTTAGTTTTTCCCAAAAGGATATTGATTGAGACCTTCCTTGTGACTTCTTTGGCTTTGGAAATTAATTTTCTTGGGGATGGGGTTAGGCAATGGGGTTAAGTGACCTGCCCAGGGTCACACAGCTAGTAAATGTTATGTGTCTGAGGCTGGATTTGAACTCAGGTCCTCCTGAATCCAGGGCCGGTGCTCTATCCACTGTGCCACCCAGCTGTGCCTGAGATCAAAATTAAAGGCTCAAACTGTAGGTGTCACTTCCTCTTTGCTGAGTACTAAGCAACCAGGAGTAGCTGCAGGGGCACAGTGAGACTCGGCTAGTACATCACTAGAGTGAGGGAGCTTCGTTGAACTGAAACAATTCAAGGTGTCCTAAATACTTCTTATTCAATAGGCTTCTCTTACTATGGGTAAATCTTTTTTGGTAATTGTTGAATAACTTTCAAGTGTCTCGTCTCATTTTGTTGAACTTTAACCAGCATGATACTTACTGGCTTAATTCAAACCTACCCAAAAAGAAACAAACAAAAAATGGCAGGGATCCTTTAGCATTAGTTGCAAATGGATAGGACGTGGGAAATAGCATGGTATTTTCTTTGTTGTTCAATCATTCAGTCATGTCTGCCTGACTATTTGTGACCTCATAGACTTTAGTCCATGGGGTTTTCTTGGCAGAGATACTGGAATAGTTTGCTATTTCCTTCTCGAGTGGATTACTTTTTGGCAAAACTCTCCACTGTGACCTATCTATTTTGGGTAATTGCATAGTATAACTCATAACTTCATTGAGCTACACAAACTCCTCTGCCATGACAAAGCAGTGATCCAGGAGGGATATATTGGACTCAAAGTCAAAAGACTTTCATTCATATCATAATAAAAATCCAGGTCATAATTCTTTCATTTACTGAGTTGGTTCTAAATATTCTTTCTCATGAGGGCACCCTTTATTCTCATTCACCCTCTGCACACCCTCCCACTCCTTAATGGATTACTAAGGCTTGCCAATATTGACTCCACAAAGTCTCTCACATCCATCTTCTCTCCTCTTGTGATACAACCTCCCTAATTCAGACCTGCATTACTTTTTTTGCTGGTCCTACTAAAATAGCTTCCTAATTTGTCACCCTACATTTAACTGCTTTCCTCTCTAATCCATCCTTTTCATAGCTGCCAAATTAATATTTCTAAAGCAAAGTTCCGATTATGGATCTTCCCAGATGAAGAAGCTTCAAGGATTCTCTGTTGTCTCCAGGATAAAGTACAAACTTCTCTGCTTGGTGGGTAAAACCATTCATAGTTTGTTGCCAACCCATTTTTTTTAGGCTGATAACATATGACTCTCCCTCAACCCCTGTATGTTTTAGCCAAACTAGCATATTTGCTATTACCTGTACATGAACTTCTGTCTCTCACTTCTGTGCCTTTCTGTACAAGCTGTCCCCATGAATTAAATGATCTACGTACTCACCTCTGCCCCATGTTCTGTATAGGGAATGTCTAACAGGCCAGTTTTATGGGACAGAGAGTTCTTGAAAAGGAATAATATGAAGACCAGAAAGGCAAGTAGGAAATAGATTCTACCTTAAGTGTTGAGCTAAAAGAAAATGGAGATTTTGAATGAGTCAGTGTGTGTGTGTGTGTGTGTGTGTGTGTGTGTGTGTGTGTGTGTGTGCGTGTGTGTGCGTGTGTGTGTGTGTGTCTGTGTGTAGGTGAGGGAGGAGGGATGATAAGAGCTATGTTTTAAGAATATTAATTTAACATCTGTGTAGAATATGGATTAGAAAAGTAGACCAAGTAAGTATCAAAAGTACAAAGAGTTGAAAAGAAAAATTAAGTATTAAGCATTATAGAATGAGTAATGAAGGCAATAGATACTCATAAGTCGGGGTCTGCAATCATTGGGGAGGCAAAATTGGAGGATAGCATAAGTGGAACTTAGGCAAAGAGCAGGGGTAAGGCTATTCCAAGAAGCAGGACCATTAGTATATTTAGAAACAAACCCCTCATGTTTAGCACCCAGGATGCTCCCTTTCCCCCAAATTCACCTAGTAAAGCAAAGAGATTGAATTAATTTTATAAAATCATATAACCCAACCATTTCATTTTAGAAGAAATGAAATATTTTGTCTAAAGATGTTATATTAGTTACCCAAGGTCATAGAGTATTGGAGGAGAAGAGACTGGACTCAATGGAAACCAGTTAAGAGGTTGTTGTAATCGAGTAATCCATTTTAGTCCAGGCAATAAAAGCCTTAGGATTGGAGGATAAGAAGCAAATCTTAGTGTAATCTGAAAGGCATAAATTATGGCTTTTGATGGCATATAGTATATAAAGAAATATGGAAAAGAAAGCATCAAAAAGGTTTCTGAGGACAGTCTAGATTCTAGAATTTTGAGCTGAAAGAGAATGAAGTGATCATATAATTCCTGCCTCTCATTTTACAGCTAGAGTGGTAACATGGTCTAGTGAATAGACAGTTGGTTTCAGAATCATGAAGAACTGAGTTCAAATATTGCCTTCGACACAGTGACTATGTAACTCTGGACAACTCTTCAAAACTATGAACTGCAGGACAGATTTAGTAGAGGGAGCTTCCTATAGAGAAAAATTCATAAATCCAATCCAAACTTTTCAAAGACAAGAAAACTATAGCCCTGAAAGGGAAATGATTTGGCAGTGAGTTCTTTGAGAATATTCACTATGTTGTTGATAATCCAGGAAGCTTTCAACCTGGAGCTTCAATATCTGTTGTTTATTCAATTTTGATTATGAAAAAATACCTGGTCATTCAGAGGATGAAGTGGTTACCATTTTAATTCATCATGATATCCCATACTTTAAGTGGAGATTTTCCCTTCAAAGTCTAGGGCAAAAGGGATTGTATAGAAGTAATGTTGTATTTAGCTTCATGGATTGTATAGGATGGAAATTTGAAAATGTTAATCAGCACAGTTTAAAAGCCAAGAGAACATCCATCAGTATTTGAATCATGCCTATGGGAAGCCTTTTGTCTAAACTATGGCCGTAGAGCAGATAGGAATTCTGTGGAATTTAAGCATACTTTATGTACAGCATCCTTAATTCAGTCTCTAAGCTAAACTAAGAGATGCACTCAACATTTAATTTAGAGCTATCTTTAAGAGACAACTCTATCTGTCCGTGATGGATGCTTGGACCACATTGGTTAAACCATAGAAGGATGAATTTCTTGAAATTACTAGTATTTTGTCCATTTCACCTAAAGCATCTAGTGGACATGAAGAAGAATCCTCACATGAAGTGGAACACAAACCTAGAATTTCATGTAGATATATTGAAAATATTACATACACACATAAGTGCAAAGACAAAAAGATTTGAGAATAACACCAAGGATTTTAAACAGAGGCTGCATTAAGGGACAAATTCCTAGCAGTGCCACGAGTCAGTATCAAGTGAATCTTTAGAGATAGGTAACTCCATGTTAGAGGCTAAACACTCTTCTGTTTATCCCCTTCCCCATCAGGTTATGGATACTGAGAGCATATATTTTCTAACGTAATGTACTTACTGTTCTTATTAAATGGCATTGGGTGTCTAGTGCTATGTGCTGAGCATGGAGATATCTTGTTTCTAAGCATTGATACTTGCAAAGGTTTCCTGATCACTACAACAGCAGAAGCAATATGAGACAAATGACAAATGGAAGGGCCCTCAATCACAGAACTGCAAGACTTTTCAAAGTTAGAAGACCTAAGTCATGTAATTCACTTCACTTCACTTCAATTCAACTGAATACCTCCAATGAGAGGAAACTCATTGCCTCCTGAAGCATTCTATTTCACTTTTGGACAACTCTGATAATTGAGACTTCATTTTTTTTTCTGATGCTAATCCTAAATATATCTTTCTACAACATCCAATCTTTTTTTTTCCCCCCTGGTTCTCACTTTGGAGCCAACAGAACCAATCTAAAACTTCTTCCATATAATGGCTCTTTAAATATTTGAACATAGTTATCAGGTTCAGGTGGGTTTTCTCTTGTTATTAATTCCTTCCGATGGACTTCATATGGCATCAACTCAAGGACCATCACATCCCAGTTATCCTGCAATACATACTGCCCAGCTTATCCATGTCCTTCTGAAATTATTGCAACTTCCCCACCCTCAGCAGATATGATTTTGCTAGGTGCAAGTACACTAAAATAATCACCACTATAATGTCTGGAAGCTATGACTCAAGATAGCCCAAGCTTTTATTGGCTTAGTTGGTGGCCATATCAAACTGCCATTGGCTAATACTGACCTTATAGACCATTAAAACCCACAGAGCTTTCTCAGACAAACTGCTTTCTGTGTCTATCTAATCTTATACTTGAAAAGTCAATCTTGTCAACCCAAGTGTAAAACTTTTTATGTCTATTTTGCTAAATTCAGCCTATTATTCTAGCCTTCCATGGTCAACTCGGTACCTGACCCTGTTAGTGAGAGTGTTAGCTATCCCTCCCAGATTTGTGTCTCCTGCAAATCTGATAACCCTGTCATATAAAACTTCATCTAAATTACAGATGAAAATTTTAAGCTGCACAGATCCCTGGGACACTTTACTGGAGATCTTCTGAGACTCTGAGATCAAACCGTTACCTACATCTTTTGGAACCCAGCCATTAAATGGTTGTGAATCCTTCAAATTGTACTGTCACAAATTCCTCGTGTCTCCAGCACAGCAAGGAATTCTCTGAAAGCTTTAAGCTTCAGTACTCAGAGATTTGATTTTTCCAGCTTCTGCCTTTTCATGGGAAGAAGTGAAAAAAGGGTAAAGATTGTTTTGCTTTAGCATCTCTGCAGCCCCATTATGAGACAGGCTGGGTTTATTGTGGACATAAAAAAAAAAGTAAAAATCTCCTTAGAAGCTGAGAAAGTAGAAAATCTGATAGAAAATCAGTTTTTGTCTCTGTGTGGGTTCTGTTTGAACACTGGGAGGAATTAAATCTTTGAGCTATATAGGTATAGGTATCAATAAATCAATAAACATTATTCAGTGCCTATACCATGCTAGGCACTGAAGATACAAAACAAAACCCCCTTATTTACATATTCCCTTCCCTCAGAAAGTTTAAATTCTGTCAGTGGAGACTGGTATTGACTCATGGAGGCAGAAAATAAGTTTTCTGGTCAGAAATAACAGATGTCTTCCCCTACAACCCTGGTTTATTAGGCATGACCAGAGCTGTAAAGTTCACCATGCCTCTGTTATAGTGAATGGTCCTGACCTTCCACTACAAGTACAGTATGTCAAAACTACCCTCCATAGTCCTTTTTTTCTTCAAATTTTAAGTACATTCTGATTCAAACTACAGGTTTTGACAAGATACACATTCAATTGTACTTCTTTGTGAAGATGGGAGATTAGACCTAGTATTTAGATATCTGTTACCAAAGGCTAAGCAAATTAGATAAACCATGTGGATTGATAATTTATCTATCTACCTATCCATCTGTCTGTCTGGATGGCTGGCTGACTGACTACCAAAGTCTTTGCTGCCTTGCTATATGGAAGGCCAGGTAGGTTAGATCTTATCCTTCCCCCAGGATTTTCTGGCGCCCTTAAGGGGATTTAGATTTGGATTTGGAGGGGGTCTAAATTCTCTACAATTGGCTCTTGCACTCAATGATGTTTTTCCTCCCAAGTGTAAAGGATGGTTCCCTGCACCCCCAGTTCCATTAACTACCAACAATCAGATTAGATTTTGTGCAGAATTATTTACTTCAGAAGGTATCCAAACCCATTCCCTCAACACCTGGGAGGTATAAACCCCCATCCCTCCTTGTATCACCTCAGTCTCTGGGGAAGGGAAGGGATTAGATTCATAGCTTAGCTCAGTTCCTATACAGTACAGTCTCAGTTTCAATTCCAAAATCCCCCTTGGGCTTTAGCTTTACACACCCTGGTTTTTCAGGGCCTCCATGTCCAGCCAACTGGCTTCACTATCCTGTTTACAATCCTAGATTCAAGGTTGCCATGGTTCAACTGCCTGCTCCAGTAGATCAGCAAGTGAAACTGAGGAGGACAAAAGACACAACAGAAACAAATAGTTGCAGGCCCACTTCTCAGAGTCAGGATAAAATAAGAAGAATAAGGAATGGAAAATTCTTTCCCTCTCACCTATTCAGTGCATGGATACCATGCTGTGGGTGAACTGGAATCTTCATCATGTGGATGCAACAAATAAGAACCAGCAAAAAGGATGCAAAAGAAAATTATGGTGGAAAAGAGCTCAGTCAAAATGAGAGGGAATGGTTTGGTATGGATAATTTTTAAAGATACCGGTAGCCAATGAAAGGAGCCTAATCCCACCCATGTGGTAAAGGATGAAAAAACCTCCATTCTAGGAATCTGGACATTCTCCAAAGACACCTCAAGGGTGAGACATACCCAGACCAGCCTGGGTTACACACATAAATGTATGTATATATACCTACAAATGTGTGTGTGTGTGTGTGTGTGTGTGTGTGTGTGTGTATAATATATTTATATAAATATATATATATATATTATATATATACACACACACAATACATATACATATATATACACACATAATTTTCCTTTGAATATCTCTGATATCTTTCCCTTCATATTTATATATGTCCCAATTTAGTTCTAATAACATGGCAGGGATTCAATTAATATATGTTAACTGATTTATTCAACTTGACATAAAACTAGTTTCCAATTATAGCATCAGACACTTACATGGTCTTTCCAATTTCAGATTGTCCATTCCTCAGAATTCTAGCATACTGCTTTCCTTATCTAACTCTCTTATTCAAAAATGTTTGCTAGCTGCCTATTTTTTTTTTTTAGGCAATTGAGGTTAAGTGACTTGCCCAGGATCACACAGCTAGTAAGTGTCAAGTGTTTGGTCTGAGGCTGGATTTGAACTCAAGTACTCCTGACTTCAGGGCCAGTGCTCTATCCATTGCGCCTCCTAGCTGCCCTCCAGCTCCCTATTTACCATGGCATTTAATAAACTCTCTTTTCCAAGGCCCTGATACCTGGCTGTATGCTGTCCAGTGAACTCTAGACAGGGCAATTTTCCCAATCCCAGGAATACACCTGGTCGGTTCCTATTCCCATGGCTTCACTCGTATTATCCCTCTTGTCTACATCTGTCCAAATGTTGCCCATGCATCAAGGCCCAGATTAATTCTCACATTTTTCTTGATGTTTTCCTTAACTACTTCAGCCCCTAAATGACCTTTCTTGCTTCTGAACTCCCACAGATTTTATGGTCTACTCTAAATTGCACAATTCACAACTTGATTCTAAACTGAGTAAATTCAATAAAGATTTATTGAATGCCTACTGTGAGACAGGTATTACACTAGACACTATAGATACAAAAAAACAAAAATGAAAAAGTCCCTGCCTCAGGGAGCTTCTATTCCTTCTAATGTTATTTGCCATTGATTCATGTGCATTAGTTTATTTCTATAGATAAACAGTAACCTCTAGGAAAGCAGAGGTCATGGATCTATAGATTCAAAATTGAAAGGGACATCAGTAGTTACTAATTCAACCTCCTCATTTTGTAAATGATGAAACTTGCCCCCCCCCCCAAGAGTTTAAGGGTACTCAGGATTACAAACTTCAAGTTCCATTTGAATTCAGGCCATTATGGTACTTTTCCCCACCGTACCATAGGGATTTTTAAACATTTAAAAACTATCTTCCAAAAAAACCATGGTATAATGGTGAGTACATAGCAGATGGTCAATAATTGTTTAATTATTGATTAATTTCCACATCTCTACCCCTGTGGTCTTAAAGAACAAGTACTGGAGGAATAAGGAAGGATTGAAGTCTTTGAGCTTAACAGATGCAGATATCAAGAAACCAATAAATATCATTCTCATTATTCTGTTTCTTTCTTTCTTTCTTTCTTTCTTTCTTTTTTCTTTCTTTCTTTCTTTCTTTCTTTCTTTCTTTCTTTCTTTCTTTCTTTCTTTCTTTCTTTCTTTCTTTCTTTCTTTCTTTCTTTCTTTCTTTCTTTCTTTCTTTCTTTCTTTTTTGGCTAGGCAATGGGGTTAAGTGACTTGCCCAGAGTCACACAGCTAGTAAGTTTCAACTGTTTGGTCTGAGGTCGGATTTGAAGTCAGGCCTTCCTGAATTCAGGGCCAGTGCTCTATCCACTGTGCCACCTAGCTGCCCCTTCATTATTCTGTTTCAATAAATGCTGGTTGATAACTTGGAAATAACTCTGTGGTTTCTAGTCCAGGAGACTTGGAAATAAAATCCTAGTGGTCTTGACCCACTTGGAAAGTTCAGAGGAGAGCAAGATGATTTTGATTTCACACTTTTTGAATTTGAGCTAACTGGGTGACATCCAATAGGAGATGTCCAGTAGGAAGTTAGGAAACATAGGACTAGACCACAGGTAAGGGATTGAAGGTATAGATTCGGATTTAAGAGTCATCTGCATAGGGCTGAGAATTGAATCCAAGAAAAAAAACCAATAAAATTTACATGACTTTTTAATTTTTCCAAAGTGCTTTGGAAATACTTTCTTTATTCTTATAACTATAAATTGGGTGTTATTATTATACTCATTTTACAAATGAGGAAACTGAGATAGACAGAGGTTAAGTGACTTGCTCAGGGTCATATAGCTAGTAAGTATCTGAGGTCAAATTTGAATTTAGCTCTTCCTGACTCCAGGCCCAGTACTCTGTCCATTGTCACCTAGTGGCCTCTTGAATTCACGTGAACAATTTGAGACTGTGCACTAGAGGTTGGGTGGAGAGTCATGTCATAGACCAGTGGTAAGGATTAGGGCAGCAGACATGTCACAGAGTCTTGGGTGGGTGAGGGAGTTATAAGACTGCATGATCTGAAGTTAGGTAGCTTTTTGAGAATAGGACTACATCTCTCTCCTTAGCCCACGGGCTGCTTCCCTTCTCACCATGACCAAGAACAAAGGCCATTTCTCTTCCCCTTAAATCCTTTCTACATTCCTTCCATAGTGCCCCTCCCGTTAGATTATGAACTTCTTGAGAGCAGGCACTGCCCTACTTTTCTATTCATATCTACTGTGCTTAGTACAGCACTTACATATAGTAAGTACTTAATGTTTCATTCATTCATTCATTCATAGCTTTAGAGCTCTGTCCTTGCCCTTTGAGAGTTTATAAGAGAAGACAGTAGCCTTGTGGCTGAAGCCTTCAATAAACATTCATTGATGTCAGCTGAACTGAATTAATGCCACTGTGTCTTCAAAGGATATACAAGACTGTATCTTTTCTATAGAACCTCTTCATTCTCTTCCCCAGGAGCTATTCCTACCCTAAAAGATACCCCCCAGAATCTGGAAATCACAAATTGCTAGTGCAATTTGGTTGTTTTAATGGTTTACATATTAAGAAAATGAATTCAAGTCATGTTGGAAGCTTGGGTTAAATCCAAAGTCTTTGCTGTGTCCCTCCCTTGATGATGTGGTTCTTGCTGGATTTTAACTTACCCTTCTCTGCTAAATTGGAAATCAACAAACAATAAGGAGAGTGTGCAAACCCGACATTGCGTAGGCATCAGCACTTGTCAGGTCCCAGTCTGTGATTGGCGAGTGAATCACAGCCAAGTACTTATTAGACTGTTCGGCTCCATTCCAGCACAATCTTCAATTATCTTTGTTATTGTGCAGCAAAGAACATCCGCTTGATGAAGTGGGTCTGATTTGGTTATTGTATGTCTCTGCGTTCTCATTAATCTACCAAATTCAGTAATTTGTATTGGTTTTCTTGTTATTAGCGTGAATTCATGAGCTCATGCTCTGTTATTAATGCCATTTCTAAGCAGTACATGACATTTTATAAGATGCAAGGTATGTGAAATGAAGAGCACAAGCTCCCTGTCCTGAGGTCCCTGTATGAATGGCTAACATGCAGCAAATAGACACAGTGTTTTGGGGATGCTTTGTCTGTAGGCTTTGATAAGTGGCTAGGAATTCATTAATGCTCATAATCACCCCATTGCTCTCTTCTCCTCTTCTTTTCTCCTTCATGACTTAAATTTAGTTTCAAAGGAAATCTGCATTTAGACATTTATGAATTATTATTTCTTCACCTTAGGAATTTGGTTCATTGATGGTGAATGTCTGCCACAGTGGCTTGGAACTTGGTCTCAGTTTCATCTGCAGATCCCACAGAATGGCTAGCAGCACCCTTTCTGTATCTCCAAACAAGGTGATCCAGGGTATATGGCCTATGTAAACTCTCCAGCATGGAGTTAAATCTCTATTAAGCAGTTGGCTTCTTATTATCTCTTCAGGAGATCCCCAAGTGAAGTGATTAGCATCTGACCCAAAACCTTTGGACATGTTCTACCTTTGCACTCGTCTGTGACTGCTAATCCTCCCCTAACTCTCTGCCCAGAGTATGCAGGGCTAGGAGCTATGTCCCCTGTGAAATGACGCAGAAAAAAAGAGAGAGAACTGATTAGTGAGATGCAAAAGCTTGCCCCCCACCAATTACTCTTTTCTTCACACTGTAGAATTCCCTTAAGAAGTTATATTTCAGGCGTGCAAAAAAAATCTAAGCTAAGAATTGAGAATTATACTGCAAGATGAAGGAGAACTGGGGGGTTGATTTCCAAAGGTCACTATTCCAGACAGATGGTTTTTAAGGAGGATTAAAAGATTTTTTCAAGATTAGATTTTGAGTAGGGGCATGAGAGAGGAGAGGAGAATACCCTTTCTAGTTTATAATGGTCAAAGTGCTTATGTTTTGCAGTAGAAAAAGCCCCTTTGTGACTGGACCATCTAAGAATTAGATCACAGACTCCAGAGTCTTTTAGAAGCATAAAACCAAAAGTCTTATATTTGAGAGGCATCTCAGAGGGCATCCAATCCAATCCAAAGTTCCCAAAGAGTTTCCACTGCAACATAATAGGTTATAATAGCCAACATTTTTTATAGTGCTTGGTATGTGCCAGACACTGTGGTAAATTCTTTACAATGATCTCATTTGGTCCTCACAATAGCCTCAGGAGCTAGGTGCTACTTTTAATCCTCATTTTACAGATGAGGAAACTAAGACAAATAGAGTTTAAGTGACTTGCCCAGGATTACAGCTAGTAAGTGTCTGAGCCTGTATTTGAATTCAAGTCTGCCTGACTCCAGGCCTGGCACTCCTATCTATTGCACCACTAATCTGCCCCTTTTATCTATAGCGTATCTGATTATTGGCCATACTGTCATTTTGCAAAGACCTAAAGTGAGATAATTTACCTTTCAAATCAGTCATTCAATGACTTTCACGTAACTAATGTTAAGATTTTTTTTTTGTTTTGCCCCCCCCATATCTTCTTGAAATCTTTACTCAGTGGTCTTAGTTATGCCCAATGGAGTTCAGTAGACAAAAATTTAATAGCTTTTCTGATAGCCCTTCAAAAACTTGAAGATGATTATCATTTTCCCTATGAAATCTTGAGTTCTTCAAGTTAAACAATACCAGTTTATTCAACTTATCCCCATATGACATAAATTAAAAACCACTTCTCATCCTCATTGCTTTTGAGAGGAAAGAGAATTGGTTTTCAAGTCAAAGGATCTGGGTTTAAATCCCACCTTAGATGCTTAATATCTGCATTACAACTTCAAGCAAATCACAACTTCTCTTGGTCTCAGTTTCTGTTTCTGTACAATGCAAATGTTAGACTACATGACTTGTGTGTTCATTTAAACCACCAGATTTATGGTTTCTGTTATTCTCTGAACAATTTCTATCTCATCAGTATATTTCTTAAAATGTGCTGCCTAGAACTTAACCTGATACCCCAGAGGTTGTCTGTTCAGGGAAGAGTTCAAAAAACTATTACCTCAAAAGGCCTTGATTCTATGCCTAAATGGTCTGAGGTTTATTATTAACTTTTGTGGCTGCTATATTACAATTCAAACTCATAGATTGTTGTTCACTAAAGCTACTAGATCTTTTTCAGAACTGCTGTCTAGCCAGATCTCCACCATCTTGGACGTGCGGAAGTGATTTTTGAACCCAAATGGAGGACTTAATAGTTATCACTGTTAATTTCTGTGTTGTTTGATTTAGCCCAGTTTTCTAGTCTGCTCTAATCTCTTTGAATCCTGAATCTGTCATCCATTGTGTCTGTTGGCCCTCCCAGCTTCATCTCATCAATAACTTAACAAGCAAAATATACCTTTGTCCAAGTAATTAAAGCAAATGTTGAATATAACACAAAGATAGATTCCTAGGACAATGATTATTTTTCTGCATAACTGTTTGACCATTTAAATATACTCCTAATTCTTCATGTAGTACAGAATTCTCAATCTTTTCTGCAAGAATAACACGAAAGCTTTTAGCTTTCTCCTGATTCACCAGTTTTGTAACTCTGTCCAAAATGGAAACAAGTTTAGTATGTCATGAAAGAAAAGAAGCTTTGCTTTATTAACCTCACTAATTTTCCTACACTGCTCCACTGTGCTCTTTTCTCTCCTCTGTGCTCCTCCTCTTCTCTTTTCTTTAGAAGTCATTACATTTATATTTGTTTTTCTGGTAATGAAATACAAAACTGCTTTGGCTTCATTAATGGGGCATAAGATCTTGGAGGGAAGAATCCAAGCCTGTCTACTCAATGAGGACTTTGTTGACTAATAATGTAATTTATTAATTATGTCTTGAAGTGTTATAGCCTGATGTATATTCCAAAGAAGAAAAATAACTGGTCAATAATCATCAATATAGCCATTAAGGTCATTGATGCTAATAAGTGCGGTTGTGTCCTGATACAGAAAATGATGATCAGATATGACATTTTGTGTATGATGAGAATAATCTCTCTCCTCCCCCAGGATTTTTTCATGACATTTTTGACAATTGAAGAATAAAGAGGATGAAGGAGAGAATTAAAATATATGTGCTTTATGGATATTGGATTGGAAGCCCCTGGTATTAAAGACAGACAATTTTGACTAGAAATCTGGACACCTGATTTCTGGTCCCAACTTCATTACTTACTTGCTGTCTGCATTTAAGTGAAGCATTCAGCTGACTTCCATATGTCAACAATCCCATCACTAATTATCATACTATTTCCTTCCCTTTTTACTCTGAAGGACTTTTTTGACCATCAATTACACTGATATTTGTCTACATGATGAACTCATTGGACATAGGTCATTGACATACCAGGTAATCCCTAGGCCTATCACTTTGGGAGAGGATATTTGTAAGAAAATTCTAGGAAACATATTCTTGATATTTTAGACTTACCCTATTTGGAAGAAGAGGTCTATATGCAGTCTTCATTAGTGCCATTGCTGCTCCAACACATTTCCTTGGTTTTCATGACATTTAGCTATGGGCCTTGCAGCTGACAAAGTAGATGAGATTGAGAAATGAGAGAATGAGGAACTGTGATGAGCTGTTCCACTTTTATGATACCACTGACATGAATAAATCTGTCTTGCTGTGGGAGACAAAAAATGCCTTTCTGGAAAACAGCAAAGTGTGCAGAGGGGAGACTGGCAGGCTATTGTATGGTATGATGATGAGTAGAGATAGGGAAGCTGGAAACAGATTTCCAGTCAGCTAAAATCTTTTCTCCCTCTGCCCCCCACTAAGCATAGCTGAACAATGTCATCAATTAGGGGCTTCTGGTTGGGCTTATGTTCCCCTTGCTAAGTGGGTAGCAGACACCACTTTTCTTTTCCAAAATTGTGTGGATATGAAAGATAATAAGAAAAGCAAATATGCGTGTTTAGGGAAGAAAGAAAAGAAGAGAAAAAAAGTAGAGTGGTTAACTATATGAAACTATTATTTCCCACCCATGATATTTTATCTCCATGTCCTGGTCTTTTAATGGCTGTTCACCATTCCTGACATACTTTCCCTCCTCACCTCTCCTTTTTCAGAACACCAAGTTTGCTTCAGGCCTCAACTCAAGTGGCATCTGATCCGTGAGGCATTTCCCAATATCCCCTATCTTCCAATCTTATCTTCTTCAGTTGTTATTTGTCTTCTTTCCCAATAGTATTACTTAATATGTATAATGATGTCTATTTATATTGTAGAGAGAATGGCATCATAGATTGTTGAGCTTAAAGACATCCTAAAAGTCATCTCTAATTCAATACCCTCATTTTACAGATAAGGAAAGTGAAGCTTAGAGAGGCTAAATCACTTCCTCTATGTCACACATGTAGGTGTTGATAGAACTGTGATTTGGATCTAGGGCTTCTGATTCCAAATACATTTCATTATGGTTCATTCACATCAGCATGTGGGCTGTTACCTCCTAAGATGATACAGGCTTCTTAAAGACAGAGACTTCTTAGTTTTCATCTTTGTGCTACCTATGTTTAGTATAGTTCCTAATGCAGCAGTTTAGGGACTAGGCTTGTAATTACATTAGTGTAGATGACTCCTGTGTGGGGAAACTCCCTCCACCAATGTAGGTCAGCACCTGCTTGGCAACTTAGAATCTTAGACAGTTGCTTATGGGAACTGAGAGATTTTGATTTACCCAGTCAGTTATGTGTCAAAGGTGGGCCTTGAACATAGATATTCCTGACTTTGAGGTCAGCTCTTTATCCATTATACTATGGTGCTTTGCTCCTAACACATAATAGGTGTTTAGTAGGAACTAAATATTCCGCTATAGATTTGAGACTGATGAGAAGACTCAATCAAGTTAAGGTATAATATTCATTGTCTTTGCTCATGCCTCTCCTTGATTTTCAATTAGCATTTATTTTTTGTCAATCTGTCATTGTTATCATTCCTCCTCAGATGCATGTATATATATGTATGTATATATGTGTGTGTTTATGTATATGCATGTTTGCATATGTGTATATATTTATGCATGTATTTATGTATACAAATTCACATATACATATACATACTCATATATACATATACATACACATGTATCTATCTATCTATCTATTCATGGTTTCAATTAGGGTTCAAGATAGCTGTCAAGAATATTGCCTTGCTATGGCCTTCAGAGCCTTTTCAGTGACCAGGTACCTTTATGGGAAAAGACTTAAAGGTTCACATTCTGTTAGGTTTAATTAGTATTAGCTTCCCTTTTGAATAACCATTTTGGGGTTAACTAATTTAAAGGTAACTAATTTAGCAAACTTACTAAGTGCTTACTTGGTACAAAACATTATTGGGAATTATAGAAATATAAATGACTTAATGAATGAAAATGGTTAAGTACTCACTGTGTGTCAAGATGCGTGTTAAAGGTTAAAGATACAGCTACAAAAGACATGCCAGTCCGTACTCTCATGAAGCCTACATTTTAATAGGGAGAGGCAACAAATACACTATAGATGAATTGCAGCCATCAGAGGAAATTTTATTGGTTTGAAAAGATATAGAATGATAAGTGAGCCATCGAATAGTATATTGACATACATTTTCCAGTTGTAATGACAATATTTAATGGGCAATTGTTTCAGACCTGGAAAGTGGATAGAGATTAGGGAAGGTGAAAGAGACATCAAGGCAGCTGACATGAGAATGGTAAGAGATTAGAATGCAGTATGACTTGGACTTTTACATTAAAAGAAAATAGGTTCACTATGTAGGTAAAATGTGCTTTTCTCTAAGAAAGGATATATAGAGACAACCTAAGAATCATTGGTTTCCCAGGAGTTGTGGATAAGTCTAACAGACAAACAAGAGGGAAAATATGGCACTGAACAAATAATTGAAGAAACTAGAGTTAAAAGATTTATGAATTGCAAAGGAATAAACATATTTCTCAGTACCATATAAAAATTTTACAAAAACAGACCCTATATTATGGCACAGAGATATCACAAACAAATGTAATAAGACAGAAATAGTTAATATATCTTTTATAGCCCATAATGCAAACATAAAAATACTAATTGGTTCAGGGAAAAAAAATATACAGACCCAAATGGAAACTTGACAATGAAATCTAACTATTGAGTGGGTCAAAGACTAAACAAAGAAAAAATTAATAACTACAAAAATGAAAATTATGATGATGAAACAACATGTCAGAATTTCTGGGATGCAGCTAAATAAGTCCTGGGGTGGGGCATGTACCTAAAAATACACATTAACAAGATAGGAAAGGAGAGTTTTAGTGGGCTGAGTATGAACTGAATAATGAGAGAACCAACAAATAAACAAACCTAAAATAAGCACAAAAGAGGAGATTAAAATTAGGTGGGAAATAGATAAATTGGAAACCAAAAAAAGTAGAAAAGAAATAAAATTAAACATTGCTTGTTTGAAAAGTCAATAAATTTGATAAGCCCTTGACTAATCTATTTAAAAAGGAGAGATCAGAAACTCAAATTAATAAAATAGAAAATGAGCAAAATGAAATCACAATAAAACCAGAAGAAATAAAAAGAATAATTAGAATATATTACACACAATTATATACTAACAAAACTAATAACCCCAAAGAAAGAGGGATAACTTAAAAAATATAAAATATCTAAATTATGAGAAGACAAGATAAAGACCTTAATTAACCCAATTTCATAAAAGGAAGTAGATTTAGCTGTAAAGAACTGCCAAAGAGAGAGAGAAATTCCTGTCATGATGGATTGACAGAAGAATTTTATCAAGCTTTTAAAGAACAATTAGTATACATAATACACACTTTATTCTCAGTAATTTATAAAGGTCCCTGCTAGAATCTTTTTTTATGAGACAAATAAAGTTCTAATTCCTAAACCAAGAAAAGAAAAAAAAAACAGAAATAAGTCAATGTCATAAATGTATACTGACTCAAAAATGTTAAACAAAATCCTATCAGTCTACAGCAATTTATTTAAGAAATCACTCATTATGATTAAGGTGGGTTTTAAACTGGGATGGGAGGATGGCTTAACATTAAAAAAAATCAACAAAATTAATGATATTAAAGAAGAAACCCTCCAAAACCACATGATCACCTTAATAGATGCAGCAAAGCCTCTTCACAAAGGACAACATACTTTTGTGTTAAAAACTCTATCAAGTACAGACATAGCAAGATTTTTTTTAATCATAAAAAATTTTCTATGTAAAACAAACAAAAATCAACACCATATCCAAAGTAATACACTAGAACCTTTTCCAGTAAATACAGGAGTGAAACAAGGATGTGCTTTCTCCCCACTATTATTCAATACAGTTCTATAAAATTCTAGTAACAGTAATAAGACATGAGAAAGAAATCAAAGGCATAAAGATAAAGAGGAGATAAAACTATCCCTATTTGCTGATATGATAGTATACTTTCAAATTATTAGAGTGTCAGTGAAGGTACCAACTGAGAAAATTAATAGTTTCAGCAAACTTGTAGGCTACAAGATAAATACTGAAAAATAAACAGCATTTCTATATAATACTAACAAAACCAAGAAGCAATCATAGAAAGGGAACTATTATTCAAAATAATTATGAAATTTATAAAACATCTGGGATAAACCTACTAAAGCATATGTGCTTGCATGCGTGCACACACGCACACACACGCACACGCACTCATACAAACAACAACAAAGCCAATGTGTATAGATTCAATTACAATATGCTCCTTAAAGAAAGAGAGGACAACCTAAATACCCTGAGGAATATCAGTGCTCATGGTAGGTTGTGCCAAAATAATAAAAATGATAATACTACAATAACTAACACTTTTATTTCTATATCAATCTAATTACAAAGGGGAAACATTTTAGAGCTTGATAAAGTATAAAAATAAAATTCATTTGGAAAAACAAGAGATCTAGGATATTAAGGCAAATGATGAAAAGAATTAGGGGTGAAGGGAGAATGACTTTTCCACACCTTGGACTATATTGTAAAGCATTAGTCATGAAAACCGTCTAGTACTGGTTAAAAAATTGAAAGCTAGATCAATGGAACGGACAAGACAAGGAAGAATCAGAATGGACTCAATTACCTAGAGTTTAATAAAGTGGAAAATAAATTACCTAGAAAGAAACTCCTTATTTGATTAGAAAAAAAAAGTTCTGGGAAAACTGGAAAGTTATTCATGAGAAATTTAGCTTAAACCACCACCTTACCACATATTCTTACAACAACAATATATTCTGAATGAATACATGCCTTTATAACAAAGATTATATTATTTTAAAAATTAGAAGAGAATCAGATCATATACCTATTATAGCTATGGGTAAGAGATGTATTCTTAAATAAGAATAGAAGCAATTACAAAAGATTAAAAAAAACCCTCTTTGACACTACAGCATTTAAAATCTACGCAGGAAAAAAAATATTTCATCTAGGGAGTGGTCACATGGGAAAAATATCTGTATCAAATTTGAGAAGTGTTTATTATTTGAGGTATATGTAATAAATGTGTGTGTGTATGTGTGTGTGTGTGTACATATATATTTTTGTATATGTGTGTGTGTTTAATAATCATTCCCCAATCAATAAGTGGTAAAAAAAAGGAAATATTTCAAAGCAATCACAAACACATAAAAAGTACTTCAAATCACTAATAATAAGAAAATGTACCTCCAAACAAGCTTGAGATTTCACTTCAGTTCCTGAAAATTGGCAAAAATGACCAAAAAATGCATTAGTTATTGTTGCAAGAATTGTGAAATGACAGACACATTGTTACATTTTTGGTGGAGTAGCAAAATGGTAGAACCATTTTGGCAAGCAATTTAGAATTTTGCAAATCAAGTGATGAAAATATCCATACTCTCTGAACTAGAGAATCCACTGCTGGGCTTATACCTTAAGGAAGCCATCAATAAGAAGTAAGTTACCATATAAACCAACATATTTGCAGCAGCACTTTTTGGGCAACAAAGAATTAGAAACAAAATAGATATCCATCAAAAAGGAATAGCCAAACAAATTTTGGCTCAGAAATATAATGGAATATTACTGTATGGTAAGAAATGACATACGTGATAAATACAGGGAAAATAGAAAATCTTTATGAAATGATTTAGAGTAAAGTGAATAGAGCCAAGACTATGTATATGTGTGTGTATTGACAACGTAAATAGAAAGAAATCTACACAGCAAAAACTCAAAAAGTAAATGTTATTAGATTATAAATTGTAAGAATGACTTGAATGAAGGGATATAAGCAGACACCCCTAATTTACCCCTTCATGGAACTAGAATGTCAATAGGTATTATTGTTTTGTTTTTCCCCCTTCATTCTTGTAGAGGACCAATGATATCACAAGGGTGATGTTGAGTGTGAATTGAATTTGACTGAGGCAGAGCTGCATAAAGTCTTCAGCCTCACTCTTCCAGAGTCATCAAAGTCAGTTGGCAAAGTTCAAAAGTCACGATGAATGGCTATGGCCCAGGATAGTGGATGACCTTGGCCTTTCTAAATTAAGGTCTTTCACATGACTCAGTTTGAGGCTAGGTAAGGATTGATGGCCTAATTTACCAGCACAAAAATATTAGTTTGGGAGGGGAAGACTCTTAAAATTTCTGGTCAGAACAGGGAACAGTTGCTATTTATACTCATTTTAAGCCATTAAAACCTAAAGAATGGGAGCAGCTAGGACTCAGTGAATAGTGTTCTGGCCTTGGAGTCAGGAGGACCTGAGTTCAAATCTGACCTCAGACACATAACACTCAGTAGCTGTGTGACCCTGGGCAAGTCACTTAACCCCATTGCCTAACCAAAAAAAAAAACCAACAACAAACCACAAACAAACAAACAAACAAACAAACCTAAACAATGAGCTATAGAGGCTTGGGCTAGGGTCTATTATTGGCCATTCAATGAAAGCTGGAGTAATTTGGGTTTAAAGGAGTAGTTAAGTTATACCATTTGAAACAGAATTTACTGGTTCAGCAAATGAAATCATTTTTGTTGTGATTTAGTCATCTTTTCAGTTCAATTCTTCATGACCCCATTATTTGGATTTTCTTGGTAAAGATGCTAGAGTGGTTTGCCATTCCCTTTTCTAGCTCATTTTACAGATGTTGAGTGTTAGGTGATTTGCCCAAGTTCACATACCTAGTAAGTGTCTGAGGCTGAACTTGAACTCATGAAGTTGAGTCTTCCTTTCCACTTGTTTTCATACTATTTCAATATGTCAATTAATTTTTTTCATCCCTAAGTAATACCATTTGTTATGGAGGAAGGCTCTCTGAGAAGAGGGAAGATAATTGAGATAAGTATGATGATGTGAGAAACGGAAGATATCAACAAAAAGATATAAAAATGTAGTGGGGTTCTTCAGAAAGTGAGAATACCCCATTTTTGGATGTCTTCAGTCAAAGGCAAGATGATCAGTCTCATGGGGGTGAGGGAATATATGGTAAAGGAAAGTTTTAATGTTTCCCCTAGCAATTGGACTTGTTGGACTCTAAGATAATTTTCACATCTATGATTTTGATTTTGAAGCTCTGAGACTTGATATATCAGTAACTGGGGGAATAATAGCATCATTAACAGAAATGAGGCAGTCAGGAGAAGGTGCTCCATGGGGGGAAAAGATGACAAGTTTGAGAATATTCCCTGTAACACTTATGCTCATAAGTCCATAGTACCTCTATGACTATCCCTTCTCCTCTTTTTGCCCTTTTGTCCTTGTTATTCATGGTTGGAAATAACACATACCTAATAGCCACAACAACAAATTGGGCTTCTGGGTTAACAAAACCCTGTTAAGTCCATCCAGACATATTTACATGGATAGCCCTGGTTACCCAGCAGTGTTACTTGTGTTCAGAAACTGAGAAGTGATAAAACACCTTGACATGAAAGAAGAATATCCTCTTGCCATGAAGGTCAGCCATTGATTCAGGTGTGTCTCTTTAAACGACCATATGGATTTTCTTAATTATAGTATGTTAGACATTCTTGAGTCCCTGCCATCTTATTCATTGAGGTTTTCAGTTCTCATGTCCCTGATCTGGTGTGGTGATTATACTCAGCAATATGACTTGGAAAGTAATTTTAAAAGTCAAATTGCTGAAGGTCGACAATCTTTCAGCCAGGTGGATTTCACTGGGCATTTAAGCTGAGTAGAAATAACAGCAGTGGTAAAATGGATCTTAAATCCATACCTGATTGGAGAGAGGATATTAGACGTTAAGCCTTCAATTTTAATATATCAGGACATTAAAACTACCTTTTGTATTTTGCTCACCATGCCAATTCACAAAGACAGCATCACAGCAATTTCTATTTCCGTGGAGCACTTTCACAGACTCACTTAACCATTTAAGTGCCAGAACTTATAGCTCTGTCATCGAGTATCTTTTTTATGACACCAAGAGAAATACTACCAGAAAAACAGATCAAGAGGATGCTACAGCTAGAAGCTACCTTATAATTCATCTAATTCTGCAGGTAGTAGGTGGCACAGTGAATAGAATACTATACCTGGAATCAGGAAGTCCTGAGTTCAAATCCAGCCTCAGACACTGGTTGTGTGACCCTGTGTCCATCCCTTAATCTCAATTAATATCTTCAACTATGAAAGAGAAATTATAATAGTACCTGCCTCACAGGGCTGTTGTGAGGATCAACTGAAATATTATCTATTTAAGTCTTAGCACAGTGTCAGGCATGTAGTAGGCGTTTAATAACAAATGCTTACTCCCTTTCTTTGTTCAACCTCCTCATTTCATAAATGAAGTTTAATAATGCTAATTGATATATAGTAAACTTTAAAGTTTAGAAAATATTTTCCATTGGCTATCCCAAACTAGATTATAAGGTAGGCTGCCAATTTCAGTATGTTCAAAATAGAATCCAAAAGCTTTTTCCCCAAATCAACTTTTCTTCAAAACTTCATAATTTCTTGAAGGGCACCACCACAGTAAGCTGCACTTAGTAAGTACTTAATGAATGCTTCATTCATTCATTCATTCATTCATTCATTCATTCATTCATGCATCCAAGCATCAGTCCATTCACACCCTTCCAGTAACTGAGGCTAACACTGGTAGAGTCATACAATACTGCTAACTCTCCCTCAACCCACATGCTAAATATTCATTTGCTAAGACTAGTTTATTTTAACTATTCTACTCCTCCAACATCTTTCCCACCTAGATGCCTCTCTGTACTCACATGGTCATCACTTAATGTCAGTCCGTCATTGCCTCTCCCCTGGAATATTGGAATAGCCTCCTAATTTGTCTTTTTGCCTCAAGTCCCTCCCCTCTCTAAATCATACTTCCTCAGATACTAATGTAAGATTCCTAAAGCATGGGTTGGACTGTATCATTCTGCTCCATATAATTCTATAGTTTACTATAGAGTTGAAAACAGACTTCTTTGTTTGTCTCCTAAGGCCTCTTATAATTAGACTCCAACCTACTTTTTCAATTTTATTATACATTACTCTCCTTCGCTCACTCTTTGGTTGAGCCAAACTGACTTTCTTACTGTTATTCACATATGCTCTTCTATACCCTATCTCTGACCTTTATATAGCCTGGTCCCCATCCTTGGAATGAACTCCTTCACTTCCACTTCTTTGAATTTGTCAAAGTTCAGCTGAATCATCTCTTTATAAATGAGACTTTTTCTCATGCTTCAGTTGCTAGTGCCCTCTCCTCGTTAACTTCAATTTATTTTGCATATAATTTATGAAAGCTTATATAATAGTAATAGTCCTAATAGGTAACATTGGTAACATTTTAACACTTTCAAAGCATTGTACACATGTTATGTATTCTGTTTCCTCCAATAGAAAGTAAGCTTCTTGAGTGTAAGGACAATTTTATCTCTGTTTTTATATCTCCAGAGTGTAGCCTGTGGACTGGCATATAATATATGCTTAATACTTCTTGATTTATTGATTGACGTAATTTAGTACTCACTACACCCCTGTTAGGTGGCTGATAGAGATACTATTAAATTTTGCCAATAAATCACCTCACCCAATAAAAATAACAGTAAGTTACTATAGTTCCAATATCTCAGTAGGCATTAACACCTCTATTTAATTAATCAAAGCCATGAAAGTGAATATAAACAGCCTAGCTGATCAAGTTCAAATTAAAGTGTGTTTCAAGCCATGTAATAAAGTGAAATAATGTTGCACATCCAATAATTCAACTCTAGTTGAGGAAATTCAATCATGCACGACAGGGCCTGTATAAAAAAGCAATCAACTCAGATTCCAGCATTGGAGTGGCAAATTAGCCTTTGTATGTCAGTGGTGGAAGTGGTTCCAGCCAAATCTCTGGAAGAGAATTATTTGGGGAGGGGTATGTGGAAAGAGAAATCATCTGTCTTATTTTGCCAACCCTTGACCAGCTGATGACTTTATAAGCTTGGAAAGGTAGGTTGATTTTGGACTGCCCTTGAGAGTCCTATTAGTGTCACTAGAATAGTTGATGTCTTCATTAGGAGCCAATGACAAATAGTTCCACAGCAATCCCAAAAGATCTGCCTTATGAAACAAGAACCTCACGAGTGCTTCATGAAGGGCAGACAATAATGTCTAGGAAAAGGAGATGTGAGTTACATCCCTTTGCTGCAAACTTTCCTCTGAATTCTGTGTGTATTTGTGGGAGAGGGAGTCTCAGACTATAGGTCATATGCTGTATCATCTGTTCTTACTATTTCACATTAGTATGACTGGCTAGTTGATAAGAACTGATAATCAATGGGACAAATCACACTAATGGTTACCATGAACTACAACACTGGGGAAAAACCAAAAAAAGGAAAAAAAAAACCCTCCCAACCTTCCAGGGTTACCCTTAGAAATGCAACAGGAGAAATACCTAGCCTTGCTCTGGTGACATGATCTGCTAATGTGGGTACATATTAGAAGAGTAAGTCTATGTTATCATATTTTGTGTAATGAAACTGAGATTCGAAGAGGTAAAGTGACTTTTCTGTAGCCACATAGCTATAAAGTATGAGAGGCAGAATTTGAATTAACATTTTTTTTTACTCCAAGTCTATTGCCTATTGTCTATTCCAAGCTGCTTCTCAGTATAGTAGATTGTAAACTCCTTGAGGGCAGAGAATGTCTTTTGTCTCTTTTTATATCCGCAGCACTTAGTACTTGCTTGTACATAGCAGCAATTAATATATGTTTATTGATTAGTTGATTGATTGAATCCCCAAGAGATGAAGTGATTTACTCAAAGTCACTTTGAAAAAAGATGAGTACCCAGTCTTATACAATCCTCTTCCCATTATGCTATGCCAATGTTTCCCTGAAATTTTCTATTGATGTTGTCTTTATGATCGTTCATAGTCTCACATCCCTAGAGGGGTTAAGAAAAGATAATGACAACTCTCTTGGAATCCTTTTTGTTAAAGCATTAATTAAATTAGTTCAACTTGTTCCTTTGCTTCAAACGATTTCCCTTAAAAATAAACTGATGAAAATGTGTGCCTTGTAATTTTCAGCAGCTGATTATTGCTGTTTTTTCAGGTTTTAGGGGACTCTCATCCCTGGTGAAAAAATAAGCAGATTTTCAGAGCAGAAACTATCCACCTATTGGTAGCCTCACTTAGCTTTTGAAATCCTCTATATGCTGATGATTGCTTTATCCCTAAGAAGAATAATACTATTCTGCTTTTGATTTTGGCTTAAAAAAGAAATCATTTCCACATATTCAATTCTTGCAATAACACTTTGAGATAAGCAAGGAATGTATTACCATCTCCAATTAACAAATAAAAAAAATAAGGCTAAGTAACTTGTTTAAGATCAGGCAGGTAGGGAATAGCAATTTTTGTTGTTGAGTCAATTCAGGCATTCTGTGACCCAATTTGGGGTTTTCTTGGCAAAGATACTGGAGTGGTTTGCCATTTTCTTTTCCAGATGAGGAAACTGAGGCAAACAAGGTGAAGTGTCATTCCCAGGGTCACACAGCTGGTAAGTGTCTGAGGCCAGATTTGAACTCAGGTCATTCTGACTTCAAGGTTGGCACTCTATGCACCGTGCCACCTAGCTGCCCAGGAGATATTAAGAGCAAAATTAAGAGCCAAGTCTAGTTCTACTCTATTTTGTCCCTGACCTTTTTCTTCAATACAATTTGAATGATGCCTCCCATTTTGGGCACACTCAAGGGATTATTCAGGCATTGGATGGAAACTATTCACGGAATTGCTATGGAGAAGACTACTCAAAATAAAATAAAAAATATGCTTCCGAGCATGAGTATAATAAAATGGCATGAACACTCTCTCTTCAGGGAGAAGGTTCAAATTCTATCTAAGACACTTACAGACTGGGTGACTTTGATGAAATCATTTAATCTAAATGGGCCTTAGTTTCATCATAATTCAAATGAGGGCCTTAAGATGACCCTTGTGATCCTTTCCATCTCTAGATCTATGATTTTGTCTTCTCTAGCCCTCTGCATGACATTCTAGACTTGTGCCTCATCTAAATTATGTGATTAACTGCTTTTTCCTAGTTTGCTCACAGATTAGAGAGAGGTAGACCTTCCAGTTCACAGGGTCATAGACTTGGAGCAAAAAGAGACCTTAGAAGCTATCTAGTCAACTCCTCTCACTTCATAGGTGAGAAAAAAATGAGCCTCTCCCCTCCAAAAATAGTTTAGGTTTTTGTCCAAGGTCACACATTTAGAAACCAACAGAGATAGGATTTGAGTCCAAATTCTCTTATTCCAAATCCAATACTTTTTATTCTGTCATACTCAGGTAATATAAGCAATTTAAACCGTGATCTTCTGGGGACAGAATCCTACATTGTCTACTTTCTGCATTAGAACCTTTATATTTTGATATTTCAGGTTATTTTGAAGGGGAAATTGGGCTATTGTGTGCTATTAGAGGAAGTACATCTGGATGATCAGGGTCTGGTGGTGTCATTGACATGAGACAGCTGTTAGTTACCTGTTTGGCCAATCCAGAGGGAAGATCATTTCTGTAGGATCAGAGTTTCTATGATCCTTATCATATCAACCAATAGGAAGTGCTTAAACTAACCTTTAAGGAAGAATTAAGCTTTCAACCAATGGGCACCTTCATCAAAGATAAAGTAAGATTGAATCATCAAGTGATTAGAATTATGGTTTGACGCAGAGGTTCCTTGGCTGATTCATTTCCCATGATTGGGACCAGTTCTGGCCCAATTCTTTAATGAATGGAAACTTCAAATCAGTTCTAATTGAAATATTGCCACTTAACTCAATGGTGGTAGTCTCTCCCTCTCTCTGTGTTTTCCTTTGTCTATCTCTCTTTCATTCTGATGAAGCATGGTGCAGTGGAAAGACCTCTGGCTATTAACACATGGTTTCAGATTTTGTCTCATGCTTATCACTTATAACACTTTGGGTAAAGTATTTCACTTCTCTAGGTTTCAGTTTCTTCACCTATAAAATCAGAGTTGAACTAGATGGCCTCTAACATCCTTTCTTGCTCTGGAGCTATGATATTATAATCATCTAAATTATTTAGTTATTCCTGATTTAGTTTGTTTTTTTTTTCAATTCCAATACAAGGTTTGAGTTAAGCACATTTATTTTACCAAAATGCACACTGTGGGAGGCTGAAAGAGGTCTTTCCCCGCCATCACCCTGCAGGGAGCTGTCCAAGCTTGGAGGAACCTGTAGAAATGTGGCAAGCAGCTGCACATTTGCATAAAGTGTCAAGGACTCTGAGTATAAGAGGGGAATAAGGATGACACAGGAGTTATAGTTTTATTTTTCCCCCCAGTGATGTGACTGTCTTCCTTAAAGTTATCTCACCTGACTGATCTTCATGTTTGTTTTACTTCTGTGATGTCTCCTTGTCACAGCTTCATGAGGTCAGAATTCATTTGGAAGATGCTTTGTCTACATGTTGGGGATGTGGGTTCTGTCCCTGTTCCTTCACTTACACTTCAAGGAATACATGTGATCCATTATCTTCTTTTCCAAAAGGCTTTGAAAAGTCCAAAATATTTTATATCTGTATTGATTCTATCTCTACCTCTTAGCTGTTTAAGTCTCCACTTCTATTTCTTTATCTTGTTTTTTTCTCTTTCTGTCTCTGTGTCACTATTTCTGTCTCTTTATTTTATATCTTTATATATCAATTTCTATCTGCATATAGAGATGGGATGCATATACATGGTAAATGGATAACATTAAAGTATATGTAATAAATATATATGTTCCTGCAAAGCAAATTATATTGGGATTTTTTTTTTTGCCCCAGTTGTTGGCAATAGAGGTTCCTTTTTCATAACATTCAGAAAAGCTTCACAGATCCTTTTTAGAGGGGTTTACAGGCATTTAAACATTTTATTTGATCCTCTGGCTCTCTCTAGGTAAGAATAAGTACCAAGTTGTTTTAGGTACAGCTGTATTGAACAAATGATTGATGAAGCCCTTGTAAAATGGACTTTCTGCTTTATCCTGAGAGTTATGCTACTAAAAGAGAAACCAGAGCAACTCCACCCCACAGCAAATGCTTTAATGGGGGAAGTGTCAGATCAAGGCCATGTAGACAGGACTTTATATCCTCGCTGAATATAATTTGGGGAGTTTTTTCCTTTTCTTTCCCTTTTTTAAAAAAATTTATTTATTTTTAGTTCTCAACATTCACTTCCACAAGATTTTGAGTTCCAAATTTTCTCCCCATCTCATCCCTCCACCCACCCGAAGATAGCATGCATTCTGTATATACCTTCCCCTAATCTGTCCTCCCTTCTATCTCTCCCTATTTCTCTTATCCCCTTCCCCTTCTATTTTCCTGTAGGGAAAGATAGATTTCTATATCCTATTTCCTGTATTTTTTATTTCCTAGTTGCATGTGAAAACAATTTTTTAACATGTGTTTTTAAAACTTTGGGTTCCAAATTTTCTCCCTCCCTCCCTCCCTACCCACCCTCATTGAAAAGACAAGCAACTCAATACAGGTTATACGTGTGTAGTCATGCAAAACACTTCCATAGTAGTCATGTTGTGAAAAACTAAGTATATTTCCCTTCATCCTACCCTGCCCCCCCATTTATTCTATTCTGTCTTTTGACCCTGTTCCTCCTCAGTGTTTATTTCTGATTACACCCTCCCCCAATCTGCCCTCCCCTGTATCATCCCCCTGCTCTCTTGTCCCCTCCTCCCCTCATTTTCTTGCAGGGTAAGATAGATTTCCATACCCAGTTGAGCGTATATATTATTCACTCCTTAAGCCAAATCCTATGAGAACAAGATTCATCATTCCCTCCCATCTTCCCCCACCTCCACCGTAAAAGCCTTTTCTTGTCTGTTTTATGTGAGATAAGTTACCCCATTCTACCTCTCCCTTTCTCTTCTCCCAGTATAATCTTCTCTCACCCCTTAATTTTATTATTCAGATATCACCCCTTCATCTTTAACTCATCCTGTGCCCTCCATCCATCTATCTATCTATCTATCTATCTATCTATCTATCTATCTATCTATACATACATACATACAATTTTTTCCCTCCAACTACCCTAATAATGACAAATGTCTCATGAGTTACAAGTATCATCTTTCCATGCAGGAACTTAAACAGTTCAACTTTAATAAGTCTCTTATGATTTCTCTTTCCTGTTTACCTCTTCATGTTTCACTTGAGTCTTGAATCTGAAAGTCAAATTTTCTATTCAGCTCTGGTCTTTTCATCAAGAAGGCTTGAAAGTCTCTTAGTTTGCTGAATGACCATTTTTTTCCCTGAAGGATTATGCTCAGTTTTGCTGGGTAGGTGATTCTTGGTTGTAATCCTATCTCCTTTGCCTTCTGGAATATTATTTTCCATGCCCTATGGTTCTTTAATCTAGAAGCCGCTAAATCTTGTGCTATCCTGATTGTGTTTCCACATTATTTGAATTGTTTCTTTCTGGATGCTTACAATATTTTCCCCTTGACCTGGGAACTCTGAAATTTGGCTACAATATTCCTAAGACTTTTCCTTTGGGGATCTCTTTCGGAGGAGATTGGTGGATTCTTTCAATTTCTATTTTGCCCTCTGGTTCTAAAATATTAGGGTAGTTTTCCTTGATAATTTCTAGAAAGATGATGTCTGGGCTCTCTTTTTTTTTTTTTTTGATCATGGCTTTCAGATAGTCCAATAATTTTTAAATTCTCTCTCTTAGATCTATTTGCCAGGTCACTTGTTTTTCCAATGAGATATTTCACATTGTTTTCTATTTTTTCAATTTTTTGAATTTGTTTTACAGTAACTTGATTTCTCATAAAGTCACTAGCTTCCAATTGCTCCATTCTAACTTTTAAGGAATTATTTTCTTCAGTAAGCTTTTGAACTTCCTTTTCCATTTTGCCATATTTGCTTTTTAGGGTATTCTTCCCCTCATTGGCTTTTTGGACCTCTTGCCATTTGGGTTAGGCTATTTTTTTAAGATGTTATTTTCTTCAATTTTTTTGGGTCTCCTTTAGCAAGCTATTAATTTGTTTTTCATGATTTTCTTGCATCACTCTCAGTTTTTCCTCTACTTCTCTTACTTGCTTCTCAAAATCCTTTTTGAGCTCTTCCATGGCCTGGGAATGATTCATATTTTTCTTGGAGGCTTTGCATGTAGGAGCTTTGACACTGTTGTCTTCTTCTGGTTGCATGTTTTGAACTTCTTTGTTACCAAAACAAGATTCTATGGTCTGACAATCCTTTTGAGGTTTGCTCATGATCCCAGCCAATTACTTGAGTTTTAAACTCTTTGTTAAGGTAGATGTTTGCTTTCAGTATAGAGAATGTACTATTGCAAGCTTCGGGGATTTTGTGCAGCTGTTTTCAGAGATACTTCTACGGACTTGTAAATTTTCAGTTCTTCCAAGGTGGTATGATCAAGTGTGAGGTGTTTACTCCTTTCCTGGCCTGTGCTCTGGTCTATGAGTGACTACAAGTACTCTTTTCTGTCTTGGAACTATAAGGAGGATTACTTCTTTACAGCCACTACAAGCTCCACCACACCAGCACTCCTCCTTACCCCAGAACCCCCACGCCACCCAGAACTGTGACCTGTATCCAAGCACAGGCAAAGCAAGAGAATCCTGTACCAGCAAAGAGATCCCTGCAATCCCCATCTGATCATCCACTTGATTCCCCCTCAGTCTGGGCCAGAAGCTTTGGAAGCAGCCACAGCCATAGGGCCACGCTTAGGGACTGGGACAGGGACCAAGCTTCTCTCTCTCACTGCAGACACAGACTTTTCCTACTCACCTTCTAAGTTGTATTTGACGTTTGTGGGTTGAGAAGTCTGGAAACCGCCACAGCTGCCCGCAATTCAGTCCTCTGAGGCCTGCTCCAGGTTCTCTGAGGCCTGCTTTGCCTGGGTGCCTGCAGAGAACTGCACTCCTCTCCCTGCTTAACATGATATACCTTTTGGATCAACCATCCAGACTGTCTTGGGCTGGAAATTTGTTTCACTCTGTCTTTTTGTGGGTTCTGCTGCTTTCAAATTTGTTTAGAGCCATTTTTATATATATTTAGAGAGGTTTGGGGGACAGCTCAAGCAAGTCACTGCTTTTACTCTACCATCTTGGCTCTGCCCTTCTTACTCTTTCTTAAATTTGTAATGTTACTATATTCTGTTAGCAGCACCTACATTATAAAGTGGATAGAATACCAAACTGGAACTCAGGAAGACTAGATTTCAAATTCTGACTCAGAAACATATTTGCTGTGTGATCCTGGGTAAGTCTCTTAAACTTCTCTGAGGCTGTTTCCACATTTGTAGGGGATAATAATAGCAGCTATTTCACTGGGTAATTGTGAGAATCAAATGATTCAGCTTACGTTAAATGCTTCATAAAATTCAAAATACTATGTAAATTCTTCTTATACTAGAAGAAATATAACAGAAAATCAGAAATGAATTATTTTCCATAACTTGCATTTGCTGTGAAACAATTGTTATACTTGAAAGCCATGGGATTTCTACTTATTCTATATGGTTTCTCGTCTTTATTCCTGTCCATATTATATATCAAAGTAAAAAAATAATAATAGCAGCTAATATTTATATAGTATTTACTATGTGCCAGGCATTATGCTGCACGCTTTATAATTATTATCTCATTTCATCCTCATAATAACGTAGGGAGGTAGGTGCTATTGTTATCCCCATTTTATAGATGAGGAAACTGAGGTAAACAGACTTGTCTAGGGACACACAGTAAGTGTCTGATGCCTAATTAGAGCTCAGATTTTCCTGACTCCAGGCCCATCTCTCTGTCTACTACCTAGCTGCCACAATGTTTTTTTTTTTTTAAACAAGTTTAAAGATTCTGAATCTTTGGAATTTTACTTTAGAACTTTGCAGTAAATTCACTAGAATGGAAATGGTTGTGTTTTTTAAATAGTGAGTCAACAAGCATTCCGCTCATATGCAAATGAGCAATTTTGTTTCTGGAAATACAGAGATAGTAGTGAAATAGTTGCTGCCATTAGAGAGATTCTACTCTGTCTGAAGGTACAGGTGGGTGGTATTGTGTAGAGAGCGCCAGCCTTGATTCAGGAGGACCTGAGTTCAAAACTGGCTTCAGATACTTACTAGCTTTGTGACCTTGGGCAAGTCACTTAATCTGGTTTGCCTCCATTTCCTTATCTGTAAAATGAGCTGGAGAAGGAAATGGCAAACCACTCCAGTATCTTTGCCAAGAAAACTCCAAATGGGATCATGAAGACTCAGACATGACTGAAACAATTTAACAAGAACATTCTATCTAAAGCATCCTTGTTGAGAGACAACATCAAAGAGAACATAGAAAGAGAATTGGCCCCACTCATTCAGAAGATTTCTGTCCAAGCTCTATGGCTGTGTTATCCTGCACAAGCCACTTAACCTCTCTGTCTTCATATTCTTATTTCTAAAGTAGGAAAAATAATATTTGCACCATCTATCATCCTCCAGAGGTAATGGGAGAAGAGCATTTTGTAAACTCCAAAGTACAAAAGAAATGAGCTGCTATTGATTGAAGGGGGTGTCTGGGAAATATAACAGTAGTAATCTTATGTTTAGGTTATTGTTCCTCCTTTTCTAACCTGAAAGTGTATGAGTGTGTGTATATCTATATGTATATGAATGTATAAATGTATATGTATGTGTCTGTATGTATATATATATACATACATACATGCACACGTATATACATATACACATATACACATATACACATACATACATACATACATATATTCACACATAAATACACACACCTACATATGTGATGCAAGGTAGCCTGGGTTAGTGGATAGAGAGTGCAAATTAAGAATCAGAAAGCCCTAGGCTTGAATTCTGCTTCTGACATATACTAGCTCTATAAACTTGGGTAAGTCATTTAAACTTCTTAATGTCCTACACAACTCACTGAGAGTGTTATATGACTGAACTACAAGTTGCTGAACTGAATTTATGAGAGAAGGAAGGGAAGAAGTTTTTTTTTTAATATGCCAAAAGGCCTTCTAGATGTCCCCTTTTTATTTTGTTTATTGATATTTTTGTTTCAATTTCACTTTTATTTCTTTCCTTCCCATCTCCACTCTCTGTGGAGGGTAAAGATAGATAGGAGAAGTAAACATTTGTAACAAACATGCAAAATTAAGCAAAACACATTCCCACATTGGCCACATCTGATAATTTGAGTCCAATTCTACATTCTGACTTAGTTATCTTTCTATTGAATGATGGGTAACATAGTTCATCATTGGTCCTCTGGAATCATCATTGGTCATTGTATTGATCAAAATTCTCTAATTTTTCAAAGCTTTTTATTTATTTATTTCAAAGCTATTTGTTTATTTATTTGATTTATTTTTTTTTTATGAGAGACAAAGGAAGGTTCCCTGAGGATCAAGATATATGGTTAGTAGGTACCTGCTGTAGATTTAAGATATCTAGAATATGGTCACCGAGGTGGATCATCTTTGCCATGCCCCAGGATATATCTCTGAACTAGGTGGAAAACAGGGCAAAGTTGCATGGTTTTGTAGAAAGGCTCTAAAAAGCTAAAACTATATGTGTTGTGAGTGCTCAGGAACCTGGGTAGAGGTTGGAGAAATTTAAGGATATGGTGGGATTAAGGCTAAATCACTCTCAGTTCTAGAGTCATGCTAACTGCAGGATGGTGCAGTGGACACATTTATTTTAAGAATTGTGGATGAATGAAACTTTTGTGTCAGATGGTATGATCATTAAGAATGATCTCAAAGGAAAATAGTTTGTTTTGCTGATCCCCACACAGTGTTAATATATAGTGGTGGATTAAAAAAATATATATATATATTTTTTTGGTAAATGTTGCTAAAGTTTAAAAATTAGCCAAGAGAAATGAGAGCCATTGTAACTTGTAACTTGTAACATTGTAACTTGTAGGGATTCCTTAAAGAGAAATGACATGGAAAAACATTAGCAGAGAGTAATGAAAATTGGCCTGGCAGAATATTTATGTGACCAATTAGCTTCAAAAGCTACTTAGAACACCAGTGGTATTTATTAAATAAATAAAGAACAACCAAACCTTAGGGTAGAAGATATTCTTTCAATAAGTTGCTTATTTATACTAATAATGGGAATGTAATACTTGGCAGCATTTGTCCTGAAGAAAGATGTTTGGCATATTATTCCAACTTTCCCATTTCTATCTGTCTTGTCCAATCTCAGAACTCCTTTTGAAGCCAACTTGGGTTTCATTCTTTGATGAGTTTTTTGCAAGGGTTATAGAAAATTAAGACATGAGTCCACTTTGTAGGGTGCATCACATCATGCATAAAAGAAAGACTAGAGGCTGAACATTACTGGTATCACTCCCCATAGCACAGAGGTATAAACATTTCATGATCTCTGCAAAGTCAAAGATTTTGTGTTCCCACAATTTGATATATTAGATGGTTGAATGTCTAGGCCCCATAATTTTGCTGGAAGAACAATAATACTTCCAGTGTCATGTTCATATGAGGATGAAAAGAAGTGATTAATTAGTATGCTTAAAAAGCAATAATAATATTTATCATGAAATATGTTACAAACTCATTTTTGTACTTAAAAAGAAATTTATACAAAATATCTTCCAAGATGATGTTGACCATGCATTATGCCCTATTCAAAGAATTTTAAAGAAATTAATGAATAAAGTGGGCCCCCATTTTAAATGATGTTTGAGTTATGGAAATATAAGTCAATAAATTTCTTTTTATTTTTTAAATCTAATACTATGTGTAAGGCACTATGCTTAGCATTGGGAAGATAATTTTAAAAAGTCAGGCTCTCCCATCGAGGCATTTATAATCTAGTGGAAGAAGACAACACACAGGGGGCAGCTAGGTGGTACAGTGGATAGAGTTCTGGTCCTGGGGTCAGGAGGACCTGAGTTCAAATCTGGCCTCAGACACCTGACACTTACTAGCTGTATTAAGTCGCTTAACCCCAATTGCGTCACCAAAGAGCAAAAAGAAGAAGAAGACAACACACAAAAGGAAGATATAAAGGCAAAAGAAGGAAGGTTCCTGACATGAAGGCATACTGGAGAAATCCAAAGGAGTACAGCTGAGTAGGAAATGAAAGTGGGAAGTGTCTGGCCTCAGTACCCTTTTTAAACAGAGGTTCTGGGAGTTCTTTGCTCAACTTTCCAATCAGAAGAACCCCAAGGGCAGAGAGTATCATTAGGTGTGAGGTCTAGCGTAGATGTGGTCTTGCAGGATGAAGATATTATTGGGGCATGATGTCCAAAGTCCAAAGCTGTGCAGCAGAAGTGACAGGAAAAAAATATATAATTATTTTTCTCTGTTGGTTTTTAAAAAAAAATCAACAAATTCTTTTGGAGCTTTGTGGGTAGAAATTTCAAATTATCTTTAAAGTCTTCCATTTTGCTTTCCTTGATTTCAGAATGTCACATTGAGAACACAATGCCAGGAAATTACTATGTCAATGCCTAGAAAAATTTGGGATTCAAAGTAGATCCTAAATCATTTATTGTTCAGTCACATCTAACTCTTTGTGACCACATTTTTGGTTTTCCTGGCAAAAACACTGAAGTAGTTTGCCATCTCCAACTTATTTTACAGATGAGGAAACTGAGGCAAACAAGGTTAAGTGACTTGCCCAGTGACAAGGCTAGTATCTGAGGACAGATTTGGACTCATGAAGAGAAGTAAATAGGACAGTTGGTAATTAATGCTAAATGTAGCAAATAGGTAAAAAACAGAATTTTAAAAATATCATTAGATTTGATAGGAATATTATTGGTGATTTGGAGATATTTTTTCTCAATTGAAATGATGAAATGAGAATCCATACTGTAAAAGGTTGAGGAAAGAGTGAGAGCAAGGAAGTGAAGAGAGAGTACAGGTATTTTCTCCTAAGAATTTGACTGAGAAAAGGAAAAATAATAATGTGATAACTTGAGGAGATGATAAGATTTAGTGAAGGTTGCTTTCTTATTTTTTTATTTTTTGATTGGGATTGGGAATTTGGTTGGGATTTGGGAATGTTGAAGGCAGCAAGAAAATAATTAACAAATAGGAATATGTTGAAGATTATTGACAGAAGGTAGGGTGGTTGAAGTGTCAGTATCCTGAAGAAGATAGGAAAGGATGGGATCCAGGGCAGGAGTAGAAGAATTAGCCTTGTCAAGGGAGAGGGTCATTTCATTTTTAGATAAAGAAGGGAAGGGAAAAAAAAGAGTGGAGATGATGTTAAACGGTTTTGAGATGAAGAAGAGGGGAACAGAGAGAGTTCATCAGGAATGGCTTTGTTTTCTTCAGTAAAGTAAGAGAAAATTTTGGATGATGTTTCTTTAGAGTCAGATAGGAAATCAATTAGGGATGAAATAGATTGTTTTGCTGCAGTGGGGGCCTAGTTGAAGTTAACTGACAAGAATTTGTATTGACACAATTCCAATCTAGTTATAATAATCTTGCTTCCCTATTTTACTTTGAATGTAATAGAGTCGTATAGATTATTTTGGTTGGAAATAACCTTCAGTATGAGCTGTTCAGCCTGCCTCTAGTACACATGACTATGACCCACTGAATTGAAATGAATTGTCTTAGGTCATAAACCAAAGTAGTTGTAGAATGACTAAGTCTTTCGATCTACATCTTTAGACCATACAGGGCCTCTGAATCAAATTATTTATTAAAAAAAAACAGAAAAAAATTTATTGCAATTTACAAAAGAGGAAAAATGATACTTTCATTAACAAATACTTTGTAATACACTTTTAAAATATTTTTCACCATTTTAAGGAGTACCCACATTAATGAAATCATAAACCACAGAACAATGGAAGAAGGAAACATGTAGTGGTTTCTCTTTGTTTTATGCATTCATGGGAAATTATGCTTAGGTATGGAGTTTGGTATAACTTTATGTTTTTGGCCTTCAGATGTGTTCATGGAGAACTAGGTTATGTCAATTTTTTATGCCAGTGAAATGAGTATGTGGGATAATGATATATGTATCTCTCACTAGAGCCCCTTCACTGAAGATGTGGGCCAACTGTTTTCTCTCAACTGAATCACTCACTCATCTTTCATGCTTTCTGAGTTTCCAAAGAAAAGAATCACTATCTTGAGGTATCAAGATTTGGCAACTGATTGGATTTGTGGGAAAAGAGAGATTGAGAAATCAAGGATAATGTTGACCTTCTAATCCTGGGATATTGTAACAATGGTAGCATCTTTTACCAAAATAGAAAAACTTGGAAGAGGAGTGGATTTTGAGGGAGAGATAGTGAGTTCTTTTTTGGAAATGTTAATTTTGCATTTTTCTTTTGTTTTCCTGGATCATTAAAGTGCTCAAAAAACTGATGGTGATGCTGTACTAAAGCTCAGGAAGCAGACTAGGGCTGGATATATGTCTGTGAATTAATTTTATAACTATGACTGACTGATAGCTTTCAGGAATCAAGAAGAGATAGACCAAGGGTATTTTACACTGGTCAGATAGTATGTGAAGAATAGTGTTTAATTTTGAGGGCCATATTATTATATCCCAGGCATGTTAATTAGATTGAAAAAAATCAATTTCCATCATTTCCAAATGACTGATTTCTTGTAAGTATGTTAGGTCAAAACAGAATGGAGAGAGAGACAGAAAGAGACAAAGAAAGATAAAGAAACAAAGAAGGGAACAGAGAAATTAAGGGGGTTGTTCTAGATAATGTGATGACCTCTATTATTTATGTAACACTATTAGGTTTGCAAATACTTTACATACATTAGCTCATATAAGTTCCATAAGTGCCCTACAAAATAGATACTAGAAATATTATTATCCTCATGCACAGTTGAAGGAACTGATGCTCATAAAAATTACATCACCTGAGTATGAACACACAGCTAGTGTGAGAGGACAGGTTCAAATATTGTCATCTGACTCCCAGTACAATACCTTGAACTACACTGGTATGAAGCCTTTTGGTGACTTCCACTGAAATCTCATAATAATTTCATAATCTCTTTAACTTTATGTTAATTCTCATAGCTAAGTAATCCTTCATAGTGTGGTCAGATTAATATTACTTATCCATGTAACCCCAGCTAAGAGAATTAATCTGTGTCCAGTTTTGGCATAAATTGATGTCTTAGGCATAGCTTCATACACAGATATAATCATGTCACTTTTCCACAAAAATCCCTCCAAAGACCTACACATGAGTGAATGAAGTTTAAACTCATTATCTTGGAACTTCAGACCCTCAACATTCTGGATCCTGCCTCTATTTCCATTTTTTCCCTCAGCATTTTAACTCCATATGCTTCAGCCAAACTGGCCCACTTAAGCATCTCTTGAGTCAAATTGTATTAAGTGCTATGCACTCATCACCATGTTAAGTGCTCAGAATACAGACGCAAGCAGAAAGCAAGCCAGTCCTTGCCCACAAGGAGTTTATATTCTAATGGAGAATACAACACATAAAGGGAAACTGAAAAAGGGGGGGGAGGGTGAAGAGAGGAGTCTGTAGAGAAAAGGACAAAGTGAAACCTGGAGAGGAATGAAGACATGATTGGCTTGGGCATGCCCTTTAAATGGAGGTTTGGGGAGGAACAAGGTATATATTTCCAGGATGGAAAGTCCAAGGATGGAATGAGCTTCCAAGGTGAAGTGTTTTCTGTGGCATGGTAGAGACAATCCAGAGAGTCAGGAGCACAGCCTTAGGAAGACAGTCCTTCAACCTCCCTTCGTCTCCTACCTTTTAGCTCTTGCTCAGAGACTTCCTCGACCTGAGATGCCCTTTCTACTTTTTCTGTATACTCAGTTTCTATCTAATTTTCAAGATTACACAAAGTGTCATTTTTTCAGGAGAACCTTCCCTGATCTCACTTGTAGATAGTCTTTCCCCTTTACTGCTCAGGTAGCATTTCTTTTGTAATTCTATTACCAGGATCTTATTCCATTTTGAATTATAGTTATATGTGTATTATTGTACCACATACTCCTAGAAGATTGTAAACTCCATGAGAACAGATCGCAGTCTGATTATTTATCTTTATATGCCTCACTGCAGAACACAATCTTACCAGCAGCAAGCTTTGGATAAATGTTTGTTGAATTTCATTCATCTGAGTTATTACTACTATGAATGGGTATTTGCAGCATTTGCTATCTGCAGGCAGGCTCAAATATGTTTGGTTTTGTTGAAAATAACTTTGCACATCCTCATGGTATCGGACAGATGAATTGAACATGAAATAAAGTCTAGCATGTCTGTGAAACTTTGTCCCCCTTTGTTAATAGTAGTTGTGGGGTTTCTCTGGTATAGTCAAGAAAATCAATGAAATAGTATGGAAATACAGTAGCAAAAAATCCATTTTTATGCCTCAGTTCTGGAATCCTTTTTTGAACATATATCATGCTCAGTTTCATCATCCCTGGTGCATAATTCAAAGTCTTGGAAATATTGTTTCATATCATCCTCGGGTTTAAACATTGACACTGAGCATTTCTCCTGTAACAAATATATTTGACTCTGCCTCCAGCTGAAATTTTTCTTTGCTTTTATATTACTATGCCATTTTACAGAGCTTTATTCTATATTTTGAGAATATTTACATACTCTCCACGCCAATCAATTTAAGCCACTTCCAACTATGAGCCAAAAATAAACAGTATGAAATTTGATCTAAAATATTTTTCAGGTGGTGATATAATGCTTTCCTTTGCCAGTGGGGAAATTAGTTTTACATACCATGTCTAGTAGAGATACTAAAATTTTAGATATTAAAATATCCTTTATCCTATCTATATATTATAATATTATTCATATCTAAAAATAAAATGCTAACATATTTTCCTAGCCTCATCTTTGACTGAGATGATCCTTTTTTAATATCTGACGAAATAAAAACATATTATGGTCTATTCCTTGTGAATTTCCTTAAGATATTAACAATTGATTATAGGTAGTTTAATATAACCCATCAAGTGCTTGATTAAGGACTCAGGAAAGCCTCGATTTAAATCCTGTTTCACATGTATTAGTCATGTGAGCATAGACAAGTCACTTAAACACTCCAACCTTTAGCTTCATAATCTATAAAATGGGGTATTAACATCTATAGCATCTACCTTACAGGCTTATTACAAGGATCCTTCAAGATAAGGTCATTTAAGTACTTTGTAAACTTTAAAAATGCTAACTAATGGTTGGTTAGAATTATTGAGACATATTTTTGTTCTTTCTTATTGTAGCATTAATGACAGGGACTATATTGAATAAATTAACTATGAAGGACATATAAAGAAAGATGCTATTTGCATCCAGAGAAAGAACTGAGAAGAAGTAGGTATACAATAATTTTACATATATATATATATAATTATACATATATGCATACACACATATGTGTGTATACATAGATATACATACATACATATACCTATTTGTGTCTAATGGGAGCCATGTCTAGGGTGGGGGGTTGGGAAGAAAAAAAAGGAAAAAAGCAATTTACATGACAACTTTATTATATATTCAAAAGAAATAGCAATAGTAGATTTACAATTTCATATGCAATCATCATTTTATTATACTATGTTATGGAAATGTTTGTTTTATTTTGTAAATTATAAATAAATATGAAAAAATTAATGACAGGGAACAGGAAACACATGCACTTGTTTCTGTTTGCTTTCTCGGAGAGCTTGAGTACTTCATTGGTACTCATGAAATGTGTAGAGACAGAAAAAATCTCTTAATACAAAGAGTATATCCTCCATGGAGAGTTTATCAGAGGATATAGGAATTGCATGGGATGAGAGAGAGAGTGGATGGGTTCCTATCTACCTTGCTAATATTTTGTGTGAAATGTTAGTATCTCATAAATAATTCAATGGTTCAGTGAAGCTGTTACCTAATGGATCTATATCTATATCATTTATGTCTATCTAACCTATATGTTAAGTGTGTATATATGTATATGTATGTGTGTGGAGAGAGAGAGAGAGAGAGAGAGAGAGAGAGAGAGAGAGAGAGAGAGAGAGAGAGAGAGAGAGAAAGAGAGAGAGAGAGAGAGAGAGAGGGAGAGAGGACTCACTAAATGGTGAAGATGAAATTTCATCCATATCTTCTAAACATGTTAGTCAACAAGCATTTATTAATTGCCTACTCTGTGTCAGGCATTGTGACAAGTGCTAGCAATACAAAGAAAGACAAAAATGTAATCCTTCTCTCCAAGAACTCATAATGGGAAAGACAACATGCACAAAACAACATACACTTCTGTTCTATATTCTTCAATAGAACCTTATCCAAGGCACTGCAGGACTTTACACACAGAGAAACACACACACACACACACACACACACACATACATATAATATGCAGGTACCAATGTAGCATTCATATAATCTCTCTCTTTCCTTACTCTCAGCATATGCACATTTTACCTCATTTTGTATTCATTTATTTCTTGAATAGAACCATTTGATGCCACAGATTGTATACATGTTATCATTGGTAGTGCAATTAAGAATCTTAACAATTAAAGCCATACAAAAGGAAAGTAGAATACCCCATGAAGTAATAGGACCCCTTCTCACTATAGTTCTCAAGCAAAGGCTGGATCCCCATTCACTAGGGGGAAAATGGCTTGGAAAAAAGCAGTCAGCACGTCAGAAGTCAGGAAGACCTGTGTTGAGACCTTTCCTTAGATATTGACCGGCTTTGTGACCCTGTGTAAGGCGCAGCTTCCCTAACCCTCAGTTTCTACAGATGTAAAATGGGGATAATAAGGACTCAACTCACAGGGCTGTTATTAAGATCAATAAGTGCCTGACAAATCTTAAACCATTATAACCATGTTAACTTTTTTTACTGTTGATATCTCATTTTCATATTTTTATATTGGATTCAGATAGAAATGTTTCTGGTACAAATTGCTATCCTGTTATTATTCCTTAGATGATGATGATGATGATGATGATGATGATGATGATGATGATGATGATGATTGCTTTTTGGTGAAGAAATCAGGCTTAAGTGACTTGCCCACAGTCACACAGCTAGTAAGTGTCATGTGTCTGAGGACAGATTTGAACTCAGGTCTTCCTGACTCCAAGGCTGGAGCTCTATCTACTGCGCCACCTAGCTACCCCCAGATTAATTTTTTATGGAATGTTGCACAGGTAAATAAAATCATTGTTTTTGAATTGATGTATTAGGATAAAAGCTCATCCTCTTGTAGACTCAACTGAAATCATCTTTGATATGATTCAAATAATACAGATAAGACAAGAAAGATAACTTGGGCATTATTTTCTTCTCATGATTTTGAACTTGGTCACTTCTTTATATTTTGAAAGTTTTATTTTTCATTATATTAGAAATTATGAGCATGTACAATGGCTGCCTCTTAAATTTTTATGAATCACTGTCATATTCAGGAGAATATGGGCAACAATTTAATTTCTACCAATGGTATATTTCCAGTGCGGTTTGTTGGTTGACTTCCCAATGATACTATGAGGTATGTATTTATACTATGAGGATTTATCATCTCTCAGATAATGAAAGTTTTGGAGATTTTGATATATAATTCTAGCCACTAGATGAGTATTCAGTAGGTGCTAAGGTTTGATAGCCCATTATTATCTATTACACTATCTCCTCTGTTTTCCTGTGTAATATACATTGATCACTTTGTATTTCTTACTAGCCCAATGTAGCACAATATGTTATTTAAAATTAAGGGATTGCTTAAAGAGGAAGCGGATTTCTCTTGCTAGATGTCTTCAGGCAAATACTAACACTTATTTGCTGGGTCTAACAATTATTCCTTTGTTTTTATGAGTGCTTACAATTTATGTATTAAACTTTTAAAAGTTGTCAGAGATTAAAGTCAAACATGTTAAATTGTGTTCATATTTTAGACTTTATCTTCTGTATGATTTCTAAAAAATCTTCCTCAAAGCCTAGGGCCCATATTTGAAAAAATGAAGCATTGCCTTATTGACAATTAAAAAATTTTAAAATAACTTGTTAAATTTCTCCTGTGATATCAGTTCCCTTATGTCATTAATGAGTTCTTTTTTTTATTTCCAGAATAGTAGTTTCCTTTGCAAGGAATACAATTTTCAGAAAAATTAAGGCAAGAAGTCTTCTAACCTCTTGATAATATTTGTTTCTCAGCAGAATGAATCAAACTCTAACCCTAACCATGTATTCTTAATTAATTGAAATCTGCCATAGCTGCTAATTCTGTCATGTCTCTGTAGGAGTTTCACAACGTGTTAGAAAAGAATCACCTAGATTCTTTAACTGGCCTGTGGCTGTATTATATATTCCTACAATTATATTACTCTCTTTTTCTTCCTTTTGATGATACCCATTTTCCTCACTCTTCTATTACTCTTGGGCTCATGAATTTCCATTAAGATGAATATTTTCTTGACATACAATACTTTCCCATCTTATGATGGAGATAATTCTTCTTAGCAAGATTTGCTGTTCCAGAAGCATAGTTCAATAATGAATCCCATTCCCCAATTTGGGTTTTACCTATGAAACAGTTTTAACCTTTCTGTTTTTGTATTTAACTACTCATACCAATTTAGCATCATCTTTGAGATTTCCATGTATAGCAAGGAAATTCCAGTGAAGAAGTGTCCTCTACTACTGTGGATCTGCAATTTGCCTGAGATTTGAAACTTAGAGATTTGCTTAGGAATATGAGAAATTAAATAGAGTATCCAGGGTCATACAACCAGTTTGTGTCAGAGAGAGGACTTGAACCAAGGTCTTCCCAAATCTGAAGCCAGTTTTTTATCCACCATATCATATTGTCTCTCAGATAATTTCCAGTGTAGGTTGGGGGAAAAAAGATCAAATGAAAATTGATAGTTATTAAATACAGGTATGTTTTCTCCCCCAAAAATCTTTATCAAAGTGAAAGTCTTTCTTTGAAACTGATTCTAATTAAACCAGTTAAACAAAGGTAACTAAAAATTAGAAGGAAAACTTCTTTATTTTTAAATGTGAACACAGTCTAGGAAGTATTACAAATAAATGGATATGTGTTTGATCAAGCTCCTTATTGTTGTTTGGACTTTTAATCTCTGATCAACAGAAAATATCACCTATGTTAAATAAATATAGACCAAAATCTCTTTTCCATCCATATTTACAATGTGAGTTTCAATTAATAACAGGTGCAAAAAAGCCACTCCTTCTAAAGATTATACTTTTTGTCAGTTTCCTGAGAATGCCTGGGGATATGTTCTTTTTACATAAATTTCGTTACTATTGCTACTAGATGTCTCTTTTTGTATGAAATGCTTTGCCATTGGCAAGCTTTCATCTTCTCCTTCAGTGTTATTTTGTATTCTCAAATTCTGACCTTCACAAAACAGAGCCATCTCAGCAACACACATTAACCCATCCTGGGGCACTTAATCATATAGACAGAAAAATCAGAGTCACTGCTATTCTTTTGTCTATTGGCAAATTTCTTAACAGTCTGTACTTTGATGATGAGGATGAAAGGAATTACCTTTTATTTCATTATTCTGCTAGACAAATCTTGTCCAGATGATCTTGACCTGCATAAGATGTAATTATAGTGAAAAATGTCTTTTTTTAACTCTGATTTTGGATACATATATCACAATAATGAATTCAAGTAACTCTTCAAATTTACCTGGGGGTGGGGGTGCGGTGTTTAATTTGAAAGGAGAAAGGGCATATACTTGTATTCAGTGATATCCGAGCTTGAAAAGAATGTTGTTCTGTCTTGCTTTAGTGAGATGGAAACCAAAAGGACTTTTGTTGTTCTTTGGTTTTTCAGTTGTGTCAGACTCTTCATGAACTCTTTGGGGTTTTCTTGGCAAAGATACTGAAGTGGTTTGCCATTCCTTTCTCTAGCTTATTTTACAGATGAGGAAACTGAGGCAACCAGGGTTAAATGACTTGCCCATAGGCACACAGTTAGTAAGCGTCTGAAGCCAGATTTGAACTCAGGAAGATGAGTCTTCCTGACTCCAGGCCTGGCACTCTATTCAGTGTGTCACCCAACTGCCCCCAAACTTGATTATGTTGTATTAAATCCATTCACTTTGGGACATATGATCAGAAGTTAATGACTGGTATCTAAATTAATGAAAAGGAAGAATCATAAAATCATAGCTTTAGAGCAGAAAGGGCACCTAGAGGCCAGTCAGTCCAACTCTATCATCTGACAAATCAGGAAACTGAGGCTGGGAGAGAGTAAGAAACGTGTAAGGATGACACTGCTAGTGCAAATCTGAGGCAGGTCTCCCTGACTCCAAGCACAAGAATCCATCTGATGTACCAAAAAACTTCCTCATTATGCTACCCAGGGGAGATTGAAATCTGAGAAAAGATACATTGGTATAAGTATAATTTATTCAGTTATGGCAGTTGTAGCATTGAGGGAGGAGAATGAGAAATACGGACACTATAGGATGATAGATTTAGAGTTGGAAGGGACTTTTTATGTCATCTAGTTCACTCCTACACAGAGAAAGAGAGGTTCCATGACTTGCCCAAAGTCATGGCATAATGAAGATTTAAATCCAGGTGGTTTGACTCTAAAGCCATTATAAACCCACTATAAAATGCTATCAAATATAGTCAAAGATGAAACAAGTGATGGAAGAACAAGAGGGAAAACTAGTAGTCATGAAGCCAGAAGAATGTAAGAAGTGTACAAAACAGATTGTTGTGTGACAAAGAATACTCCATCTGGGCCTTCTTTTAGATAATAGTGAAGCCATCATGTTAATTTTATCCTATGTGCCATAAAATGATACTTCATTGAGCCCATTCTCCTGACTTCCTAGAACCAGGTATGTTTTCAATAAAATCATCTTCACTAAGTAAATAGCTTTGAAGAAAAAATAACCACAACCAGAATTCAGGACTCTGTAGGTCATTTCTAAATCCCATATCATGTCAGTTTCTGAAGTGTGAGTGTTAATGTCTTACAACATGGGTAGATAATTTACTTACAAGTAATTTTCTCATTATGAAGGGCTGGGGAAGGAAGCAGAATCGTTTGGATATCATTTCAATTAGCAAAATAAGAAATGGAATGATTGTTCTTCAGAAGACAAATACTCAGTAGAAAACAACACTAATGTGGAATGTTCCTTAATATCTCCATTTATACTCAGCAGACAAGTAGAACTGCTTTTTAAAGCTATTAATCTCTGATCCATGCTACAACTCTGATAAAAAGGTTTAGTCCTCGGTGCTTAAATCTTTTTTTTTTAATTATCTAGTTAAAATAATTGCATAATTGACAGTTACAGTAATTAAAACTGCTAGATTAGCTCTTATTTTAATATGTTAATCCCAAATCCTTTAAAAATGCTTTGATTATCATACAAGATAGACACAGTCATATCTTGGTACTATTTAGAGGATCCTCCTCTGCATCATTTTAAAATTATATGCTATTCCCTCCCCTACCCCCAATTTATATGCTGAACATAAGGTCACCTTCTTAGCCTTATATGCTGTTTTATGCGAAAGGTTAATAGAAGCAATTGTTATGTCCCATTTGCTCAACAATAACAAAAAAAAATATGCCTGTACTTCAGTTTGTATAGAATTTGCATTCCTATTCATTATAAAGGACACATGAATTGGTGATGAAGTTTTCTTTTTTTTTCCTTCCAAATCAACAGATCAATCCCCCCAACTTACTACAATTTGTCTGTAGAATGGTGTTAACTATTGTCTTCTGAAAGTGTATATACATATATATATATATATATATATATATATATACATATGTGTGTGTATGTATATATATATATATACATATACATATATATGTATGTGTGTGTGTGTGTGTGTGTGTGTGTGTGTGTGTGTATATATGCATTGGCAAAGCAATACCATTTAAGAACCTTCTATTCTCCTTCATGTGGGAAGGTTAAAGTGTCAAATTGTGAGTGGTGGGGTAAATCCTATGGGTCTGGAGAAAATTAAAAGTAGCGCTTCCATCCTTCATCTTAATTTTTTAACTTGATGTCATCAGAATTTCCCAAAACAGGTAATACTGCCCCCTGGGGGGTGCAATTAAGGCGCATTGAATAAAAATAAAGGAGGAGTGGACGCATAAGGAAAGAAGAGAAGAAAATTTTGAAAAATCTTTCATACATGTTCCATTTGTTGTATAATAGAGTTGATGTCATAATGATTACATTATTTTCCAAAGACACAAAATACAAATTATAGCTGATCAGTGGTCAAGTCTGCTGATAAGCCTTAACCAGCAAGTGTTGGCAGGGAGGCCTGTCACATGTTGTCAGGAAGTCCAGCATGCATTGGCAGGAACATGTGTGTGTAATGACTTGTTTACAACAGAATACTGTATGGTTATATAACACAATATTGCATTATCAAAATTTAAATACAGGAAAAACCCCACAAATTTATAAGAAATTATTCAATTTAACATGCATCACTTTTCAAAAAAATATATATTTTTGAAATGATGCAAATTTTAAAAAAATGTTAAAGGGTTAAAGAGAATACTAAAACATTTTTAAGAGGGTAGTAGGCCAAACAAATCTGAGAACCTCCAATCTAAGCTTACCCCTCAAACATCCATGGCTCCTAGAGATAATTGCTAAGCAGTGAGCAACAGCAACATGTTTTTGCGGATTCAAATTCATTTTCAATTTTGTAATCATTTATTAAGTACCTACAACATGCAAGGTGCTGAGGATACAAAGACAAAACAACAACAACAAGACAATACTGCTAGACTTTAAAGAGCTCACATTATCTTGAAGGAATATGGACAAATAAAGTCCAGATATTTACAAAATAATAAAAAAACTATATTTTCCAGAGTGAGAGAATGCTAACAGTTAGTTGGATTAGGAAAGTCCTTTTGTAAGAGTTGTGCTTGGAAGGAAACTAATTATTCAAAGACATAAAGGTAATGAATGGAGTCTCTTCTCCATATTGGGGATCTGCTGGGGATTGTGTATATAGGAAAGATCTAAGAGGCCAGTTAGTTTTGATTAAGCAAACATGCACTAGTCTTATTTATAATTTGAAAGTCTTTATTATCCCCTGGGCCCAGACCTTTTAGTAATACTTGAGAATGAAGGATTTAGAAATATATCTAAATGAATTTCCTGCAATAGAAGAATAAGATACATGTTTCCTATATGCCAAATTCAGAGCAGAAGGAACACAAATACTTTCCAAAGAAATTGATGCAATTTGGAAAAATACAACAACTCAGGGCACTTTAAGTTGTGTACAAAATGTGTGAGAACAAAATGCTTCTTTTCTTACATTTATTGACATTGATAGCTTTGCAGATAATGACATATACATGGGATTTTTGACAGAAAGAAACCTACACTCATAGGTAAATGAAAATAATTAGCCTTCTCTTCTCTAGGTTCATCTCTAAATCACCTTCCTTCCCTGTGTGCTCTAGTCTTAGGATCAAAAATAATCAGATCAGTTAACTTAGAAAAATAGCCTCATTTTGAAGTCTCATAAACTGGATCACAAGTTCCCTTTGACAACAACATTTTGGTAGAGAATAAAACTGTCCAGATGGTCTCTCTTCTCAGAAATCTGAGTACATGAAAACCTATGGGTTACAAAAGATAACCTAGGGGGAAAGTATATTATTTACATTAAAAAGGATTCACTTAGGTCAGGAAGTTCAAATCCAAAATTTTCATAGCCTTTTGAAAACATGATTAATTGGAGCAAAAGAACAGTCCACTAGGTCATCTGGAGGAATCAGATAACAAATTTTATATTCAGATCATTGATCTTACACGGAGGTTATAATAGCGACAAGGAATTGTGACTACCTAGATATAAGTTATAGGTAGCAACCAGGTGGTTCAGTGGATAGAGTGCTGGACCTGGAGTCAAACAACCTGAGTTCACAGTTGGCTTCAGACTGTGGGATTTTGGGTAAATCACTTAATGTCTGTCTGCTTTAATCTACTGGAGAAAGAAATGGCAATCATTCCAGTATCTTTGCTAAGAAAATCCCATGGACAGTATGGACCATACTGTCATGAAGAGTTGGACATGATTAAACAACAACAATGTGTGTGTGTGTGTGTGTGTGTGTGTGTGTGTGTGTGTATATACACAGATATATAGATACATATGTGATGGGTTTGTGTGTATGTATATATACACACTATATATATATATATATATATATATATATATATATATATATATATACATATAATTTATCTCTTTCTCAAAAAATCTGTGCTGTGCTTTATTTTTTACATATTGATAATTATATCTGTCACAGAGTAAAGGAAGCAATTAGTGGAACTTCCATTCTCAACCTTATTCTGATCTGTGAAGTGGAAATGGTTTAATGAAGTGGATAATGATAATGACCTTTAGTGGCAGTGTAGTAAAATGGAAAGAGCACTGACTTTGGAGTCAGAGAATCTTAAAATCTTGCATCTCTAACAAATGTGTTACCTGTGTCAGATTACTTAAAAAATCTATGGGCCTTAGTTTTCCCACATGCAACAAGAGAAGACTATATAAGATGGTCTCTAAGATCCTTTCCATCTCTAAGCCAATGATGATACAAAGAGTTCATGACATCTTAGAATTTGCAATACATAAAGATAAGAATATTATGACATGTAACCTAGACTTTGCAAGTGTTGATTTTAGGGTTCAGAGATAGTACATGTAAGATTCAAGAGCCTGAGATACTGAATGAGAATATAGCTTAATAATGATAAGAGACTCTCAATACAAAATTTTGATGACATGGTCACCATTTACCCTGATGATGAAGAAAATGGGAAAGAATTTAAAGAGATGTGGTATGATAGCATAATCAGATCAACCACTCATTCCAGTTTAACTAAAAGATATATAAGTTTTGGGAAATAAGACATAAATGAGGATAATGAAGCCAAGTGAGAAGGTCTTTTTAAAATAAGAATACTGAATTCAGTGCAACATAAGACATGATAAATGCTAAAGACAACACAACAGGTTTTCTATTTTGCTGTGTTGAGGAAGAGAAGGATCAAGGAAAAAGGAAACGGTAGATAAAATAGAGATAATAATAAAATTATTCAATTCTATTTGACTTATATAATGTATTGCCCCTTTCATACATAAGCTTTTTAAATAGGTTGTAAAGATTTTAAATAAGGCAGAAAAAAACTGTTGTGTAACAAAAAGATGAAATAAAATTGTGAAGAAGCATAGTCTTTCAGAAGAAAGGTTGAATAAAGACAGATAATTTTAGGAGGATGGAAGAGAAGACTGTCCCTACGATGGATTTACTGCCTGTTAGAAAGTAGGGTGAAGAGTGAGGTAACCATTATTTTAGGGCATTGTGTTCCATCAGTTCATTTTATGTGACTGTTTTTAGAGTTTTAAAGGTTATAACTGGCAAAATTGTGGACCATATACATTCTTAAAGATTGTGGGAAGGTTGGGGCAGCTATGTGGCACAGTTGATAGAGCACCGGCCCTGAAGTCAGGAGGACTTGAGTTCAAATCCAGCCTCAGAACAAATACTTGACACTAGTTGTGTGACCCTGGGCAAGTCACTTTACCCCAATTACCCCAAAAACAAAACAGACAAACAAACAGATTGTGGGAAGGTTAAATGAGGATGATTGGGTTCTTACACATGGATTTCTTTCATAAGGTGAAGTTGAGTTACATCCAACAATTTGGAAAATTGGAATATCAGGATAGTTTTGGAAAATGTTGTTCAGTACTGTCTGATGCTTTATGACCCCATTTGGAGTTTTCTTGGCAAAGATACTGGGGTGCTTTGCCATTTCCATCTACAGGAGCTTTGGAAACCAGAGCTACAGCAGAAAAACAACACCAGCAACAACAAATCCAAATACACAGCAAGAGAGTAAGCTGACAGGAAGGCCTCATCTGTTTTCCTGGAAGCTTGGTGACTGGAAGAGAGGTATTGTTTTGCTAATTGAAGAAAAGTCAGGAGCAGCTGCTAAAAAGCTTATTGGAAGAGAATGGAATCTTTTGAGCTTATTGATCTCCAGCAACATCTCCAGCTTGAAAATTTCTCAGACATATCTAGCTGATCTTTATTGGCCCTTTTGAGTTGAGAGTTGAAACAGAAGTGGGTAAAACAAATTTCGCACCCACTTTGCTATGAGCTTTGCATTTCTCTGAGAAGAGGCTTGATGGGCTGAGAGCTGATTGGACAAAGTAGAATCTTATTGAGTTAAGTTAGTTGACTTCTTTGCATTGCTCAGAGAACCAATCTGAGGACATTCGTAGTTCTCTAGCTTAAGGCAGATTGTCACTACAATAGCATAATACTTTCTCAGTGCTCTGTTAAGGATGTTAAAAGCCTGTTACTGTTATATCAGTTTGAGAGCAGAAATGGAGTGGCTTTGTCCAGCAGGAGAGCATTGAGGATGAGAAAGGGAATAGGTACCAGAAAAGCATGTCTACTTTAATTTGTTGCTAAGGAGACCAAGAACATTAAGACCTGAAGTCCAGTGGTATGAGCTGTTACAAACACAACAATTTTTGTCTGTCTCCCTGCTGGATTCTGTAAAGTATGTGAGTATTTTCCTCCACGGATACTGTGGAAAAATGTTTGTGAGTGGGCTATGATGATTTAATCATTCCTAATTTGCCTCATATTAAGTCATTGTGATGTTATGATTATTCTTGCTATTGAATTATCAAGTAAAAGTTTATGCTGAAGAGTTAGGTAGATGATATAGTTGATAGAGTGCTGGACCTCAAGTCAGGAAGACCTGAATTCAAACCCTATCTCAGATGTTTATTAGGTTTTGTGATCCTTGGTAAGTCACAACTTCTGTCTCTGTCAGTTTCTGCATCTGAAAAATGGAGATAATGTAAATAACTGCCTCCCAGTGCTTTGTGATGATAAAATAAGAAAACAATATATAAAACACTTTCCAATTCTTAGTACAATACAGAAATGTAATTATTATTTTAGTGTTTTTATTGCGATTAAGTGACTTTATGTAAATGAGAAGAATACTGGTAGGCCCATAGGAGCTATAGTGAAAAGTACTAGGAATGTTCTCCCTAAAAAAGGGTTATAGATCATAGGCAAGTGTATGTTTTAACCACATGGTAGTATTGCCTTTCTGGGAACTTCACAAGCGATAATTTGAAGGTAGGTTGGTGCTAGTGAGCCAGCCCAGAAAGTGAGAGTGTGGCTTGTGTCACATCTGAGATATACTTTTCCTTTTTATTCCAAGGACAATGATTTCCTACTGTATAGGCCCTACGATGTTGGGTAAGAAAAGTATTAGCGTGGTATTAAGGCAAAGGTAAGAGAACACACCTGTTCCCTTAATCAGTTGAAGTCACTTGATCCAGAAGAACTACATCCCAGTATACTGAAAGATCTCCTACATGGCATTAGTGAACCAGAAGTGGAGCTCATTAAGGAATGATGATGAAATTCAAAAGTGACATAGGACTGCAGAAAGAAAAAACTTTGTCTCAGTTGCAAAAGATGGTGAAGATAAATACTTCAGATTGTAGGACAAATTCCCAATGCTCCTTTGTTGTAAAATCTATAAACTGATACTCAAAGACATGATTTGTTACCACTTAGAAAAGGTGATTACTTCAAACCAAAATGAGTTCATTCAGAATAAGTTACTTAGGACTCAATTAAAAGCCTTCATTGTCTGGAATTCTATGAAATACTATATGTGAAATACTCTGCAAACTAAAAAATAATATACCAATGTTATTTGTTATCATTATCATTGTATACTAATAGATGAGCACTTCAAGGATCTTTTGATGGGCTAAAGTGTTTCTTGCAATAGTCTTCATTACTTGACAGCCCAATTCAGTTCTACAGCAGAACTTGTTTTTGGTTTGTTTTTGGAGGCAATCAAGTTTAAGTGAATTGCCCAGGGTCACAGAGTGAATTAGTGTCTGAGGTCAGATTTGAACTCAGGTTCTATCCATTGCAACATCTAGCTTCCCCATACAGCAGAATTTGAAGGTAAAGTTACTTTACAAGCAATAACATACACATATACACTTAATTTCAGGGACTATTTCATTTTGTCTTTGTATCCACAACACCTGGCATAATGTCTGACACATAATAGGTACTTAACGAATGCTTATTGATTAATATATGTTAAATAAAACTATTGTCAGTAATTAGGAATTTTTCCCCCAAAAAAACTATTTGCTGTTTCATCAATGAACATTTGAGTATTTATTAAGGGCTGATTATATGCCATCCATGTACTAAGGGATGTGGGAGTCATGAACAATGTGTAGCATCTCAGCACTGAAGAAATTTTTATTATCGTAATAAGGGAGAGGAGATATTTACTTGTGGAGAAGATAAATAACAACAGAAGTCAGTGTATTGTGGCCAAGTGACTAATACATACAGTAAGACCTGTGGAGGTCACTCTGGAATTGTGTTACTAGAAAGAGCAATTTGGAGGTGGTAAGATTCAAAATGGACCTTTAAGAATGGATAGCTTTTTTTTCTATTAGCGAAGAAAAACTAATTGTTTTACTTTGTGCTGTTTTTAAAAAAATTCCTTGATATAACAATTTTTCTAAGTTTTCTAACTTTTAGAAATGATATCTGAATTAATATAATACAGTCAGCATTGTGAAATGTTTACCGACTGTCTCTTTGAAAAAACTGTATGCATGACACTCTTTTAAGTTTAATCTGCATTATCTACATTTTCTCTATCCATCACTTTCTTAACCCTAACCCTAATCCCTCTTCCTCCCACTTAAGCTCCCTTTGGTGTATTGTCTTCCCCCATTAGATTGCAAACTTTTTGAGGGCAGAAACTCTTTATTTTTCTCATTAATAGGAATGACTATTGACTATTGATAATCAACAAAACAATAGTTAACCAAGCCTTGGTTAATGACGTTTGTCAATTTCTGGGGTTTACATTCTCACACTGAAAATTCAACAATTGAATCTCATGGCTGAATACAGTGGAAAAACTTCTAGATTAAGAAACAAAGAAACCTGTGTTCTAAGCCTTAATCTTCCAGTGACTTTCTGTGTTTTCCTAGACAAATCACTTCCTTTTTCTAGGCTCTTTTCACTGCTTAAAGGGAGGTTTTTGGGCTAAAACATCTTGAGGTTCCCTGATAGATCCAATATTCCTTGTTTCCAATCACATGGATTTATATAGCAAACAAAACTAATTAGGCATTTTGGGGATATTCCTATGCTCTTTTTCCCCTGAATGATAGAATACTTTAATAGTGATTCAATGCATATTAAATATGTCATATACAATTTAAAGATGATGATTGAAGTACAAATAAGAATGCTATCCTTCTTGAAATTTCCTAAGCATTTAGAAAAACAAGTTGCCAAATCCCAAGAACCCCTGACACAATCATGTCTAGTTATGATACATTTTGGATTTTTCATTATCAGACTGATTGAATTTAATTTCGCTTATTTTCCCCAGTTTCCAGACACCAACTTAATTGATATTGTGTTGCTGCTTTTGTTAATTGGTTTTGTTGTTCACAGAGTAATTTGAGGTTCAAAGCAAAACTATAGTAAGCAACAATTTTCCCATCTTAAAGGGGTATGCCACATGTAAATCTCTTACAACTTCCTTTCACAACTTACAAATTGACAGGGTCAGCTGAGCATCAGCATCACATAATTCTAGCAGCATCTTACATTCCTAAGAAATGTAAGATTGGGTTCTCCTAAATATGTCTATAGATACAAGATATAAACAAAAGTCATCAAAGATTGAGGCTAATTTTTGAAAATTAGCATGTATTTGATCAGTGAAACAGCAATAAATATCTTGTCAAATACAATTTTTCTGAAGTCATTTTGCTTTCCATCCTTAATGGCTGATGGGAAACATAAATTTAATCACTCTACTACACCTGATTTTTTTTAAATAAAGACTGATTTCCTACCTTTCATCTGTAATTGTATCCTGGAGGAAAACTGACACATGACTTTTCTCTGGCCCACCATTTCCTTATGTGTAAAATAAGCATGTTAGATAAGACATCTCAGAAGTTCTTTCCACCTCAAGTTCTATGATCCCACAATTCATTGGGAATATCCTTAAATGCTTATTTAGTCTCTCACTGAGAACAATGAGGTTCTCTGTAAAGTACTGAAGGAAAAATAGACTAACTAGAACCACGAGACTCCCACTATCTGTTTCTGTTCATTTTGCTTAGTATCTCTTGCCACTAAAGGATAAATGAATGGCAAGGAAATGAGATCTACAAGCCACATATTTGTTATATTTGGATACTTATTCCTTGCCTTCACTCCTAGGCTAAATGATTCCACTACCCTGCTTATTACAACTCTAAGTTGTATCAGATTTTTTACTGAATTTCTGAGAGAGAGAAAAAAATAAAAGAAAAATTAATTTAATTCACTTTAAACTTTCAACCCTCCCTTGCTGAATTCATGGATATAGGAATGACTTCAATGTGAAATATGTACCACTTTCAAGACTCAGATTTCTGCAATTATCTTCCCTGATTTCAATCTGCTCTCCTACTTTGGCTACAGTGAAGTCAGCATATCTAGGAAACCATATATACCATAGACAATCACTGTAATTACTTTTGTATTTGTATCTCCAGCACTTAGCCCAGTAGTTGGCATGAAGTAAGAACTTAATAAATGTCTTTTCATTCTTTATTCATTCATAATAACTACAACTTTGTAAATGGAAAGATAAAAAAGGAAAGGAAATTTAAATTGCTTAAATTATAATGATTAACTTTAGTCCTGGAGAAGTGATGAGAAAATATAACTCCCTCCTTTCTTTGAAGAGATGAAGGAATATGAGCATGGAACACTGCAAAACTTGCCAGGTTACCTATGTTAAACTGATTTTTTTTTCTTTTGTTTTTGAATTCTGTGTTACAAGGGAATGTTTACTGATGATGGAAAAGGGGAGGTAAGGTACTTGGAAATGAAGGTAATGTAAAAATAAAACCAAAAAATTAAAATTAAAGTAAATGTAAAAAAGAACAAAAAAAATGCTAAACCTGTATTTCATCCAGAAGAGAATTGAAAGCTACTAAAGTTATATACAAATGTTAATTGGGAGATATGGCCAGGCCAATGTCTTTGATAGTGTATAAGCATTTACTAAATAAAAAATGGAAAACATGTTTACTATGAGCCTGCTTTCATAACAACTGATGTCAAAGACATTTCAGTTATTGACAATTTATTGAAGTAGCATATTAGGAGAATTTAGTGGAGATGGTATACTGGAATTTAGAGAGAGAGAAAACAAACAAATGAAAAATGTTGTTGAAGTCTTCCATGAAGGACTTGTGGTCAATAGACAAATCTGTATTAAATAAGAGAAGTTAAGGTGAGTTCAGAACTAGTTTACTGACTGTCCAAAAGTGACTTCATTAATGGATTAATATCCTTCTGAAAGAGATATCAAATATAGTCCTTCTGTTCAATATTTTTAACAATGACTTGTATGGAGGTATATCTATGCTATCATCAGAAAATCAATGAGAATTTAAGCACTTATTATATGTCAACCACTGTCCTAAGTTCTAAGGATACAAAAAAAGAGCAATTATACAATGTCTGCTAATGAGGAGCTCACATCAAAATGAGGGAAACAACATGCAAATAAGTATTTCCATACAAATTATATACCATTATATGAAAGGCAATAACAGAGGGAAGCCTCTAGTGGCTAAGGGGATCTAGAAAGGCAATCTATGGAAGGTGTATTTTAAGCAAAGGCTTTGAGGAAGCCAGAAAAATTAGGAGACTGAGGTGAAGAGGATGTCCGTGTCAGAAATGGAGGACAGATAGTGAGAATGCAGTCAAAAATTAAAAGTAATGTGTGTATGTGTGTATGTGTGTGTTATAACAAGGAGGCCTGTGTAGCTAAATTCTAGGGAGTATCAAGAGGAATAAAGTGTAAGGAGAATGGAAAATCAAGTAAAATCCTGGTTTTAAAGGGTATTTAATGCCAAAGAAAGAGGATGTCAAATTTGATTGTAGAGTTAAAGAGTGCCACTGGAATTTATTGAGAAGGAGGGGTGACATGATTAGAGGGGTACTTTAGAACAATCTATTTGGCAGCTGAGTGAAGAAAGGACTGGATTGGTGAGAGACTTGAAAGAGAAGACCAAACAGAAGGCTGTTGTAGTAATACAGGCAAAAGGTATGAGGATCTTTTGGGGTGGTGGGTATGTGAGTAGAGAGAAGAGGATGAATTTGATAGATCGTATGAAGGTAGACATAACATGAGTTGATGGGAGATTGAATATGTGGAGTTAGTGAGAGTGAGGATGGAAATATGACACTTGATGTTCTCATCAGTTCCCATGAAATCAATTATGATCTCTAACTAAGGATTCTAAAATCTATTTATCCAGCCTTAACCTCTCTGCTGACCTCCAGAGTTAGCTACGTGGCATAGTGGATAGAATCCTAGGCCTGACATCAGAAATAATGGAATTTAAACCTGACTTCTGATTCTAGCTATGCAACCCTGGGCAAGTCTGTTTGCTTCAGTTGCCTCAACTATAAAGTGCAGATAACAGTATCTCCCAACCAGGGTTGTTGTGAAGATCAGATGAGATAAAATTTGCAAAGCATTTAGCATAATGTTGCTCAGACATGGTTGGTTCTTAACAAGTCTCTTTCCTTCCTTCCTTCCCTCGCTCCTTCCTTCCTTCTTTCCTTCCTTCTTTCACCTAACATCTCAACTTCTCCTTCCTCCAACTCACATCTATTGGTCTTTAAGTGGATATCCTATGAACATCTTAAACTCTAAATGTCTAAAACTAGATTCATTATTTTCTCCAAAAAAACCTGCCCCACTTTCTTACTTCCCTATTCTCTATTATCATCATTCTCCCAGTAACCCAGACTTGCAATTTACATGCTTAGATGCTTCACTCATTCTCCATATTGAATCTGTTGCCAAGTCCTGTTGCATTTACCTCCATGACATTACTTACATATACTTCCTTCTCATCTTTGCCACACTGGTATAGGCTCTCATCACCTCTTGCCCAGACTATGGTAATAGCTTACTGATTGATCAACCTTCTACCAGTCTCTCTCCATTGTAATCCATCTTCCACTTATCTGTCAAAGTGATTTTCCCAAAACATAGGGATGGCCAAATCACCTCCTATTCAATAATCTCCAGTAGTTCTCCATCATTTCCAGGATCACATATAAATTCCTTTATTTGACATTTGAAACTCTTCACAACTTGAATTCCCTTACCTTTCAAGACTTCTTACTCCTTTCCTCCCCACCTCACCACATATTTTTGTGATCTAGTATCTTATCTCTTTCCTATTCCTCAAGGAAGATATTTCCTCAAACAAATCTAGACATTTTTACTGGCTGTCCTAAATGCTTATAATGCTCTCCTTCCTCATCTCTGTCTCCTGATTTCCCTGGCTTCCTCAAAATCACAAATTCTACAGTAAGCCATCCCTAACCACTTTAATTTTAGTGCTTCCATCTGTTGATTATTTGCAATTTATGCTCTAGATGTGCTTTTTATATATTTCCCCCATTACATTGTGACTTCCTTGAGAGCAGATGCTGTTCTTTACCTCTTACCCTAGCACTTAGCACAGTCTTTGGCACATAGTAGGGAATTAATATATATTTGTTGATTGAATGAATGATTGGATTTTTTGGTGTACTTTAATTACAAGATGAGTCAATAGTGTGATATAACAGTCAAAATAATGTCATGATCTTAAGCTATATTAAAAGAAAGAAGCTGATCAGAATGAGAGGGACTATAGCTGTGATGTGCTACTGTGCTTCTCAGATCACATATATGGTAGCATCTCTGGTCTTGGATAGCACTATTTTGAAGAATTACATTGACAATGTAATATACTTCCAGAGGAGGGAGATTAAGCTGGTGAAGGGAGTCAAAATTAAATCATGAAAGGTCAAAGGAACTGGAAATGCTTGTCCTGGAAAAGAAAAGGTATAAGTGCAAAGATGATAGTATTCTTCTGTTGACAGTAGAGTATTCATGTGGAAAAAAGATGGAATTTATTCAGCTAGAGCCCAGAGGGAAAACTAGGATCTCCAGGTAGAAAATAAAAGAAGGGAGATTTTAGCTTTAGGGATGGAATATACAGACTACTTCCTATTCACATGACCAACAAGTTGGAAGATTAGGCATTTTCTACATTCCTCACAAACTCTGAAAAACTCCCTAAAGGAGGAATTATGTGCTGCAAATAGAACAATTTTAATTGTTTTGTAAGCCAAGACAATAAAAGTCTAACAAGTTAAGGACTTTTTTAAATTAATGCCAAGGAATACTAATCCCTAATACCCTCACTCAGGATTCTGTCTCAACCAGTCCCTAAGCTCTTCCAGAACGTATAACCCAACTCATCTCACAACTTGATATCTTGGCTTAGTTTGAGGCCCAGTGACCAGTTTCTCTGCTGCTGTTGCTGTCTTTGCAAATGTCTTTAAATAAATATTGCAACACAATGTAAATTGAACAAATGTCTAAACACAAACCACAGCAAGATGTTGCCAGCGACTCAAGAGAAACCAGAATCTTGAAAGATGTTAAATGGGAACAAATGGCAGAATTTATTAATTGTCTGCACAGAAGAAATAATTAGCATAATAGAAAAAAAAATAGAATCCATGTTGGTGAATCACTCCAAAAATCCAAAAGGGAGAGCATCTGACTGGAAATACAAACATACTTAAGTGAAGGACAATCTAAAAGAATATAAAAATTCAGTAATATTAAAAGAATACATGATCAGTATGCAGACAAATGACATCTAAGATATGATGTGTAGAGAAAACAAAGATCATATGCCTCCCAGAAGAACATGGTATTCATATAAATATTACCTCAAATCCCCAGGAGCTAGAGAGACAGGTCAAGTCAATTAAAGTCAACAAGTATTTATTAAGTACTCACTGTGTTAAGTGTTGGGGATATGCATACAGGCAAAGGATTGGTTAATTGGTTGATGGGTTGCTGTCCTTTGTTCTTGAAGAGGCCTAAAATGATATCACTGTGTGAAAGTCAAGTTACAGTGCGTCTGACTGTGGCTGATTAGACCAATTTCTCTAAATTTGTGCATCTTGCATTTTTTTGAGCTACTTCAATACGCTTTGCTCAGAGCTGAGCATCTTCTCTAATGAGGGCATGCCACACTGGGTAACCCTGTACCAATGTCTCCCATGTCACACATTCAATTCCAAAGTACTTAAGAGAGAACTTGAGAGTGTCTTGTATTTCTTTTTCTGACCACCATGTGAGCACTTGCCCTGTGTGAGTTCTCCATAAAATAGTCTTTTGGGCAAGTGTCTGTTTGGTGTTCAAACAATGTGGCCAGCCCATCAGAGTCTCACTCTCTGCAGTAGAGTTTGAATACTTGGAAGTTTAGTTTGACAAAGAACCTCAGTGTCTGATATCTTATCTGGCCAGGTGATCTTCACAATCTTCCTAAGACAATTCAAATGGTTCAGTTTCCTGGCATGGAGCTGGTGTACTGTCCGGGTGTGTGTGTGTGTGTGTGTGTGTGTGTGTGTGTGTGTGTGTGTGTGTGTGTGTGTGTGTGTGTGTGGTGTGTATATATGTGTATACATATTATAGGAAAGGTAACTGACTTGTAATTTCCTTGCAACAGGGAACTCCCAGGTCAGGGAACTCCTTCCTCCAATACAGATAACAATCTTCTTTACAATTTATAGTTTTAGGGAGTAACTTAGAACATGGTAAGGTTAAGTGACTTGTCCAGGATAAAACAGTCTGTCTCTGTAAGAAGTTAGATTTGAACCTAGATCTTTTGCTTTAGAGACCAACCCTACATATTGTATCAGGCTTCCTCTTTCTCTGTCTTTGTCTCTTTCTAAATACATCCATATATAATACACATATTTTTCTTATTTCAGTCGAGTCCAACTCTCTGTGACCCCATTTGGAGTTTTCTTGGCAAATATATTAAAGTGATTTCCCATTTCCTTTTCCAGCTCATTTTCCAGATGAAGAATTGAGGCAAGCAGAGTTAAGTGACTTGCCCAGGGTCACATAGCTAGTAAATATCTGTGGATGTATTTGAACTCAGGTCTTCCTGATGCTGGGCTCAGTGCTTTATCTAGTGTACCCCCTAGCTGTCCCTCCATGAATATATACAAACATCTAAATGTGAGCATATATATACACACATATGCTATTATACCTTGCCACCAAATCAGTACTTTATTACACCTCTGGTTTTGTGTCAGATTGAGAATCTATGTACACACAAGACACATGTAAGTGTATAAATATGCATGCATGTATATTTTATATGCATATAATACTATATACATGTCTCTGATATATTACATATACTAAAATATGTTTAATATTTTCTAAGTATATGTGAATATGCATGCATGCATGCATCATATATATGTGGAATGTGTATATACATATACATATATATTTCTATGTACATGTGAGTATGTACTACATGCCAAGAAATGTACATACACATATACATTGCTCAACACATAAGTGCTTCATGAATACTTCATTCATATGTATCTATATCTCTATCTATATATGTATGCATCTATTCCTCTCAAAAAGATTTAATTTTAGTGTTATAGTCTGTATTTCATTGCGGCCCATATTATTGACAGTGTGAGTATGAAAATATAATTTTTTGAAAAATGTATTTGTAATAGGGCAAAAATTAATGTATACTGCAGGAGTCCAACCAGAAAAATTGTGTGTTATGTAAAATTGATCTTTGATGTGCTTGCTCTTTCCTTTCTGTTCTACTGCCCTTTTCTGGGTCCTCTCCCCTCTTGTTGCTGTCATGTCACCACTAGGGAAAAGTGATTTGAGAGACTCATTCACACTGAGTTTGATAAATTGCCCCACCTAGGAGCATTTGCAACTGAAATGTGAGCAGAAGTTGAGAGTGGTGATTGCCACCCAGTAATGAACCATGATGCAGTACACACAGGCAGCAGTTTGAGAAATTCCTCAACTAAGTTACCCTCTGATACCTTCTTACCTGATTGTGGTAAGGAAATAACCCTACATTCTTAAGACTATACAGGTAGAGTAAAAACTAGAAAGGCCTGGCAAGAGACTGAATGTATCATTTAGTTTTGCTAAATTGTGAAAGGCTAATCCACAGGTGAATGACATTGTTTAATTCTACAGCTATAGTAACCCTGGATGATAATCTCCCAAATGGTACAGTGTATGCGTGTGTCCGTGTGTGTGTTGTGTATGTGTGTGTGTGTGTGTGTGTTTCAAGAGAATAACTATTGATGAAATGATAGATTCTTCAAGCTTTAAATTGAATTGAATTGTGGAGATTAATTTGGGAAGGAGGGGGAAGAATTCAGCCTAACACCTTGAAGATGGCTTCACGTCATGAATACCTTACCTTGACTGTCCATGGTTCAAGTCCTTTAGTCATAGAAGTTTTATGAGGGAAAGTCATTTTTGAATTGAGCCTTGCAGAATGGTAATGATATATTAAATAGAAAAAAGAGGAGGAGAGTTGGAAATATTCCATACATGGGAAACAGCACAAGTAAGAGCTTACATTATGGTATGTTTGAGGGATGATGAGACCAATTCATTGAATGGAGGTGGTATGGGAGAGTTGTAGGTCACATGTATGTGTTTCCATCCCCTAAGCTTTTATTCATCATCTTATAAATGATCCCATGGTCATTTTTTTCCATCTAAAGGCACAAAAGTCTCCTCTTTTTGAGGAATTTGGTATCTAGATAATCAGAGTGATCTCATGGTAGGAAGAGAAGAGCAAAGGGAATTAATACATATTTTCTCCCATTTCTATTAGCAGGAGAAAATAACTTGAAGTGACTGTCATATTGTTTATAATCCATCTGGAACAAGAATACTTTTATTTTTTAATGTAACATATTCCTCAGAAATATATAATGGCCTCTTGCAAGGTTTTAAATAATTCATGGTGGGAGATTTCCAAAATGCTTGCCAGAGATGTTATCTTGGCCCTTTCTTCACCGCTATTTTCTTTTAAGATTAAGAAAAGTACTTAACACATTATGCCTTAATTGATAATAGATTTTACTTTACAAAAACTACCATAACAATTGGCACTCACTGGTGTCTTTTTGGCAGACTTTGCTAAGGAAACTAGAGACTGGCTAAACCATGAACACATGGCAGAACGCTGCTTCCATAGTCATCTCCCTGAATAGAATTCCTCAGAAAAAAATATATCCTTTTTATGACACACCAGCATCCAAATGGTACTGGCCAAAGAATCATTCTTCATCATTAATGATTTAATTACTTTCACCGTAATATAAGAAGAGTAGAATAATCTAGAATAAAATACAAACTCCTCTGTTAGGCATGGCAAGTTTTCATGTGGCTTCAATCAAGCTCATCCCACTATATTTACTTTTACCCAGTTTTGATTCCAGGCCAAGGGGTCTATGCATAATTTCCTATACAAGTCATTACTTCTATTTCCTTTGTGCAGGCTGTCCTTCATTCTTGGTTTGAACTTCCTCCTCACTACCATCTCTTGGGATCCCTAGATTCCTTTCTCAGCTCCTGCCAGTTCATAAACAAAATTTATACTTATCCTCTCCCAATTGCAAGTAAATTTCTTTATATGCATTTTGAATCCATGAATCTTGATCTATCTTTTTACCTGTTGTTTTTTTCCCCCAATAGAAGATTAAATTCCTTGAGGGCAGGTTATATTTTTATCTGTCTTTGTATCTCCAGCCATGAGGACATTGCTTGGCATATAACAGATGCTTAATAAGTGGTTTCCAATGGAAATAGAATTCAGGAAGGGAGAGTGAGAGGGAGGGAGGAAAGAAGGAAGAGGGACAAGGGAAAGAAGGATGAAGGAAAAACATAAATTCAGCTGAATATCCTGGGTGACCACAAGTTTTTCTTGAGCACTAAATTAAACACCAAATATATGTGGGTCACTTACTCTAGACAAAGTGGATGAGATATTCTTTATCTCCCTCCATCCTGACCAAAAGGAAAGCCTTATGGTTGTTTACCTGAGATGCCTTTGAAATTTAATTGAGTTTTTATGAAAACATTATAACTAGATCATTCATGTGAGAACCTAATATGAATGCATTGTCTCTTCTTTCATCTCCAACCACCAAGTTATCTTAACTTTCTCCAGGAATCAGTTCATATCAAAACAATGCATATTTTTTGATCCAGCAATACTACTACTAGGTCTGTATCCCAAAGTGATGATCAAAAGAGGGGAAAGGACCCACATGTACAAAAATATTTATAGCAGCTCTTTTTGTGGTGGCAAAGAATTAGAAATTGAGGGGATGCCCATCAGTTAGGGAATAGTTGAACAAATTGTCATATGGGAATATAATGGAATGTTATTGTTCCATAAAAATAATGAGCAGGTACATTTCAGAAAAACCTGGAAATATTTATATGAATTGATGCTGAATGAAGAGAACACAACCAGGAGAACATTATACACAGTAACAGTAACATTGTGTGATGACCAACTTTGATAGACTTAATTCTTCTCAGCAATGCAATTATCTAAGACAATTCCAAAAGACTCTATCCATATCCAGAGAAAGAACTATGGAATCCAAATGCAGATGGAATTTTCTTTTTTGTTTTTTTTTCTTTCTTGTGGTTTTTCCATTTTGTTATGATTCTTCTTTCACAAGATGACTAAGGTGAAAATATATTTAATATGGTTGTACATGTATAGGCTATATCAGATTGCATGCCATCTTGGTGAGGGGGAAGAGGAAGGAGGGGAAGATTTAGAACTCAGAATCTTATAAAAAAATGAATGTTGAAAACAAACAAACAAACAAACAAAATCAGCTCATCACACCTTCTCCGAGAGGCCTTTCCATTTTTCTATAGATGACAGTTTCTTCTCATCTCTGATTGCCTTCCATCTACCCTGTATATATCTTGTATGTATGTGGTTATTTACATTTTTTCCCTTTAGAATGTAAACATCTGGAGGGTGGGAACTCTTTGCCTTTCTTTATATTCTTAAAGCTTAATCCATGCCTGCCATGTAGTAAGCATGCAAGTAAAGCATATAGACTGACCTGCTGAGTTACTTGAATGTAGAAAAGCTGAATGACTATAGATAGTAGTCTGTTACAATGGGAAGAACATTGTTTTAAAGATTAGGGGATGTAAGTTCTAATTCTGTTTCCAATTCTAATTGTTTGACTCTGAGGAAGAAGCTAACTGGGTCTAGAAATCTCATCTATGTGAGAAGGACCTGGACTAGATAAGCTCTAAGTATATATTGTCTGTAACATTCTATGATTCTGCATATATGGTAAGAGAGGGAAAACCGGAAATTCCCCACATTGATGATATCAAAGTCCAGAGGGCAGAAAAATAAGTAGAAGTTAAATATTATGATAACAATTTCAGTAATTATCATAGAATCATAATTTTAATGACTTCTGGGGGCAGAACCAAGAAAGTAGAGTAGAAGAAGTACTCAGTCAAGATCTCCCAACATTCCCCTACAAACAACTTTAAAATAACTCCTGAAATTGAATTTCGAATTTTCAGAGAAAACAAAATGTTAGAGTAAGACATTCTTCCAACCCAAAACAACTTAGGAGGGCAAGAAGAGATATCTGCAACACAGAAAAGGAGGCTGACCTAGAGCCCATGTGGATCAAACACCAGTGGTGAGACTAAGTGGTGGCAACAAAAGCAGTAACAGCTTTGGAAGCTCTCAAACTGAGAGAAAGGAGACTCTTTTGGGACAAAGAGAGATTATATGGAAGGCCTATGGTAGCACTGGACACAGAACCAGACAAGGGCAGGGAAAAAACTCTTTTCAACAAGAGGGAATAGAAGCCCAGAGGGGCAGTATCACTTCTGGCCACAAGGGAGCCAGCACTTTGAAGATTTAGTTATCAACTGCAATCCTATGGGATCAGGGGACCTTCGTGGGTAAGGACCAGAGTGCAGACCAGGAGAGAAGTAACCACACCTTTCCCCAGATCACACTATCTTAGAAGCACTGAAAACTTCCAAACCCCAATAACTAGCTTTGAAAATTGCAGTGAAATATGCCTGAAGCATGAGAAAGTGATTCTCTCCCAGCCCAACAAAAGGAACAAAACCAAGTTTTAACATAAAGTTCTAAATCAAGAAATAGGGTGGCAAAATGAGAAAACTACAACAAACGAACCTAACCACAAAAAGCTACTATGCTAACATAGGAGATCAAGACTGCACACTCAGAAGACAATGAAGTCCAAAGAGCTACAAAGTTACAAAGAAGAATGTGAATTTAACACAAATAAAATTCCTGAAAGGGCTAAAATCAAATAAGAGGTAGAGGAAAAATCAGACAAAGAAATGAGAGCAAAGGAAGAAAATTATGAAAAGAGTATTAAAAGCCTCATAAAAGATGCAGAAAAAAATTCTGAAGAAAATAACACCTTAGAAAAGCAGAAATGGCCAAATGGAAAAAGAGGCACAAAAGCTAATCTGAAGAAAATAATTCCTTAAAAATTAGAACTGGGCAAGTGGAAACAGGGAACCCTGACACAGTGGATAGACTGTCAGGTCTGAAGTCAGGAAGATTCATGTTCTTGAGTTCAGATCTGGCTTCAGACATTTGCTAGTTTTATGATCCTAGGCAAGTCACTTAATTGTGTTTGTCTAAGTTTCTCATTTGTAAAATGAGCTGGAAAAGCAAATGGCAAACCATTCCAGTCTCTCTGCCAAGAGAGACTCTCACCACCACAGGATCATGAAAAGCGGTCATGACTGAAGTAACTGAACGATAACAATAAATGGAAGCTAATGACTCCATGTGCTATCAAGGAACAATAAAACAAAGTCAAAAAATGAAACAATAGAACAAAATGTAAAATATTTCATTGGGAAAATAACTGATTTTGAAAATTAGATTGGTGAAAGATAACTTAAGAATTATTGTAGTACCTGAAAGCCATGATCAAAGAAAGAGTCTAGGCATCATGTTTCAAGAAATTATCAAGGAAAACTGCCCCAATATTATAGTACCAGAAGGTAAAATGGAAATTGCAATAATCCACTGATCACCAACTGACAGAGGTCCCAAAACAAAATTCCCAGAAAATATTATAGCCAAATTCTAGAGTTCCTGGGTGAAAGAGAAAATACTTCAAGGAACCAGAAAGAAACTACTCAAATATCTTGACCCATAGTCAGATCACATAAGATTCAGCAGCAAACATATTAAAGGAAGGAAAGGCTGGGAATATGATATTCCAGAAAGTAAAAGAGTTGGGATTACAACCACAAAAACGTGTCCAGGAAAACTGAGTATAATCCTTCAAGGGAAAAAAATAATATTAAATGAAATAGAGGACTTTCAAACATTCCTGATGAAAGACCAGAGCTGAATAGAAATTTTGACTTTGAAATATAAGACTTGAGAATAATAATAGAAAAAATCAAAAAGAAATCATAAGGGAATCAGGATTAATTGCTTAACCTTTCTATATATGAAGATGTGAAAATGATACATGTAACTTCTAAGAACTTTAACATTACTAGGGCAGTTAGGAGGATTCTATGTAGAAAGAGGCTATAGGAACAAGTTGATTCGGTTGAGATGATTAATGAAAATGGACAGGAGAAACAAAAGGCTGCTGTGGGAGAAGAGAGAAGAAAGAGGAAGAATGGGGAAATTATCTTACATAAAAGAGGCTTGCAAGGAGGGGGAAATTGTGGGAGAGGTGGGCAACACTTGAACCTCATTCACATATAAATAGATTCAAATACGGCAAAATATGTCTACATAATCAATTGTTAATAGAAATCTAATTTACCCAGCAGGGGAGTAAAAGGGAAAGGAGATGAGAGAAATGAGGGATGATAAAAGAGAAGAAGCCAGTGGCTAGAAAAAACAGAATTTAGAGTAGAAACAGGATAACAAGAGAAAGATAAACAGAAAAATAGGATAAAGGTGAATGCATAGTTAGCAATCATAACTGTGAATGTAATATGATGAACTCACCCATAAAACAGAAGCAGATAGCAGAACAGATTAGAAACCAAAATATGTAAACAACATATTTGTTGACATGAAACATACTTGAAAAAAAAGAACAGAATTAAAATGGAGATTAGATGAGAATTTATGTTTCAGCTGAAGTTTAAAGGTCAGGTGCAGCAATCATTATCTCAGACAAAACAAAAGTAAAAATAGTCATAATTATCTAAATTCTTAAAAGAACAGTTGAATGAATTACAGAAGGAATAAAAATATACTAGTAGGGGCCCTCAATTTTCACCTCACAGAGCTAGATAAATCTAACCTTAAATTAATAAGAAGTTGAGGAGATGAATAGAACCTTAGAAAAGTTAGATATGCTAGATCTCCAGACTGCTGAAATTGAACAGGAAAAGAAAATGGTATACTTCTTTCTCAGCTGTACATGTCACTTTCATAAAAATCAACCATATATTAGGGCATCAAAACTTCACAACCAAATGTAGAACAGCAGAAATATTAAATGCAATAAAAAATACATACAATAAAGGGCTATGGAAGCATGGATTAAAATTTAATAGGAAGCTAAATAATCTAATCTTAAAGAATGAGTAGGTCAAGGAAAAAAGCATAGAAACAATAAATAATTTCATTAAAGAGAACAGCAACAATTAGACAACATTCCAAAATTCATGGGATGCAGCCAAAACAGTACTTAGGGGAAAATTTATGTATCTAAAGGCATACATCAATAAAAGAGTAAAAAAGCAGATCAAGGAATTGGGCATCCAACTAAAATAAACTACAAAAAGAACAAATTAAAATTTTCCATTTAACAGAATGAAAATCCTGAAAATCAAGGAGAGATTAATAAAAATTGAAAGTTTAAAATTGAGCTAATAAATAAAACTTGGAGATGGATTTATTAAAGACAATAGTAAAATAGTTAAACCATTTATTACTTTTATTTTTAAAAAAGAAAGGAGACAACTAAATTACCTGTATCCAAAATGATAAGGATAAACACACCACCTATGAAGATGAAATTAAGGCAATTATTAGGAGTTATTTTGCTGGTTTATATGCTAGTAAAACTGATACTCTAAGTAAAATGGAGGAATACTCACAAAAAAACAAAACCATCTAGATTAACTAGAAGAAATAGAATACTGAAATAACTCTATCTTGGAAAAAGAAATTGAGCGAGCCTTTAATGAACTGTCTAAAAAAAAAAAATTCCCAAGAGCAGATTAATTTACAAGAGAATTCTACCAAACCATTAAGGAACAATTAACTCCAACACTATATAAACCATTTGTAAAAAAAAAAAAATGGGTAAAGAAAGAGTCCTGCCAAATTCTTTTCATGAGATGATTTGTTTGATACCTAAACTAGAGAGAGCAAAAATGTAGAAAGAAATGAATAAACCAATTTCCTTAATGAATATCAATGAAAAATTTTAAATAAATCACTAGCAAAAAGATTATAGTAATGTATTACAAAGATCATACATTATGAGGAGGTGGGATTTGTGTTAGGAATGCATGGATGGTTTGATATTAGAACAACTGTTGGCATAATTGATCATATCAATAACAACGGATGTGGAAAAATCCTTTGATCAAGAACAAAACTCATTCCTATTAAGACACTAAAAAGTATAGGAATTAGTGGGACCTTTCTTAGAATGATAAGTAGAATCTATCTAAAAACAAGAGGAAGCATTATCTGTAACTGGGATAAACTTGAATCCTTCCCAATAAGATCAGCTGAAGCAAAGTTGTTCATAATAACCACTATTATTCAATATTTTACTAGAAATACTAGCTATAGCAAGAAGATAAAAAAAACAAAGGAATAATAATAGGCAATGAGGAAACAAAAGTATCATTCTTTGAAGATGATATGATGGTATACTTACAGGACTCGAGAGAATAAACTAAAAAACTCATTGAAACAATTAGAAACTTTAACAAAGTTACAGGATATAAAGTAAACCCACATAAATCATTAGCATTCTATGTGCTACCAACAAAACCCAGCAAGAAGAGATAGAAAGAGAAAATCCATTTTATGTAATTGTAGACAATATAGAATGCTTGAGAATCTAACTGCCAAGACAAACCCTTTGACTTTATGAACACAATTAAAACTGTTTTTCACACAAATAAAGATAAATCTAAGCAACTAGAGAAATACTATTTGCTCATGGGTGGGCCAGGCTAATATCATAAAAATGATAACTCTAAGTAAATTTACTTATTCAGTGCCATGCCAATAAAACTACCAAAATTGTTTTACAGAGATAAAAAATAAAAACAAAATTCATTTGGAAGAACAAAAGATAAAGAATATCAAGGTAATCAATGAAAAAAATGTTGAGGAAGGCAACCTAGCATTACTAGACTTCCAACAGTATTACAAAGCAATAATCATCAAAACATTATGGTACTGATTAAGAAATAAAGTGGTGGATCAGTGGAATAGAGTAGGTACACAATACAAAGTAGTAAATGACAATAGCAATTTGTTGTTTGATAAACTCAAAGATCCAAGTTTTGGAGGCATGAAATCATTTTATAAAAATTGCTCTGAAAACTTGAAAGCAGTTTGGCAGATACTTGGCATACAGTAACATCTCACGCCATATAACATAAACTTAAAACGGATAAATGAGTTAGATATAAAGGCTGACATCCTAAGTAAATTAGCAGAACATGGAAAAATATCTGCCAGATGTATGGGGTTACTAAGTGGATAGAGTACTGGGCCTGAAATCAGGAAGATTCATCTTTCTGAGTTCAAATCTGGTCTCAGACACTGATTTTGAGACCCTGGGCAAATAATTTAACCTCATTTTTCTTAATTCCTCATCTGTAAAATGAGCTAGACAAAGAAATGGCAAACTACTCTAATATCTTTGCCAAGGAAACCCAAGATGGGTTCACAAAAATTCAGACACAACTGAAATGACTGAACAACAACAACATATCTATGGATAAGGGAAGAATTTGTGAACAAAAACTGGAAAGGGTCACAGGAAGCAAAACTGATAATTTTGATTACTTGAAGTTAAAAAGCTTTTGTACAAACAAAACTAACGTAGCCCAAATCAGAATGAAAGCTGAAAAGTGTGTGTGTGTGTGTGGGGGGGGAAATTATATCAATTTTCTCTAATAAAGGCATCATTCATCAAATACACAAGGAACTGAGCTAAATTTAAATAAAAATGCCTTTTCCTAATAAATAAATTTTCAATGGATATAAGCAGGTTGTTTTCAGAAGAATTAACCAAAGTTCCCATTAGTCTTGCAAAAGTGCTCTAAATCACTATTGATTAGATAAATTCATATTAAAACAACTTTGAGATACTACCTCACACCTATCAGATTGGCTAACATGACAGAAAAGGAAAATGACAAATTCTGGATGAGATGTAGAAAAATTGGGACACTGATGCATTATTGGTAGAGTTGTGAACTAGTTCACCCATTCTAGAAAACAATACAGAACTATGTCCCAATGCCTATAAAATTGCACATACCCTTTGTCCCAGCAATATAGCTACTAGGTCTGCATCCCAAAGAGATCAAAGAAAAGAAAAAAGGTTATATTTGTACAAAAATAATAATATTTATATCAGCTCTTTTTGTGGTGCCAAAGAATTGGAAATAGAGGGGATACCTATCACTTGGGGAGTGGCCAGACAAGACATGGTATATTATTCTGATAGATTACTATTGTACCATGAGAAATGATGAGCAGGATGATTTCAGAAAAAAAACCTGAGGAATTCTATGAACCAATGCAAAGTGAAGTGAGTGGAACCAGGAGAATATTGTGCAAAGTAGCAGTAGTATTATAATGAGACTCAAATGTGAATGACTTAGCTACTCTGATCAAGAAAATGATCCAAATCAATTATAAAGAACCCATGATGAAAAATGCTATTCACTCCCAGAGACAGAAATCATGAACTCTGGATGCAAATTGAAGTATACTTTTTCGTTTTTATTTTTCTTGTTGGTTTTGTTTTGTTTTGGTCTGTGTTTTCTTTTGCAACATGATTAATATGGAATAATATTTTGCATTACTTTACATCTGTACTCAATATCAAATTGTTTGTCTTCTCAAGATGAGGTGAGGTGCTGGAGGGAGGGAGAGATTGTGTAAATCTAAAATTTTAAAATGTGAATGTTAATTTTTTATTAATTTATTTTGATTTATCAACAATCACTTCCATAAGCTTTTGAGTTTTAAATTTTTCTCCCCCTCCTTCTCTACCTCCCTCCCTCCCCAAGATGACATGCAATCTGATATAGGCTATACATATACATTCCTATTAAACATATTTTCTCATTAGTGAGGTTGTAAGGAAGAATTAGAACTAATAGAAGAAACTACCAGAAAGAGGAAACAAAACACAACAGAAGAAAAAAATAGCAAATAGTATGCTTCAAACTCCATAGTTCTTTCTTTGGATGTGGATAGCATTTTCCATCATGGGACCTTTGGAGATGTCTTAAATCCTTGTATTGCTAAGAAGGATTAAGTCAATCAATATTAGTCATCTCACAGCATGGCTATTACTATGTACAATGTTCTCCTGATTCTCCTCATTTCACTCAACATCAGTCCATACAAGTTTTTCAGGTTTTGCTGAGGTCTGCCTGTTCATCATTTCTTATAGCATAATAATATTCCATTACATTCATATATCACATTCACAGTTATGATTATTATATGTATTTCTTTCCATCCTTTCCCCACGTGTTTATGCTTTTCTTTCTCCTTTCTCCTTTTCCCTCCTCACTAATATTTTGCTTTTGAAGACCACCTCCCTCAGTCACACCTCCCTCCTTTTACCCTCTCCCTTTTCTTCCCCTTTACCCTTACTACTTCTTCCCTCCCTTCTATCTTCCCTCCCTTTTCTTTCCACTTTTCACTCCTACTGCCTATAGTGCATGTTAGATTTCTATATCTAACTGATTATATATTTCCTTATTGAGCCAAATCTGATGAGAGTAAGGTTCAAACACTGCTAGTCTCCTCTTCTTTCCCTCTGCTGTAATAGGTTTTTGTGTCTTTTCCTGTAATGTAATTTACCTTTGCCTCCTCCTTTCCTTTTCTCTCAGTACATTTTCTTAGATCAAATTAATTCACTTATTTGGATCCATTTAACCCACTTGATTAGATTTTTTTCATCATTACATCAGTCAATTTATATCTACCCCATATATATATATATATATATATATATATATATATATATATATATATATATATACCCCTTTAACGTGGTGTAATAACAATACAGTTCTCAAGAGTTACAAGTGTCATCTTCCCTTGCAGGGATATAAACAGTTTGGCCTTATTAATAATGTATTGTATGTTTCTGTACCATTTACCTTTTTATGTCTCTTTCGAGTCTTGTATTTGAAGATCAAATTTTCTGTTGTTCTCTAGTCTTTTTATCAGGAAGATATGGAAGTCCTCTATTTCATTGAATATCCATCTCCTACCCTGAAATATCATGGTAATTTTCACTGGATAGTTGATCCTTGGTTGCAATCCAACCTCTTTTGCCTTACTGAATATCATATTCCACGCCCTATGGTCTTTTAATGTAGAAGCTGCAAGGTCTTGTGTAATCCTGACTATGGTTCCAAGATATTTAAATTGTTTCTTTCTGGCTGCTTGCAGTATTTGCTCTTTGACCTGGTAATTTTGGAATTTGGTTACTATATTCCTTGGTATTTTCAATTTGGGATCCCTTTCAGGAGGTGATCAATGGATTCTTTCTTTGGCTATTTTACCCTCTGGTTCTAGGACCTCAGGGCAGTTTTCCTCTATGATTTCCTGAAAGACACTGTCCAGACTCTTTTTTTCATCATGATTTTCAGGTAGACCAATAATTTTTAAATTGTCTCTCCTGGATCAATTTTCCAGGTCAGTTGTTTTACCAATGAGGTATTTTATGTTTTTATCTATTTTTTCAGTCTTTTATTTTTGTTTGACTGATTTCTTGCTCTCTCATATAGTAATTAGCTTCCATTTGCCCTATTCTAATTTTTAACAAATTGTTTTCTTCTATTAGATTTTGTACCTCCTTCCCCATTTGGCCAATTGTATTTTTTAGGGACTTGTTTTCTTCAGTGTACTTTTTTTCCAGTTGGCCAAATGGATTTTTTAAGGACTTGTTTTCTTTTCTTTTTTTTTCTTTTTTTTTCTTTTGGTGAGGCAATCAGGGTTAAGTGACTTGCCCAGGTTCACACAGCTAGTAAGTGTCTTGTGTCTGAGACTGGATTTGAACTCACATCCTCCTGACTCCAAGGCCAGAGCTCTATCCACTGCATCACCTAGCTGCCCCTAGGACTTGTTTCCTACAGTTAATTATTGTACTTCTTTTTCCAGGCTATTGATTCTCTCTTGCATACCTCTCATTTTTTCTTCTACCTCTCGCATTTAACTTTTAAAATCCTTCTTGAGCTCTTCTAAGAAGGCTTTTTGAGATTCAGACTAGTTCATATTCCCTTTTATGGTTCCATATGTGGGTTTGTTGACAATGTTGTCCTCTTCAGAATTTCTGCCTTCATCTTCACTGTTCCCATAATAAGAATCTATGGTATGTTTCTTTTTGCTCATGTTGTTTGCTTATTTCCTGGCCTTTAAAGAGATTGAGCTCTTTTGTTAGGGAGCAAATAGAATTGATCCAAGCTTCTCCTCTTGGTAGCCCAGGGCCTGGTCACTGGCTTTGTGTGCTGGGGCTTCCAATGCTTGCAGTTGGAGGCTGTATGATTCTGGCAGCTTATCTGGTGTTGAGCTGATATCAGCAACACTGGAACTCTAGGGGTAGGATTGGGTAGTATGACTCCTGGAGATTTCCTGCTCACCTGGGCCTTTCCTTCCCCTCACTTTCTTCAGCTCCCTTCACATGGAAGTTGTAGGGTGTTTATCTGCCTGAGGCCCCTTGGAGTGCTGCTTCCCTTAGTTTTGCTGAAGCACTGAGAGAGCTGGTTTTGTAGAATGCTGAGGTACCTGGTTATTTTCCAAGCTGCTTTCCACCAGTTCCCTCACCCTTAGTGAGGCACTCGGGGGTCCAGGTGTTGGTGTTTGCCTGCTCCACCGCCTGTGCCTCAGGATCTCCTCCTGATATTCTGAGGTGGGGCTTTCCACTAGCTTCCTGGGATACCTCCTGTTCTGTACTGCTCCCTTTCCCCCAGGTAAGAGGGGCCTTTCCTATTAATCCCTCAAGCTACCTGGGCTACTGGACTGCTTCACCCCATATTTCTTCTGGTTCAGTTGTTCCAGGGTGTTTTCTGGGATATTTTCTTGGTTTTCAGAGGTTAATAAGGGAGGGCAACAGAGACTCACCTCTTACTCCACCATCTTGGCTCTCACAAATGTTGATGTTATTACATGTAATTGGAAATATTTAACAAAATAAATAAAAATATTTTTTTAAATCATAGATTTAATCCAGAAGAGACTTTAAATGTCATCAATTCAAACTCCCACATTTTACACAGATAGAAATTGAGGGAAACAGAGGTTATGTGACTTTTCCAATGTCACGGAGCTATAAAGTATCTGACATCTGATTTGAATCAGAATTTGGTCTCCTGATTCTAAGACAAATATTTTATTTACTGTGATACATAACTGCTTAAAAGAGAATGACCTGAATAGGAATTAAACCCATTACTTCCCTGGCAAGAAAGAGCCCTCCACCAGAGCAGATTACAATCTTTTGATGACTTTATTGATAGTGTTCAAGAAATAAGGGAAAATTTATTGGTATTTTATATTATGAGTATTTCCATGACCATTCTAATAGAGTCCTACAATTTTATCATCCACCTGCCAATATAGTGGTGATTCTTGCCATTAGATGAATGACATGAAGGAATACATCCCTGCGACCATCAAGTAAGACTTTCAGCTGAGTGAGACCTGCCATATCTTGATCTCTACTGACATAGCCTTGGAGAACATATGGTAACATCTATCCAATGATGAGGCATTGAAGAAGGATTTTGAAAGCAGAAGAGTTTAAATAGTCATTGCAAAAGATCCCAGATAACCCTCCCTCAAAATTCCCTTTTCCCACTAATCACTCACAGTGACACTGAGGTCTTCAGTTTTCTCCTTACACACATAGATTGCTTCCATGGGGGTAAAATATATTTGTTATAGTTCAGCTGTTCAGTCATGTCTGACTCTATGTGTCTATGAGGTTTTCTTGGCAAAAATACTGGAGTGGTTTGCTGTTTCCTTCTCCAGTGTGTTCCCATTTTACAGATAAGGAAATGAGGCACATAGAGGTTGTGTTATACAGAGGCTAGTAAGTGAGGCTTCATTTAAACTTGAATCTTCCTGTCTCTAAGCCTGATGCTTTATCCACTGTAATACCTAGCTCCCATCTTTGAAAGGAAGAAAAATTTGCATTTAAAAAAAATATCTGAGATAAAGTCTTGGAACAGACTTAGCACAAAAGCACAAAGCATCATACTACAAGATATAATTGTTGCTTTTGAGGAGTAGGACTAGTTGTCATTTTAATTTAGAAGTATGACAAGTGTCATTTGCTTGATTTTTATGGGAACACATTTTTTAAAATGTCCCTTCTTTTCAAAAAAAAAGGACAAATGTATTTTCTGGGAGGTTAAGAATGCAGATCGATTACATTTATAAGCATTTTGCTATTTACACAAATGTTTTTAATTAGAAAGCAGTAATTAGCTCAGTTTTCACTGGTAGCAAATGCTCATTATTGTTTCTCTTAATGTTCTCAGTGTGAAGGCACATATCTCATGAAGTTTCTTGATGAAATTAATGCAATTTATTCCTACCTACTGTCCACTTTCTATATCTTCTGCATTACAGAAAATCACAGGATTGTGGGTGTGATGTGTGTGTTTTGTTTGTTTTATTTTAGATCAGGATATTAACCATGATGACGTCATGTTGCTTATGGGAAAATAGGTACAACATTAGCCAACTTTTGATGCCTTTTTGTTTAGGACACAGTGAACACTTGTAGGATTGGCAGGAGTTCAAAGATTCAATTCAATTCAACAAATGTCAACAAATGCCTGCTGAATGCAAAGCCATAAGCACCTGAAGCTGAAACTAAGACAAAACACCCAAAGCCCCTCTAGCAGCTTGGGTTCTACTGGATAAAGAGACAACTAATTTTATGGGAAGTGTGTCATAGTGGATAGCTTTTTATATTAGATTCAAAATGATCTGGGTTTACATGGCAGACACTTAGTAGCTTTCTTACCCTGGACAAACTACTTACACTCAGAATCTCAATTTCCCCATCTTTCAATTAAGTAGATTAGACTAGATGGCTTCCAAATTCCCTTTCAATTCCAATTCTATGATACTAAGAGCCTATGATTCGGTGAAGAATAACTTGGGGTATTGAGAAAACCTATGTGGAAATGATGGTTACCAGAGTCAAGAAAGGTTAAGAGGTAAAAATGAAGTGGAAGTACAATTTGGAAAAGAGGTGGTTTTATGGGAGAGGTAATGATTTCCATTTTTGAAATGTTGAGTTGGAATTGTCTATAGGATTCCCAATTTTAAAGCCTTCAATAACCAGTTGGTGAAGATTAACTAGAACTCTGGAGATATACAAAATCTGGCTATATAGATCTTGGAGTCATTTGCATACGTGTGATATCTGAAGCCATAGAAACTTATCAGGTCACCAAATGAAAAAATGAAGAGAGATAAAAGGACCAGGGCACAGCCTCATGAGATAGCCCTTGAAAATGAACATGAACTAAATCAAAATTCTACAAGGCTGATCTAGGAGAAGATAGACAGATTACAGGTACAAAGCAAATAAAAAAATAAAAACAGTTCCTGCCCTAAAGAAGTATACATTCACATTCAAAAGTTGTAGCCAATTTTTCTTTTAAGATTATAGTTGGAATTGAATCCTTTTCTGGTACCATTTCATTTCATCCAAGAGCTTTCAAAGATTTCTCACTGCCTCCAAAACCTAAGCTTGGAATTGATTAACTGAGCATTATGTTATCACTTATTATTTTATTTTAAATGGGCAAGTGACTTGACTTAGTAAATATCAGTCAATCCCACACTTATACAAATAAATAGAGGAAATAAATGTTAAAAAGGAGAAGGAATTAGAATTTTAGGGGAGGAAAGGACAGAAAAGCCTCCTTCTGAAGCTGGGCTAAGAATTAAGATCTTTTAGGAGAAGTAAAAGGTAGAAATGAGGAAGCTCAGAATTCCAAGTATAGGAGAGAGCCATTGCAAAAACTGAAAGGAGCTAGGAAATGGAGTGGTACGATTGAAGAATTGCAAATAGATCAGGGTGGCTTGATTTTAGAATGTATCAAGGGGAGCGAGGTGTAAGAAAGCTGAAAATACAGGAAGGAGTCAGGTTGTAAAGAGCCTTAAATGCCACATGTATTTTATATTGATCCTGAAAGTAATAGGTAAGCTATTGGAACTGGAGCTTATTGAGCAGTAGTTTGTATTTTAATCAGAGAGAAACAAAAAGGAACCTTTAAATGTGATACAAAATGGGAGTATCACTTAAATTTTTTAGCACAAAAGAGTGACTTTCCTATTTCCATGCAAAAGAAAATGTATTCTGTAAAATACATGAAAGATCAATTACAAGGGGCAGAAAGTGGTGGTTGCAACCCGTTTAAGAAGAGTATTTGAATCATCCAGCTGGGTGGTAATGGTGGCCTTTTCTAAGGTCTTGGCAGTGATAATAGAGAGAAGGGACTAGGTCCAAAATACGTAAGTAGGATTTGGCAAATGATTGGATATAAGAAGTGAGTGAGAGGTATGAGTCAATGATAAACTATATGGGTTACAACTATATGAAACTGGGTGAATGGTGATGCTATAGGTAGATACAGTGAAGGCAGAAAAAGGGGAAGGTTGGTTAAAAGAAACAACTAGGCTTAGGCTCATTTAATTTGAGGTTCCAGAGAGACAATCAGATAGAGACATCATTTGAAAATGTTAGTCTGGAACTCAGGAGAGAAATGGAATTGTAGATAGAGATTAGAGCATCACCTGCATAGAGCAAGAAGTTGAAACAGTGGATCTGAATGCAATTCCCAAGGGAGAGAGAATAGACAGAGAAAAGAAGAGAGCAAAGGACAGACCACTGAGGGACACATACATGAAATGATTACAAACACAATGACAGGCTCATAAAGGAGACAGAGAAGGGACACAGAGAGATTGGAGGAAAATCAGAATAGTGTACTTCCTCTGAAATCAAGAAAGGGAAGTATATCTGATAGAAAGTCATGGTTAACAGTGTTAAATGCCTCAGAGAGGTCAAGGAGGATGAACACTTAAAAAGGTTTTGTGACTGGGAATTCAATGATAACTTAAAAGAGAGAAATTTTAGTAGAATGGTATAGGTTGGAGGCAGCTAGGTGACAATGGATAGAATGGTGGACATGGAGTCAGGAAGATTTAAGTTCATATCTAGCTTTAGAAACTTAATAGCTATGTTGACACTGGGCAAGTCACTTAACGTCTGTCAGTCTCAGTTTCATATGTAAAATGGGGATAATATAACATTTACTTCCCAGGATGTTTTTGATGAAAAAAGTGAAATAATATTTATAAATTTCATGGCAGCAAATTAACAAATATGCATCTATTGACTGCTTGGGGTTCAGGCATTTCCTCCATTTACTGCCACATAAACCACATGCTTAGTTTTTTTTTTGAGAAAAAACAAAATGGAATAGAGAAGAGAATGTTGGGTTTGGAGTCAGAAAGACCCCAGAATTTTTTCCTGCCTCTGACATGTACTAATTGTGTCATTTAAACTTAAGTGACTCATTCAAGCCCTTTCTATCTTGATTTCCTTATATTATAATATCATATGTTGTTGTGAAGATCAAATAAGATAATCTATTGCAAAGTGCTTTATGAAACTTTAAATGGTATATAAATGGCAGCTATTATGCAAGACATCTTTGAGACATTTTAATGGCCAGTTTGCTATAGAGAATGATTTACAGTAAGGGGTTTCCCTCATGCTTGCCACTTAACAGTGTCAAAATGCTGGGTATGTTTGTAAAATAATATTTCTTCAAATGTATACAACATAAAATTATTTAAAATTTTCTAAAAGTTTTGCATGTCAGAAGTCACCCAAATTGTCTAGTGATTTTCCTTTCTTCTGACAAATGTGTGGCAGTTGTTAAGCTTTAGGGGATAGGTGCAAGGTGTATCATCAGATTCTGCATAATGGGCACCTTACCCGACTGCAGTGTGTCAGGTTATTTCTGACATAGCCCTGTAATTAATGGTAATGCACTTTCCATGTGGTGCATGTCGGTAATTTGGCAATGACAGAAACATATACCACGTTTGATGAACCTGAAAGTGAGAGGAGGTGGGAACGCATTTGCTAGAATCCTTATTCTAGTTGACAATGTACCCCTGGTGACATTAATGAGATTTTAAGTATGTTGATATAAGTCAAGATTTAGCCAGAAGCAAGGCGTAGGCAAGCCCAGAGAAACCTTAAGCTCCACTGTTCTGGTGCCTCTGGAGCTGATGAAGCAAAGACAGTGCTTTTTAGCTTAGTGGAAAGCACCACATCCATTAGTCAACAAATTTACAGACAGAAAAACATATAGAATCTGTACCCAAGAACTGAATAAATTATTTCAGAGTTTAAAAGTCAGTGACAACAATTTGGGTATTTTTAATATTTTCATCATTTCCAATGGCCGTTATCTGTTTCTCATATAGCTGACTGCATTTTTAAAACTAGAGCAAAGTTAAACTCTACAGCAAAGTTTAAAATGAGATCCTTGGATAAGATCATAGAATCACTGAAACACAAAGTCATGAAATTTGAGAGCTGGACAGGACCTCAGCAGACATCTAGTTAAGTCAATTAGAAATCAGTACCTGACAATTTGTATTCTAGCCTATGACTGAAGACCTCAAAATAGGGGGAACCCATCACTTCTCATGGAATCATGGCAGCCCAGTGTACTTTTGGACACTTGTAATTGCTAAGAACTTTGGTTTTTTTCCCCCTCATCCTATTTTATTGGTCCTTATTGGATTTATTATGTTTATCTTAGTGATGGCTTTATAAAAAAAGATTTTACATTCCAGTATAATATAAGCTCTTTGACAAAAGGGATTATTTGCTTTTAAAATGTATGCATGTGTGTATGTATGTATGTATGTATTCTTTGCTTTTCATTCATATGAGAAGCAGGCAGCAACTTGGATAGAGAACTGTCCTAGAGTCAGGATAATCCAGATTCCAATCCATCCACTGTTACATGCAATTTGGGTGACTCTAATCAAATTACTCAACCTCTCACTGCCCCCAGGCTACTCCCTAAATATATAAATTGCATAGTTGATATAGCTATGCATTTGTGGAAGAAAAAAGTTTTTACTCAGAAGTTCCCTATACAGATTAAATTTAAGGTCTAGCCTCACCCTTTCAACCTCTCTACCAATGAATAAATGGAGAAATATACATATAAAATCTCAACCATTATTGAATTATAAATTTAGATCTTGAAGGGAACTTCAAATGCATCTAATCCAAAATCCCATGTTTACCACATGATATGAGTTTGGAACATAGTAACTGAGAAATGTCTTTGAATTGAATTGAATTCATTAAATCAAAGGCAAGATGTAATCATGCTTAAAATCTTGATCAAATCACAATTAACATGTCTTTTAAATAAGTCACTGACAAAAGCCTTTGATGACTATGTTTCCTATGTACGTGTTCATAGAACTTAAAAGCACATTAAATTTTTTTTAAAAATAGGCCTCATAAGGCATACTGACGTAAGTAATACAAGTGCTTTCAGGTTTTAAGCCACCTAGGTTGGAAGGCTTTAGGGCATTTTAGTAAAAATGAATTCTAATCATGGTATTAAAATGTGGTAACCACCCCCAGATTTAATATATCTGTGTGTAGGCAGAAAGAAAAAAGCCCACATAGTAAAATCTACATTTCAGAAATCAACCTCACACAAAAGGAGGAAAATACAAATGAGTACTTTCCTCATCAGGAATTCTAAGTCATCAGTTATGAATTTAGCTTTATTCCTTTATTGCTTGTAATTCATCCAGGCAAGTTCCTTATTCCCAGGAGGCATGATGTTTTATTCATTCTCACTCACCACAGGATTGGGCCCTATGAAGCAGCTATATTTAGCCAACAATTTATAGCCCTAATTTGTTCCCCAATTCTTATCATCAATTGACTTCCCAATCATCACAGCTGAAGCCCCCTCTCCTCTTCTAAATTAAATGACAAGCTCTGAGTTTATCATAGAGAGAATGGAGAGTTAACCTTTATAACACCTTTTTTTATGTGTGTAGGTCAAAGGATACAGAGGTAGGAAGGAAGTGACTGATCACCATATTCAGGGCTTGAAGTCTGGTAACCCCTACCTAGGAGTGTGATGGAGTCAGCCTGAATAAGCTTGTGAAAGCAGGTTGTTAAATTTTCAGTTTGAGCATGTATGCCTCCAGAATTGGCAAAGGATACAAATAAGAGTTTGATTTGTTGTTTTATTGATTGGACTTATGAAAGTGATGAAAAATACTAATAATTCAAATTAAACTTAAAATTATATCTGGAGTACATTTATTTTTTCCTGGCGAGTCAGTTATTAAATATTTGCCAGAACATTCCTGCACACACACACACACAGACACAGACACACATACCCCAAAATAATCAGGAGATAAAAAAGCCTACTTATATAAAAAAAAGCTTCCACATCATGTGGGAGTGGGTGGAAGGAGATTAAAAATATGAGTGGCCAGAAACTATTATGGAAACTCTAGTCTACAGCTGCCTGGTAGAAAGATTGAGGGCCCGAGGATGAAACTGTGGATATTTATAAAAGACCATCCACATGGTTTAGTTGTATACATGTTTAGGGGCTCAGTCACAATAGCTATGAAGAAGTAAGGCTGAAAGAAATTTTATATATATATATATATATACATATATATATACACACACACACACATATATATACACACACATATATATACACACATATACATATATATACATACATATATATACACACATATATATTACATATATATGCATGTATACATACATACATATGCACATATCCAAATATAATCTATAATTTTAAATTGTGTGTTTATGTATGTATTTGTGTGTCTTTGTATGCATGTGTATATACATGGGGTTACCTTTTAGAAGTGTCTAGTGGTCATCCAAATCTTGCCCTAGCATGTGAACTTCTATTATTTCATCTTGGTCAGCACCTTAAGTACTCATGTAGGGAGACAGGTCTCATCATCTGTGTTCCTAGTATAATATGGATCCCTAATTGACTACCTACTGCTTTTTGTTCTGTGTGATTGATAAGAGGGATTAGTAGGCTACTGCAAGCTGGCCTGAGATAGTCACTTTTCTGAAGGATGGGGGAGTAACTCCTAGGGAGAACCAGAGCTTGAAAAGTTTATCTAGAATTACACCTGAGAATAGGGATCTGAGGCCCCACAAATTAAAAAAAAACCTTATTTTCCAATAATAAATGAGAATCCCTTGGGGAAAAAAGAATACACAGAGAAACAGATCTCTTTTTTTTTTTATAATGGGCATTCTATTATCCATTTCTTCTCATCAAATCTAAGCATTCTTAAATGTGTATACCCTTTCCCTGAAAATACTAGTGGCTGACTGGACCCATTCCTAAGTGTCAGTTAGAATCCCACTAGTCTGAATGGGATTCAAGATTCCTGACCCGTAGTTGTATCTTTAATGAGGGACCATAGCCCTTAGATACTTCAATTTATCTGAATTCTTCAATAGCCTGTGTACAGGTTATAACAAAAAAGGCTGACACAAAAGTCCAGATCAAATTTGTCTTCAAAGATGGCAGAATTCATCAGGGGTAGTTAGTGATTCCCAAAAGATTTTTTTCCTTCATTTCCTTTCCATTATGCAGGGTAATGAAATGTTTTGCTTGGAACATTGAAAATCTTAAGAACTGGCATAAGAAACCTTAGTCCTGACATCTAGCAAGTAATCTCTTCAAGCTGTTTTCTTCTAGCTAAGATATTGCTATCTGTCTTGAACTTCTTCCCCCACCCCCTTAATTTCTTTCACAGAAAAACTAGGAATAGAAGAGTATAGAGAGAGATCACTGAACATATTTTTCTCCTAGCATAGTATGTGTGGGTCTCTCCATTTTTTCATGGTGAATCATGTATCAGTAAATTTAAATACCTTTAATGTCAACATTTACCCTCTAGTTCTGTAATCTCACTCAACTTGACAAATCTCACCATGTTTTATCTTAGTTGTAACCTAAATTTTACTTACATTTCATTTGCTTCTATTTTCAGAATAGCATTTTGTTCAATACCAAAGTGTTCCTTGCTCACCTAGATGCTTGCCCTTCCTGCCTATTATAGACAGTGGGTCAATTTTGGGTCAATTCTGATCCAAGTTCTACATGGTATATTCTATAATATTGCTTTATATGTCAGTCTCTTTATTTAATCATTCTCCAAATTCATTGTCATTTGGATACTGAAGACTGAGGTTGAAGTCAAAATTTCTGAAGCTATCTCATTTCATTTATGCAAAGGAGCTAACAGAACTTTATTCTGCATGCCACTTGAAAAGCATACACTGTTGTTGTTGAGGTTTTTTGTATTGTAATTGGTACATAAGGAATGTCAGATCATGCTGCTAGACATTCAGGAAGGCTCTTGGTAGAATAAGATACCTTCCTCTATCCCTTTCTGATTCTTAATAATAGGAGAATATAGGACTGATATTAAATCATAGCCTATATTAGGAAAAAATATTCATGAGAGTGTTTGGGAACAAATGATACAGTCTTTTCTCATCCCTACAGAATTTTGATAAATGCAAGATAGTGCTACCTGAGAACACATTATTCGGCTCAAGGCTGCTATTCAAGCAGGCAACACACGTGTATTAAGAACTTACTATCTACCAGGAACTGTGCTAATTGTTGATGATATGATATATCATACATAACCGACATGAATAATGGAGATGTAGAAAAATACGACAATACTTCACCATGATGGTACTAACGCATGATGCCATCAGAAGAAGACTATGTGGTTTATGGTTTTATGTATTAATTGCCTGTATGGAATGGGCATTAGTTAATACCATTTACCACCAGCTAATTTCCTTTCGGACATCTTTGGAAGACTTCTACATCTTGACTATACACCCCAGGAATCTTGATATTTGGAAATTTCATTCTCCTACAAGATTGAATTAGTCTTGATACTCACATCTCATCAGTATTCTCTCTGTCTGTCTTTGGATCCTCTGACTAGAGGGCAGAACCACGAGCTTCCAAACCTATATTTAAGGAGGAGGCCTAATATAATCTTCCCCATTTTCCATCAGGTGTACTGCCTGGGGGCTGTCTTTGCCCTTCTTCCCTTTCTAACTCTGTTTTTCAGTTTCCTTTTGGATGTCTTCCTTCATTTTGTCTACTCTAAGTTTCTTCTTAATCTCTTACGATCTGGCTTCTGATGTCGTCATTCCACTGAAAATGCTCTCTCCAACATTACCAATGATCTCATCATTACCAAATCCAATGGCTTTTATTCAATCCACATTCTTTTTTAACTTCCTTCCACTTCTGATGCTGTTGATCACCTTCCTCATTGATATTTTTTTTCTCTAGGTTTTGGGATACCATTCACTCATGGTTCTCCTAGCTATCAAAATCATTCCTTCTCAGTCTCCTTTGGTAAATCTATCCAGGTCACACCTTCTAACAGTGGACATCCCACAGGGATCTGTCCTGGGCCTTCTTCTCTTCTCTAATACAACTTCACTTGGTGATCTCATCAAATCCCATGGATTTCATTATTGTTGTTGTTGAGTCATTTCAGTTATGTTCAACTCTTTTTTGACCCCATTTGGGGTTTTCTTGGCAAAGATACTGGAGTGGTTTGCCATTTCCTCCTTCAGCTCTTTTATAGCTGAGGAAACTGAGGCCAACAACTTGCCCAGGGTCACACAGCATCTGGTGTCTGAGGTCAGATTTGTACTCAGGAAGATGAGCCTTCCTGATTCCAATCCACTGTACTGCTTAGCTGTATTATCTCTATGCTAGTGATTCTCAAATTTACCTATCCCTCCCTAAGCTCCCTGATATCCTTCAGTCTCACAGATCCAACTGGCTTTCGGGCATCTTAAACTAAAATTCCAGTAGATATTTTAAACTAAACATGTCCAAAAATGAAATTATTATCTTTCCCCTTAACATTCTCCCTCCTAGCTTTACTATAACTGACAAGGGCCTGTAACTTCCCTATAACTTGTCTCAGGTTCTCAGGCTCCCAACCTAGTAGTCATCCTCTACTTCTCACTATTTTTCACACTCCAATATGCAATCGATTGCCAAGGCCTGTTGATTTCACCTTTGCAATGTCTCTCAAATACAATCCCTTCTCTCCTCTGATACTTTTACTACCCTGTGTAGTCCCTCATCATTTCCTTCTTAAACTGGCAATCATCTGCTGGTGGTTGTGCCTGCTTTAAGTCTTTCCCCACTCTGGTCCATCTTTAATGATAATACGAATGATAATAATAATAATAACAACAACAACAACTCACATTTATGTAGCACTTTCTATGTGCCAGGAACTGTGTTAAGTGCTTCACAATTATTATCTCATTTAATTCTCAAAATAGTCTTAGGAGCTAGATGCATTATTATTCCTATTTTACAAATAAGGAAGCTGAAGCAAACAGAGGTTAAGTGACTTGCCCCAGGTCACACAGCTGGTAAGTGCCTGAAGATGGATTTAAATTCAAGTCTTCCTGACTTCAAGCCCAGCACTCTATCTACTATACTGCCAAGATGCCATTTCCATTCAGTCAACTATGTAATGTTTCTTATGGCTATAGAATTGGTGAAGGAATCACTAATTTAATAGGACCAGAGCTCATAAGGACATAAACCAGCCATTTAGAAGCCAGACTGGGGTAGGGCTGGGGATGAAATAGGAGAGACTGCAAGATAAGAAGGCTGCAAGACAGGTTATAAATTCTATCTTCTCCCAAATTCTCCAAATCTATCTATGCTACTAGGAATTTCCCTACCATTGTTATCTATTAGTTTATGTAAGGAAAAGATCAGACTAATCCTACTGGGAAGGAAGAAGGACTACCACTCTGTTACCTTGATATGGGACTTACAGTCAATTACACCCCAATTATACCCTTACTTGTTTGTGATAATTATGCTCAATGCTCAAAAAGATGATTGGTGGAGGCATTCTGCTACAGTGAAAAAAAAAAGTTATGTTTCAAGAGCCAGAGAATCTGGATTGCCATCCCATCTTCAAGACTTATTACTAAGTGATCTTTGATAAGTATGTTAATATTCCTGAACCTCAGTTTCCTTATTTGTAAATGAAGGGCTGAGATTCCTTTTGGTCTATGACCCTAAATCTGTGAGGCAGTTAGGTGGGATACTGGAGAATATTCTAGTCTCATACACCAGAGCTCTTGTTTTAGACATTTAATATCTATAAGACCCTGGGCATAATCAGTAGCACTTTTCCCATTTGTAATATGAGGATAATAATAGAATCTACTTTACAAGTTGGCTGAGAGTATCAAATGACATAATATATGTAAAGCACTTCACAAAATCTTACAGCAATATACAAATTCAAGGTGTTATATTAGTTGTTGTAGTCATCTTATGCAAGTGAACTGAGGGGCAGTGGGAGGGAGGGAGAGACAGACACACAGACAAGCACAGACAGATACAGATGAGAGAGAGAGAGAGAGAGAGAGAGAGAGAGAGGGCGCACAGACAGGAAGAGACAGAGACAAAGAGGTAGCAACAAAGAGGCAGAGACAAAGAGGGAAAGATACAGAGAGATAAGGGAGGAAAAAGGGGAAAGAGAGAAAGAGGTGGAACGGGAAGGAAAAAAGTGAGGTCATAAGAGAAGGAAAGAGAAAGAAAGATTGTTTGGCCCATGGGGGGAAGGGAAAGATGGTGTCAAAAGCCTTAATAATGGAAATATAAACCTTAGTCCAAAACTAAGATAGTATTTCTACACAAAGCACTGATTCTAAGCTGGCATGTTACATGTATGTGCAAATTTCCTTTATACTCCTTACCATCCTCCCAAATTTCCCTTAGGTCTAGTTAGTTTTTAGAGTTTTACCACCCTCAGTCAACCCTGGTTATAAACAAGTGAGAAAGTATTGGCTCTGAGAAGAGAGTGTATATGTATGTTGCCCAGAGTGGCCAAGGACTGTGGTTAAATTCAAAAGTGTTCCTGGTACTTTGAAGTCCAAGATCATAATTCTTTAAATCAAGTGCAAAAGGCTTTGTTAAAGCACTTGTACCCCAATTCTATGGCAAGGAAATGCCTATGTACTCCCTCCCAACCATATTCTTTAGAATCACCATCTGCTGTGGAATCATAGAATCAAGAACTGCAGAATTATCAGGGAAATCAGTGACCATCTAGCCCATTCCATACACCAAAGTAATCCTTGCTATAACATCCCACAAGTGGGCATCTGGCCTTTGTTTAAAGATCTCCAAAGGAGGGAGAAACTGTTACTTCTCGGGGCAGATATTTTCACTTTTGCACAGCTCTAATTTTTAGAAAATATTTTCCTAGCACCAAGTCTAAATGTTCTTGCAATGACCCTTGAAAATGCCTGCTTCCCTATCTAGGTGCTTGTGCCAATCTCATTAGCAATTTGCTTTAGAATTTTGCCATGATTCAGAGTCAAGATTACTGGGATGTAGTTTGCAAACTCTGCTGTCCTCACTTTTCATGAAAATTGGGACCTTGGCCTTCCCTGATGTCAGAATGTCTCTCTTTTATTCCATGCTCATTCACAGAGCATGTAAAATCATTCAGCAATTACATTTGGTTTGGCCCAGGTGACTGGAATTCATCTAGAGAAGCAAGGGGTTCTCCTAACTTGTCTCAGGTATCAGTTCTCTGTTGGTCATTTTTGTTGTATTTCAAAGTAATGGTCATTCTGATGGCAGAAAAAAGTAGAAACAGTAAGAATCAAGCGGTCCTAGCAAATATCCAATCGCTTCTTTATTCTCCATTTTTTCTTTCATTATAGTTAGAACAATATAAAAATTACCAACATATTTCTTATTTTGTACAACCTTAGTTCTCCTTGCTGTCTCCAGCTTACTCTGAGTGTTGGAATTCATAAAATTATTTTTAGTGGACCATACTGTATGATGCTGTTGTTGATAGTAAGAACTCTTTAAAATTGATGTCTTTTTTTTTTTACATCACCACAATTTTCCCAGCATCCTTCTTACTTCCCTTCCAAGGGAGATATCCAACATAATAAAGAATATTTAAGGAAAAAAGGAGGAAAAATCAATATAATCAAAGGAGTTTGAAAATATGTCAAATGCAAAACACTTATGGACCATCCCCCACTGCAGAGGGGTGCCGTAGAGGTAACTTCTCATACTTCATGCTTATGTTTTATAATTTCGCTGCACTTACTATTGACTTTTTAAATGATTGTCCTTTTGGTTTTGATCATTGCATTCACTGTGCATATTTATTTTCCTGCTTCTGTTCACTTTGAATCAGTTCATATAGGTTTTCCTTATCTCCCTTTATCCATCCCAATTATCATTTCTTTTTATTATTGCTGTTCTGTCATTTTCAGTTGTGTCTGACTCTTCTTGACCGGATTTGTTTTTGTTTTTTGTTTGTCTGTTTGTTTGTTTGGCAAAGATACTAGAGTTATTTGCAATGTCCTTCTCCAAATCATTTTACAAAAGAGGAAACTAAAGTTAACAACATTAAGTGACTGGCCCAGGGTCACATAGCTAGTACATGTCTGAGGCTGGATTTGAACATAGTAAGATGAGTCTTCCTGACTCCAGGCAGGGCACGATCCACTCTGCCACATAGCTGCACTGATCATTACTTAAGACATAGTAATATTCCATTAATCATGTTTGTTAGGCATCCCCCAATCCAAAAACATGTACTTTGTTTCTCATTCTTTACTATTAAAACAAGTTCTGCTGTAAATATTTTAATATGTAGGGGGATTTTCATTATATCTATAATGCAATTTCTGAGTCAAATAGTGTGGACAATTGAGATACATAACGTATATAATTCCAAATTGTTTTCAAAAATTGTTACAGTGATTCATAGCTCTACCAACAGTACACTAATGTACATATCTTTGCACAACCCCTCTAATATTGGCTATTCCCATCTTTTGTATTTTTTCCAGGAAACAAAGTCAAACCTCAGGGTTAATTTGATTTGCATTTCTCTTATATTTAGTGTTTTGGGGCATTCTTTCATATGTTTGTTAATGGTTTGCAATTCTTTTGAAACATGTTTATGTCTTTTGACTACTTCTTAGAGAATGGCTTTTGGTTTTAGCCAACGCTATCATTTACAGGTATATTTATATATCTTTGTCATCGTTTATATACATCACCTATGTATCACCAGTCTCTGTATATCATCTTTATCCTTTCTCATCTTTCCTTTTTTTTTTGGATATCTATCTTATCCTTTGTATCATCTATCAATTACTTATACATCTTGGATTCCAAACCAATACCAAAGACATGGTTTCCCCCCCATATCCCTTCTTCTTCTTTATATTGATTCTGTTTGTGCAGAAGCTTTTCAGTTTCATGTAAACCAAGTTATCTATTTTATCTTTAGCTATACCCTTTCTATGGCCAAGAATACATCTTCCAACCATAGCTACATGTAGGTGTATTATTTTCTTCTATTATTTATAACACAATGTTTAATATTAAAATCATGTATCCCTTTGAATGTATTATGGAACATGGTGTAAGGTGTTAGTCTAAGCAATATTTCTGCCAGGCTGCTTTCCAGTTTCCTTAGAAAATGTTGCTGAATAAGAAGTTGCTTCCTAAGAAATTTGTTTTTTAGTTTGTCAAACACTGTGTTACTGAGTTCCATTTTTTTCTTGCTTTTCCTTTATCTAATCTGTTCCATTGATCTAATACTATTTTATAACCAATAACAGGTATTTTGATGACTGCTACTTTATAATATTTTGAGGTTTAGAAATAGTTTTCCTTCTTCATCTGTATTACTCCTCATTATTTCTCTTCATATTCTAGATCACAGTTGTCAATCTTGCAGCCAGTTGGCTACAAACACCTGCTGCAAAGCTTATGATTTGAAATGTATTAAAATGTATTTGGGAAGTATGTAACAAATACATAAAAATATAATGGTGCATATTTTTAATTTGTAGTTTTCTAAGCCAATTTGTAAGATGAAGGAATCTGTTTCTTTTTTACCTTGTTGCATATATATATATGTGTGTGTGTGTTGTGTGTGTGTGTGTGTGTGTGTGTGTGTATATATACCCTTTTTATAGATTTTTTTTCCAAAATAAGCCTTTGTAATTTTAATGAGTTCTATACAGAATTATTTTGATAATTTAATTGTTATAGCATTAAATGTGAATTAATTTTTGGTAAGACTGCAATTTTTTTTATTATATTGGCACAGCCCAGCCATGGGCATTGAATATTCTTCCAGCTATTTAAGTTGTTCTTTAATTCTTTAAGAAATACATTATAAATGAACATTTAATAATATTTTGTGAACTTTGGTAAATTGATTCTAAGATACTTTCTTGAATTTTTTATCTGTTTGGGAAGGGATGTACTGTTTTATTGTTGCTTCTTTTATTTTGTTAATACCATATTAGAATGCTATTGATTTTTGAGGATTTATTTTGTAGTCTCCAATATTGCTTTGCTCAATCAGCATCTTTTCTGATTCCCTAAGATTTTTTGAAGTAAACCATGACATCATCAGCAAATATGACTATTTTTGTCTCCCATTGCCTATCTTTACATCAATAATTTATTTCTCTTTTGGTATTGTTTCAAGAATTTTATCAAATGATTGTGAACATGGGGACATACTTAATTTACTCTATTTACTTGGAAAAGTTCTAGTGCATTCCCATAGCATATTATGCTTGATAGTTTTTTTAATATTAAAAAAGGTTCTGTCTGCTTATACTTTGTTGCATTTTAGCGTAACTGGGTATATTATTTTTTGAATGTATTTTCTGCATCTATTGAAATAAACATGAGGTTTTGTATGTTTTTGTTTTTAATACAATTGTTTTGGTTGTTTTCGTAATGTGTTCTTGAATCCTTCATTAAAATCTAACTTGGTCATCATGAATGGTTTACTTGGATGAATTGATATATTCTGCATGAAAGAATTTTATTCAAAATTTTGAATATTCATTAGTTATGTTAGTCTCTAGTTCTCCTGTGTTTCTTTCTTTCTTTCTTTCTCTGGCCTAGGACCATATTTATATCACAAAAGGAATTTAGTAAGATGTTCTCTTTCTAAAATTTGAGAATAATTTGGTAGCATTATCCTAATTGGTCTTTAAAAGTTTGATTGAATTCTCCTAAGAATCCACAAGGAAGTATCAACGGATGCTTAGCCTGTTGGTAGTTCCTTTACCATTAGTTCTGCTTTCTGAGACTATGTTATCAAAGATCTTTTTTTGGTCTCCTATGGGTAGCTCAGAGGCACAGTGGCTAGAGTGCTGTACCTGGAGTCAGGAAAATGTATCTTCCTGAGCTCAAATCTGGCCTCACTTGCATAACAGATATGTGGCAACAGGCAAGTTACTTAACTGTTTGCCTCAGTTTCCTAATCTGTAAAATGAGCTGGAGAAGGAAATGGCTAACCACTCCAGTTCATTTGCCAAGGAAATGTCAAATAGGGTTGCAAAGAGTCAGACAATTGAAAGCAATTGAATTTAGTCTTTTATTCCTATATATTATATATTTGAAAACATTCCTCTATTTCTTTTGTGTTCCCAGTTTGGTTGTCATTACTGCGTATAGTGGGTTCTGATAATTATTTTTATTTCTTTAGGTTTTGTTATTTCCTCTTGTTCATTTACTATTCTCCTGGGTTGATTTTCTTTTCTTTTTAATTAGATTGGCTAAAAGTTTATCCATTTTAATAATCTTTTCAAATAACTAGATTTTAATTTTAATTTATTATGTCAATAGTTTCTTTTTGGGGGGGTTCTAGTTTATTTGTTTCTCTTCTAATTTTAATATGTTGTTATCCTTATAATAGGTTTGTTTATTTGTTGACTTTCTATTTTTTAAATCAATTCAGTGCATTAATCTTCTATTTTTTTTCTTTTTTGTTATCATATATTTGTAGTGATATGATTTTCTTCTGAGGGCTCTTTTAGCTTTTATCTGAATATTTTTTCATCAGATTCATTGCTTTTCACATAATTGTTAATTTTTTTCTATCATTTGTTCTTTGACTCATTCATTATTTAGCATTTTTCATCAAGTCTTTGAGTCTTTTCCTTTTGTGTTCCCTGAACTATTTTTATTCTATTATTCTGTTCAAGGTGTGTTTGCTATTTGTACATTTTTACATTTGTTTACAATTTCTCTGCATCCTAAATCATGCTATTGTTTTTTGTAAATGTTCCATGTGGTACTGAGAAATACACAAATTCTTTAGCATTCTCAGAAGATACAGTCAGTTTTTACCTCTTATTTCTCCTGAAATTTATTCCATCCTACATTTTCCCCTTTGTTTATCTTTCTGTTAAACTTATCCAAAATGAAGGAAAGGCATTGATACTTCTTGCTACTATTGCATCTTTGTCTGTGTCTTCTTATATTTTAGTTAATTTTTCCTTTATAAATTTAGATGCTAAGTCATTAGATGCATATAAATTTAATATTGATTTGGACTTGCTTTCTATAATTACTTTTAGTATAATGTACTTTGCCTGTTTATTCCTTTTTATGTTGTAAAGGTTAATTTTAATTTTTCTAATAAAATGATTTCAGTGCCTGATCTTTTTTGTTTTCTTGATATTTAAAAATATTTTGTTTTATTTCTAGCATCTTATTTTTTATTTTATGTCTTTGTTTTTAAGGTGTGTTTTTTTACAAGAAACATTTTGTAAGGTTGTATTCTTATCCAATCTTTGAATGTTTTGTCCTTTATTCAGTTATTTAATATTCTGACATTGAAAGTTATTATATTTGCATTGTATTATTCTATTTCTAAAATTGGTTATTTAAACCATATTAGTACTTTTTCTTCTTCTGTAAACACAGTAATTGATATCTTCAGTTACTTTTAGTTTGATCTATTTTCTATTAATCTGTTGTCATCCACTCTCTTTGCCTCATCCCTCATCAAACATATTATTCCTTTCTTTACCTTTTAAGTTTTTAAAATTTCTTCCTTCCTTTTATCTAGCTATGTAATTCTTCCCTTCATTTTTATCTCTAAGTTAAGTGATCAAATAAAATCTCATTTCCATTCCTCTTCTTTGACTTATTTTGTTCTTCAGGTTTTTTAAATTTCATTGTGTCTTTTTTATAAAAAGAAAATCTCCCCTCATTCTCATTATTCTCATAATATTAAATTCCCCTTCCCTGAGGCAAGATGAGTGACTTAAGTACTAAATCCTTATACCGTGAAGTTCCCACCTCCCTCTAGAGAACATCTTTCTTACTCCATGTTCATCAGTGGTCCATCACATTCCTTTTCTTTTCCTCTTTTTAAATCTCTCCCTTTGTTTCATTGCCTAGTCTCTTGTAGGTTCTCTTCTTCCTGAGAGATCACAGGAGTTATTTGCCCTTCATTGTTAATTTTTGACTTGATTAGATCACAACATATAGTGCTCTCTAACTTCTTCCTCCTCTCTCCCCTTTTATGGACCCTTACTTTGTGGAATTTAATCCCACAAAAACATTGATTCCCTTGTAGATATGGTGGTGTGATTTTTTAAAAAAATATTTCAGGCCTCTTTTTCCACCAGCACTTCTAGTTGACTTCTACTTTTACCTTTTGCTCCTTGTGTATTTTTTGAAAGAAATCTCTTAATGCTCTTTTCATTACAACTTGTTGTCATTCATGGTTGCTACTTTTGTTTTCTTTTTTTTTATTTCTAATGTCTGAGATGTTTGAAAAGATTTTTTTTCCTGTCTAGTTATCTTTCCACAAAGTCTCCAAATGTATTTTTCAGTTAACATCTATCTTTCTTGTTGTTGCTGTTGTTCATTGCTATGTCACCTTGGGGTGCAACTCAGTCTCCTTTGTTTTTAGTACACATTATTTCATTCATTTCTGACTGGTGCAAAATAAACTGGTGTTATTCAAAATTCCTTTCCTTTATATTTGAAAGACTTTCACCTGGTCACCTGAAGAATTTGTCAATTGTCATTATAATTGTTAAATTTAACAATTAATGTATCTTGGAGTTTGCTATATAGTTTGTCTACTGTAGGCAATCTATGAATTCTTTTCATTTGTACTTTGTTTTCCCTGGTGAGAAGTTTTGAGGAGTTTTATTATTTCTTGCATTAAAGCTTTCAAGGTTTTTATCATGTTCTTTTGGGAGACCTGTAATCCTTATGATACCTCTACATATCCTGTCTTTGAAATCAATATGTTTTACAGGTATGGAGATTGTATTTTCTTTTAATGTTATTGCTTTTTGATTTTCTTTTCCCAACTGTCCTTTATTTGCATACATTTGCATTTCTACTCAGTTATTCTCTTTTTTGTTTCTTTAGTGAGACTTGCCACCATGGATTCAAGGTTTTTCATTCTACCAATTATTTCTGCTGTTCAGGAGATAAATTATGCTTCCATGATATTTATTTTGCTTTTATTTTTCTTTCAAACTGCTAAGCAACATCCTTCTGTGGTTCCAAGTTTGTGTGTGTGTGTGCGTATGTGTGTATGTGTGCTTAATCCACAGGGTCTTCTTCTTCATCAGGTGATGATTCATTATCCTTTGTCTTACACAATATATTCTTTGATATATTGATTATTTTACCTATTCTGGAAGGCCTATTCCTTTCTTCTACTAATATCTTTCCTGTTGGTTTATCTGCTTATGCAAGCTTTCCTTATCCTGGAAACCTTGATAATTTCAATACTTTTTCCTTGTCTTCCCCTATTTCTCACATTCTTACTCTTTCCCACTTGATGGCACTTTCACCCACAGTTTTTCTGCCTCCTGCCATGCTGGCTAATTCACATTTCAATAGCCCACCTTAGTCTCTACCCAAAATGATTTCTGAGTAGATGGCACTGTTCATTCTGAATGCTGTGCTCTTTTTCTCAAGATTAGTAGAATAAACCACATGTAATTTTTTGGTCAAATTTTCTTTTTTTCCATCTTATTTGGCTAAGCTATGTCACAGCACAGAATACTTTTCTCCTTCTATCTCAGACAATGGAGACTTCTACATTATTTTCCCCATGACACTGAGAGCAAGAAGATATAGAGATGAGCTCACTTGTAAGCAACAAGTCAGCTGATGACCTCTGTTTGAGAATGGTGGGCAATAGGGAAAAAGTTACTAAGGGAACAAGTTAGAAGTTAGGTATTAGACTTCTCTATTGCTAGTTCTTTGGATTGTTAATTTATTATGGTGTGTCCAAGGCCAGGAAGACAGCCACAAGTGTTTTACCTCTTGTTCATAATTCCAGTCTTGTGAGATTTGGGATATAAGCTCAGAAAAAAAATATCTAGTCCTCCATCTTACTGGTCACATGACACAAAATCTTCCATCTATTGTTATATTCATTCTTTATTACATGGCATTGTTCACATAAATTGTACATTTCTTTTAAAAGTAAAAGTTGAGTGGTTCAGCTTATGAGGTGATGATCTTATAAAACAAAATACTTCAGAGGAAGTCAACCCAGGTGGTAATAAAAATGTTTAAGAATAAAATTCAGGAACTTCCAGGAGTTGAGATAGACTTCTGGGAGCCAAGATGGCAAAGTAAGCAGTAAATTTCTATAGCTGTCCCATATTCACCTCCAACCAATCATAAAATAGCATGCTAGAACAAATCCTGGAATAGCAGAGTCACCAGAAAGACAGAGTGGAGCAGTGTCTCAGCTCAGGAGACTTGAAGAATCAGCAAGAAAGATCCATATCACTTGGACATAAGGAGAGTGCAGTCCAGGAATCATCCCAGCAAGCCAGTAACAAGCCCCACTTCAGCAAACCAGTGTTGGAGCACTGGCAGATGCCATTACCAGGATCTGCCATGTATGTTAGCATAGCCAGGAGGACCAGCAAACTTCAGCTACTAGAACCACCCAATGCTTCAGTGTAGCATGGGCAGGCAGGTATCTTCCAGCAGCCAGACTTCCACAAGCCTCAGCACAGCACAAGGCAGTCAGGCATCTTCTGACTGCCTGACCTTCACATGTTTCAGTGCAACCCAGGACAAAAAGACATCCTCCAGGGGCCAGACCTCCACAGGCTTCATTGCAGCCCTGGGGAAATGCAGAAAATCCCTACATGGCCTTAGTACACACCAGACATCACATCCACAGATCCACAGGAAACCAAATACCATTTGGATAGAAGCAATCAATTGATGATTTATAATGGATACAATAATTTAATGATGGGCTATGATCAGGATTATAAATATTTGTCTCAAAGGAAACACAATCAGCCAAATAGTGTCTGGAAAAGGACAAATCCCATGGATCTAGGTATGGTCAGGAGGTTTATAGTGTGGGAACTGGATCCACCTTGTGCATTATTTCATCAAGGCATCTATTTCAATCTGATGTGTTCTGCTGAAACAAAAGGAGTTTGTGTTCCTGCATGATTATTTGCTATCATTGGGACCTATGTAATTGAAGCAACCACTGCCAATGTGGCTGTCGCCCCAGAGCTGTGCTAGGAACAGGGCTGGACCATTCCCCTCTCATCCAGGTCCAACAAATTTTTCCCACTGACCTTCTAAGTTATTTTTGGTGTTTGTGGATTGAGAAGTCTGGAAACTGCCACAGCTGTCTTTGATTTATTCCCTTGAGGCCTGCTCCAGGTTTGCTGGACTCTTGTTTTGTAGGCATGGACCATGCTGAACTGAGCTCCTATCCCAGCATACCTTTCCTGTCCATCATCCAGTTTTTCTTGGCCTGGAAGTTTGTTTTACTCTGTCTTTCTTGTGGGTTCTGCTTCTCTAGTATTCATATAGAGTCATTTTTTACAAATATTTTCGGGAGTTTTGGGGAGAGCTCAAGCAAGAACCTGCTTTTTTGGCATCCATATTCTTAGAGGAGAAGTTAGTTACAAGAAGTAATAGCAAAACTATACTAGAGGAGGCTCTCAGCTTCCCCCTCTCAGAACTAGATATATCTAGCCACAAAATAAACCAGAAAGAAATTAAGGAAGTAATAGAATTTTAGAAAAGTTATATATGGAAGACCTCTGGAGAAAATTTAATGGAAATAGAAAGGAATATACTTGTTTCTCAGTAGTACATGGCACCTACACAAAAATTGACCATTTACTAGGGCATAAAAACCTTACAACCCAATGCTCTTAGGCAGAAGTATTAAATGGTTCCTTTTCAGATTATGATGTAATTTTTTAAAAAATTTAAAAAAATTTAAAAAAGGGTCATGGAAAGATAGACTGAAAATAAATTGGAAACTAAATAATGTAAGTCTTAAGAATGAATGGGTCAAGCAACAAATCATAGGAACTATCAATAACTACATAAAAGAGAATGACAATAATGAGACAACATACCATAAGTTATGGCATGCAGCCAAAGCAATTTTTAGGAGAAATTTTTTATCTCTAAATACTTACACGAATAAGATACAGAAAGAAGAAATCAATGAATTGGGCATGCAACTAAAAAAGCTACAAAGAGAATAAATTAAAATCCCTAATTAAATACAAAATTAGATATTTTGAAAACCAAAGGAGAGATTAATGAAATTAAGAAAACTATTGAACTAATAAATAAAACCAAGAGGTGGTTTTTATGAAAAAGAAAAAAAAACAATAAAATAGATAAACCTTTGGTTAGTTTGATTAAAAAAAGAATAAAAGAAGAAAACCAGATTACCAGTATCAAAAATGAAAAGAGTGAATTCACTACCAATGAAGAGGAAAATAAAACAATAGGAAGTATTTTTCCAGACTATATGCAAATTAATCTGACAATCTAAGTGAAATGGATGAATATTTGCAAAAATATAAATTGCCCAGATTAACAGAAGAGGAAATAAAATATTTAAATAACCCTATTTCAGAAGAAAAGAAATTGAACAAGCCATCAATGAACTCCCTAAGAAAAAAATCTCCAGGGCCAGGTGGATTTACAAGGGAATTCTACTAAACATTTAAAGAACAATTAATTCCAATTTTATACATTTGGGAAAACTGAGGAGAAGGAATCCTACCAAACAGACCAATTTCCTTAGTGAATATTGGTGCAAAAAATTTAAATAAAATATTATTAGAGAGACTACAGAAACTCTTCACTAGGATAATATACAAGGTGAGATTTATACCAGAAGTGAAGGGCAAACCAATATTAGGAAAACTCAGCATAATTCACCATATCAATAACAAAATTAACAGAAATCATGTGATTATCTCAATAGATGCAGAAAAAGCTTTTGACAAAATACAACATTGGTTTCTATTAAAAACACTACAGAGCATAGGAATAAATAGACCCTTCCTTAAAATGATAAGTAGCATCTATCTAAAACCATCAGCAAGCATTATATGTAATCGGGATAAGCCAGAAACATTTCCAATAAGGTCAAAGGTGAAATAGGGATGTCCATTATCACCTGTTATTCAGTATTATACTAGAAATGTTAGCTTTAGAAATGAAAAAAGGGATAAAATACATTGAAGGAATTAGAATAAGCAATGAAGAAATGAAGCTATCACTCCTTGCAGATGATATGCTCTTATACTTAAAGAATCCTAGAGAATCAGCTGAAAAACTACTTAAAAGATTTAACAATTTTAGCAAAGTTCCAGGATATAAAACAAACCCACATAAGTAGATAAGTAAGCCCAGAAGCAAGAGATAGAAAGAAATATTCCATTTAAAATAACTGTAGATGATATAAAATTTTTGGAAGTCTATGTGCCAAAAGAAACGCAGGACCTATATGAACACAATTACAAAACACTTTTGACACAAATAAAGTCAGATCTAAACATTTGGAAAAATAGTAGTTGTTCATGGGTAGACCAAGCTAATATAATACAAATGCCAATTCTACATAAATTAATTTACTTATTCAGTTCCATGCCAGTCAAACTAACAAAAATATTTTTTAGAGCTAGGAAAAATAATAACTAAATTCATGTGGAAGAATTAAAGGAACAGAATATCAAGGGAATTAATTAAAAGAAATGTAATGGAAGGTAGTCAAGCCATACCACATCTAAAACTGTATTATAACAATCATCAAAACTGCTTGGTACTGGCTAAGAAATAGAATGGTGAATCAGTGAAATAGGTTAGGTACACAAGACATAGTTATCAATGACTATTTCAATCTACCTTTTGATAAACCCCCAAATTCTAGTTTCTTGGATAAAAACTCACTATTTGACAAAAACTGCTGAAAAACTGGAAAATAATATAGAGAAATTAGGCATACATCAATATCTTACACCTATACCAAGATAACATCAAAATGGGTACATGATTTACACGTAAAGGATGATACCGTAACAAATTAGAAGAGCGAGGAATAGTTTACCTGTCGGATCTATGGAGAAGGGAAGAATTTATGACCAAACAAGAGATAGAGGAAATTATGAAATGCAAAATGGATAATTTTGATTACATTAAATTAAAAAAAGTTTTTGCACAAACAAAGCCAATTCAACCAAGATTAGAAGGAAAGCAGAAAACTGGAAAACAATTTTTATAAAGGCCTCATTTCTAAATATATATATAGAGAACTGAGTCAAATTTGTAAGAATATAAGTCATTCCCTAATTGATGAGTGGTCAAAGGGTATGAACAGGAAGTTTTCAGATGAAGAAATTAAATCTATCTGTAGTCATATAAAAAAAATCTAAATCACTGTTGATTAGAGAAATGCAAATCAAAAAACTCTTAGGCACCACCTCACACCTATTGGAGTGGCTAATATGACAAAAAAAGGAAAATGATATATGTTGAAGAAGATGTGGGAAAATTGGAACACATACATTGTTGGTGGATTTGTGAACTGATTCACCATTCTGGAGAACAATTTGGAACTATGCCAAAGGTCAACTAAAGTAGGCATACCCTTTGATCCAGCAATACTACTTCTAGGCCTGTATCCCAAGAAAGCATAAAAAAGGGAAAAGGACCCACAGGTACAAAAATTTATAGCAGCTCTTTTTGTGGTGGCAAAGATTTGGAAATTGAGGGGATGCCCATCAATTGGGGGATAGCTGAACAAGTTGTGGTATATGAATGCAATGGAACATTATTGTCCCATAAGAACTGATGAATAGGTGTGTTTCGGAAAAACCTGAAAAGACTTACATGAATTGTTGCTGAGTGAAGTGAGCAGAACCAGGAGAACAATGTGCATGATAATAGCAACATTGTGCGATTATCAACTTAGATAGACTTAGCTCTTCTCAACAGTACAATGATCCAAGATAATTCCAAAAGACTCATGCTTGAAAATGCTATGTATATCTAGAGATAGCACTATCTAGTCTGAATGATGTTTGAAGCATAATATTTTCTTATTTTTTTCTTTCTCATGGTTTTTCCCTTTTTTCTGATTCTTCTTTCACAACATGACTAATGTGGAAATGCTTAATATGATTACACATATATAGCCTATATCAGATTGCTTGCCATCTTGGGGAAAGAGGAAGGTAGAAAGGAGGAAGGGAAGGGAGGGAGGGGGAAAATTTGGAACTCAAAATCTTATAAAATACAATGTTGAAAATTATCTTTACATGTAATTGGAAAAAGCTAAATGCTATTAAATGTAAGAAAGAAAGATTGAAATTCTGAAGGCACAAAGAGAAATGCTCATAATTAAAATGAAAAGTGGAATTTGTCTAAAGATAACTGTGGTTATACAAAAAATATGCTGAGGAACTTTTATCACATATGTACATACATTAATTCACCTGTAGTCATATGAAATACATGCACATGCATATATATATATATATATATATATATATGTATATATGTATGTATATATATGTGCCTAATGTATATATGTAGCTGTGTTGTATGAACTACTTGAAATATACTTTTCAATAATTGAGGACATATGTCAAAGTATGCACAGATTTCTTCTCTATCACAAGTTCTATAATTGAGGGAGCTTCTTCCCATCATTTCCTCACCAGCAAGTACTTCTTCCCTGCTAATGAAAATCAGATCTGGAATCAAATTTACTCTTTTGGTTCCTTCACCTTTTGCAGAATACCATTATCATTAAGAGAAGTTAGAAAGTTATTAACTGCTTTGCTTGTATCTCAAAGAAAGCTTCAGCAGATGTCCACAATTAAAGGTAATTTAATTTAATTTAGGCAATAAAAATCCCCTACCACTATTATGTCATGTCTCCATGTATGACTTGTGATCTGTTTTCCAGATTCCTTATCTATTATTTTCTTTGTATGCAAGTAGTCTGTGGGTACTACCAAGATATATTCATTTCTGCTTCTTCCTCCTTTGACCTTCACCCAAATATACTTACCATGCTTCTAAACTCTGATTCATTCATTTCCTCACATTAAGTGTACCTTCTTAATATACAATGCTATCTCTGTCCCCTTTTACCTATCCTATTTTCTTGTGAATAAAGTATATATAGACATAGCAATGGTTTAGTCAGGACCCAATTTTTCTAAGTTATTCAGAGTAAGCACATTTATGATGCAAACATTGAGATATCAAAGATGCAAGAACAGTGAAATTGAAGGGGAAATAAGTAAACAAAATAATGGGATGCAAAAAAGTGATTACTGAGTCAAGCAATCCTCCCTCCCATTACTGTGTTACACCACATCTCTATATATTTTCAGATATCGATATTTTACCCATCCTTCCTGCTGATGATCAATACTGCTATAAGAATATGCAGGCCACTGAGCTCTCCTCATGCCTGCCAGTTTTGAGTCATTTATTTTATTCTAATAGTTCTAGGTGATTTTACTTTTATTCTTGGAAGTGAAACTATGGAATCATGAGACTCACTAGCCTACCAATGAGAAACAATATGAAATATAACAGTTTCTGTGGCCAGCTGAAGAATAAACTGTTATCTCACTATTCCTTGCTCCTCATGACATAATGGACTGACAGAGTTCAGGTCCATGACTGGGTTGGATTTGGATCTTTATTCCCCAAGAGTTAAAATAATGTCTACCTTGATTCACAGTTGTTGGGAATATTGGCTCTTTAATATATATTATTTCTGCTATTTGTTTTTGACTTCTACATTTTCCTGTTTCACCACTACATTATATACTATGTGATTCATATTGGTTATTCATGGAGAAAAGATTCAAAGCATGGAAATTGGGACTTAAGACTTAAGATTACTACCTGAGTAACTGATGAACTCGGAAGGGTTCTAAGAACCTGGAATTAGCTTCCAGAAATTTGTTCTTCTGAATTGCCTTTTCTTTTCAACCCATATGCATAGCCCTTAGGTCTATTTACATTCTTTCTCCTTTCTCATTAGAGTTAGCAACATGTCTACATCTAGTACCATCTGTAAATCTCATTAACAGGTTGAATACCTCTTCTACATCATTAATAAACATGATAAATTTGACCCAACATTGACTCAACTTCCACTACTCCCTATTGCATCCCACCATCTACTTTTCACATCTGGATTCAATTTAATTATTCTCTGACTCCCTCACCTCTGATTGAGCTGATAGACTCGAAATCAGAATCCATTTCCTCAAACATCATTTGTATCATGTCTGAATTTTCTGAAGCCTATGGAGGCTCCCAATTATCTCTCAACTCCTAGTCTTGAACTACAAAGTTTTCTGCTGTCTGGCTTCCCCTTTCCTAAATTCTCTGCTTATGCTGGAGTCCAACTGGTAGAACTAAGAAAAATAAAACAGCACGGTGACTTTGTTTTCACAAAATATAGCTTTAAATACCCAGCCTTCCCTCTATCTACTATTTTAAATTCTACCTGAAAAGTCATGATGTATTTAAGAAATTGTTTTGTTTTTGTTTTTTTCCCTCCTATGCTAGGAAATTTGTTTTACTGTCATTACTTATTACTCAAAACTCTCATCTTGAAATACATTTAATTTACAGGTTACCTTATAATTATAAGAAATTTTAAGAATTGTTTCCCAATATGTTACTTTGGCTTCTGATTCAAAGTCCCCTAATTATTAAAAATATTTTTTTCTTTCATTGGTATATTTTATTTTTACATTACTTTCATTTATAAATATATCCTTCCTTTTATTTTACCTAGAGATACACATTTTTGTGGCAAATAATTAAAAAGAAAGGGAACAAAGTCATATCAGTAAAACCAAGCGTATCCACTTGGATAGTGTATTCTATATTCCATATCCATAGTCCCCTAACTCTTCAAATAGAGCAAGGACATTGTCTTAAGTCTATTTAAATTTCATTGGTACTTTTTATTTTTACATCCTCTGCATTTCACAATAGATCCCTTCCCCACCAAAATCCACAATCATCTCTTATAACAAAACATAGAAAAGAAAAAGAAAAAAAAAAGAAAACAAAATCAGGTCAGCAAAATAATCAAAATATCAATAGAGCCAAATAGTATCTGACATGTTCCACGTATATAGTTCCCTATCCTTGGAAAGAAGGGAAGGACAGATGATTTCAAATCTTCACCTGCATTTTCCATTTAAGTTTCAAGTTTTATTTTTGCAACTTTTTACCCTGCTTTTCATTGTAGTTCTCCATTTTTGCCCTATTTCCCATCTTTCTATTTTTCTAATCCACCCTTCAAATTGCTGCCAGATTAATTTTCATTTTGGGCCAGGGACTGTGTTTTCTTTTTCAGAGTTAGTCAATAAACATTTATTAAACACCTGCAAATGTGTGTGCCAGGCCCTGTACTAAGAGCTAAGGATACAAAGAAAGTCATGAGACAGTCCTGGTCCTCGAGGATTTCATAAACTAATGTGGGAAGACAACATAAAAAAGAAGTTGAAAGAGGGAGAGTGTGGCTGAGTGCCTGGCTCAGAGGTGTGATGAAGTCCTAAAACTGGGGTGAGAAATGATTTCAAGAGATGTGAATTACAGAATTGTTTTCATCTTGCAGAATGAGTTTCTGGAGATCACGAAACCCAGGAGATTAGCCAGGTGGGGAATGATGCCATTCTTTGTATCCTCAGCTCTTAATACAGTATATGGAATAGTAAGTACTTAATAAACACTTAATGACTAACTGCCTTTCCACACTTTGTATAACTTCACCCCTTCCTGCATTATTTGTACCAGCCAATTTGGCTTTCTTATTTCTGATGAATTAATTTATTAAGTGCTTATTATGTATCAAGCACTATGCAATACTTCACAGATATAGATAGAAAAGTAAGTCAGTTCTTACACTCAAGCAGTTCACATTCCAAAGGGGGAATTTATGGAAGATCTCAGATGCAAGGCAGTTGAAAAAGTAACGTGGTTGTTAAGGTTCAGCACCAGAGCAGATGGTGATGACTCTTTAATTCCATTTTCATTGATAAAATCATGTCATTTTCTGGGCTGTAAGTATTGCTATTTGAAAGAATTTTGGGTTCAGGGACTTGGGCTGTATCCATCAGGGTCCAAAGAAAGATGGTGATCAAGATGGTTCTGGTGATTTGACCTGCCTAAGGCATACTGCCTTTTCTCTTTCCCTTAATGTGCCTTGATGCTTCAACAAAGGTGGCTTGTCTACCTGAGGTTAGCAATTGGTTGACAGTTGGTGGGAATGTCTGACCACGTCTCCCTCAGAGCTGACTTCACAGATTATGGATGTGGGGCTGGACTAGAAGCAGGACCAGTGGTCTAGAGCATATTTTCACTATTAAGGCTTCTGTGTTTACCTATCAATTGGTGGCAAGTGACCGTCAGCTCTTGTTTGTGATGATAAATAAGGTGGAGTTGGGCAAGGCCTGGTGGTCTGAGAGACACTATTATCTCTAAGGCTTTAGTGTCCTGAGCTATCTCAATTAAAGTATGGGGGCATGGAACTGAAGACAATGATCATTTGACTTTGTTCTTGTCAAAAGATATTCTATTTCTCTTCTGCAAAGGCTGCTCCCCATCCGTGAGATGTTATCTCTCTCTCTTCCTTTTTGCCTCTATAACTCTCCTGGTTCTTTCAAAGTTCAGTTTAAGTGCCATATCCTCTTTGAGGTTTTTCAGCATCTCCCCTATGCCAGTTCCTTTCAAGAAAGTTATCTTGTACTTATTGTTCTTATAAAAATGTATACTTACATATTGTCTCTACTAACAGCAATTAACTTTGAACATGGTCTTTCATTTTTCATTGAATCTTTGGCACCTTGTATAGTTCCCAGTACATGGTAGGTGAATAATAAATGTGTATTGGTTGTCATATTTGCCTTTTTAATTTTTAGTTTTTACTAAGAACTTGAACATCATCAACATTTTAATATAAAAAGAATACTAAAGAATATGGCATAATAAATGGAACTTCTGATCATGTATATTAGTTTGTTTTACAAGTATATATTAAATTTAATAGTAACAAATTTATTCTATTTCTTTGTCTCTCTTTCAGGAGTCTTTTTCTTCTGTGTACTTTTCAAATATTTTATTGATGGTCTTTTTCAATTTTTTTCATCTCTTATTAATTCATCCTATTCCATAGAAGCTTTCTCTAATATCAAATATATGTTGTCAAGTAAAACAAATCAACATTACTGATTGATTGTTGAACATCCTTCTCCTAGCTCCCCCTTTTGATATCTTATCTGTCCTTCAAGGTCCATACTAGATATCCTCCCCCAAGAATTCTTCACTCACATAGTCTAGTCAAGAAGCTATTTTTCATCCTTCCAATCTTGAATATCTTTTTTCACATCTCTTATATTTCTTATTTATCTTAAGATATATGAATTGTACATTATTGCACATTTATGTTTGTCATATATCCTGTACTAAACTGTTAGAGAGGTCCATGAGGAAAGACAACATGTCACAAGCAGATTTATATCTCTATTTATTACTGGCTCATTGTAGATGTTTAATGAATGAAAAAGCCATGTGACATAATTGAAAGACAGCCAATTTCTGAGCCAAAAAGACAGTGGGAAAATCCCATACCCTCTCAGTTCTCTAGGCAACTCCATGATAAGTTGCAAAACAGTTGCCAGCCTACATCAGTATAGGATGCTGTCTTAACAAGAATTCCATACGCCAAAGAAATTACAGGTTTGGACAGAAAAAAACAACAAAAATACACACACACACACACACACACACACACACACACACACACATGCATATGCATGGAAAACAAAACACAAGTGACCACTGAATGAACAAAAAATAAATGATACTCTACTACCATAGACAGCTAGGTCACTAGGTTTAGAGTCAGGAAGATCTGAGTAACAATCTTATTCAAAGACTAACTAGCTATGTGGCCCTTGGGAAATTGGTTAACCTCTATCTGCCTCACTTTTGTCATCTGCAAGTTAGGTAAAACAACAACATCTCTTCCCTGTCGTGATGTTATGAAGATCAAATAAAATAGCATATGCAAAGCACTTTGCAAACATTAAAGTGTTATATAAATATTTGTTATTACTATTACTATAGACTTAGAAAGTTAGGTAGGCATATAGGAATAATATCCTATAACTTATCAAGATAAAGGTAATACTAAGGCTTTTGGCAGCTGTTTCCAGAAAGAGATACTCAATTTTCTTGTTTAATAGAAGAGTGTTATTAATTTGGGGTGTGGAGGAGATGTGGAAGGACTTGTTTACTAGAAATGTAACTGTATTTGGAATGATGTAATGTGGGATAGTTAGGACCTGAGATTTATGGTTGGTCTCTGCTGCTAGTGTGATCTTTGTTACAGACCTATATTGATTATTATTCATATAAGTAATAAGTCCTGGTAGTAAAGTTATAGTTGCCTTGATAGTCTTTGAATGCATTAACTTGTGGATGGTGGAGAACCAATTTTGTTGGTAGAGGTCTTGGTTGAGACTTCAGTCCATCCTTGATCTGCATTGTGATAAACAAGGTCACCTCAGCCTCAGAGACCTCATCTCATATTGGGTCAATGAGGCATTTCTGGAAGTGTTTCCATATTGTAACTTGATTAGTACTTTGGAAAGACTTCACATAGTCTATGAGTATGAAGCCATTATAGCTTTTCCATGGTTGCAGGATCTGTCTATTAGCTGTCTGTTCCTTTCTGCTGCAATTTCTCAAATGTCATTTGATCCTGAAGATAAAATTCTCATAGTTATTGAGTGTGTATGTACCATAATGGATATCTAGCTGGTCACCTATTTGAGTGGGAGTCATATCTTCAGGTTTTCTCTGGGGAACTTAATAGCATACAGTTCCGTGTATGTATGGGCCTAACTGAATTGAGAACTAACAATTGTCTCTAAGGACCATTTTAACTTGTCCAGGCAGTTAATGGGACATGGACTGCAGGAAAGAGTTGGGGGCATAGGGGTTTGCCAGTATTCAGTTATAGAGCTGAACTGGAAGGATCTGGTTTTCCTTTGTCACGTAGCAGACTAGGCTCTGAGTGCTATTTTCAGGAGGCCTGGAATACATCAAGTTGTCTAGTCTTGACCAAATGTATAACACTGAGGAAATACTACCACAGTATATAAAGATGGTAGATAGACAGTGACGGTCAAAGGTCAGGGGCACTGATAGTTTTGAAAGGATTTAATAAAGAAATGGTCAGGAAATCATAAATAAAACATAGATGGTTAGAAGCTGAGGGTATGTGAGGGGATCATGATTAGCCCAAAGAAATATAATATGAGGATAAATTCTTCATTGGAACTTGGCATCAAGGTTATGATTGGAGAGTACATAGGCCATGGAATTTGATATTTTCTCATACGTGTTTTTTTCTGATACATTATTGAATTTTAGAAATATATCGAGGGTTCATAATGCCATCTGATCTGACTTCTGAAAATCATATCAGAGTTTGCTGTTCAATTACTATAATGGATTGTTGGATTGCCTTATAATGCGGACATTGGCCCAACATAGGTCATACGGCTGATTAAAAGTCTGAGGATAATATGTGATGGAAGAAAGAGTGGATAAGACTGGAAAAACACACTGGGACAAACAAAACCATTTTATAAGATCTGGAGGAGGCATGTTACTGTTATCTTAATTAAACAGTTAGGAATTAACTTACGTTATGGCATTCTCTAGAAATTTAAAAGTAACAGGAAGGTTTTAGAATAAGTAACATACCTTAGAGGAAATGTAAAAAGTACATACCCTCATTTATTTCAAATAACATAGAAAACAGAATCTCTGATACTAAGTATACCACAATACTAATTACTGAGAGCATGAGGTTTTAATGTCTTCAAAATGAGGCCTCTAAATATATACTTTTTCTTTCTATGACACCACTTTCACTGTGTCAACCTTCTACTCAAAATCTTTCAATTGCCTATAGCATAAAATTTAAACTCCTTAGCTTTCCACTTCATTCATTTTCCATGGAAACATATATATATATGTATATATATATATATATATATATATATATACACATACACACACACACACACATATATATATATATATACATACACACACACACACACATATATATATATATATATATATATATATACACATATATGTTTGTGTGTGTATGATCTATAGTTTCTTTAGAAACTCAACTCCCACTATACTTGCCTATTCACCATTTCCTAATTCTGTCTTGTGACTTACAGTCTTCACAACTTTGTGTGACATTCATCATTCTCAATTACACTACTTCCCCTTGTTCACTTTCTGTGTTCTCTCCCCATCCAAGAGGAACATGTCTAATTCCTCTTCCACATAGTATCATTTCAAATATTTAAATACATTTATCATGGCTCTCTCCCTGAAGGATTATCTTAAGACTGCATGCATCTTTCCTTCAACTTTTCTTTATATCCTATGAACTCTATAACCTTTAGTTGCTCCTTTCTAAACTGTGGTGAACAGAACCACACATAAGACTCCCAGATATTATCTGACCTGGCCAGAGAACAGTGAGATTATCCTCTCCTTTTTCTTGAAAGCTATGTCTTTTTTAATGGAGGCAAAGGTCATTTAAGTCTTTTTGGCTACCATATTACAGTATTGACTCATATTGAGTTTGGAGTCCAAAAAACAAATTATTTTCTTTGAACTTCTCTATAAACTGTTTTAGACAGTTGTGAAGTTGGAAAGTAGGTTTTTGTAATATAAGTTTAAGAGTTGGCATTTATCCCTATTGAATTTCAATTTATCCCAGTGCTCTAGAGTATCAAGGTGTTTTTGAATCCTAACTCTATCATCCAGTCTTTTAGCTATTTCCTCAAGATTTGTATCATCTAAACAGTTGATTATTAAAAACCACAAGATTAAGCACTGATCTCTGATGCACACAAGTGGATATCACCTTCTAGGTTGACATGAAACAATGACTACCCTTTAAACCTGAGTACAGAATGCAATCTGAATCCACTAAAGCATTAGATAGATAGATAGATAGATAGATAGATAGATAGATAGATAGATGATAGATAGATAGATATAGACATAGATAACATATGTCTATATAATATATAGATATCATATATCTCTATCTATTACATGAAAATGTTATGAAAAACCATCAAAACACATTGTTAAAAATCTAGGTAAATAATATCTGTAGCATTCCTTTTATCTATCAATTTAACAACTTCATTAAAAAAGGGAAATAAGGTTAGTCTAATAAGTTAACAATGAATGATTGGGTTTATACCTAGTGATTTAGTCCCTTAAAATGTAAATATTGGGGAGCCAAGATGGCAGAGTAAGAGGTAAGTCATCTTATACTCCTGTATTAACCTCTGAAAACCCTGAAAATATCACCCAAGTAAAAATCCTGGAACAGCTGAACCAGAGTGCTGCAGTCCTGTAGCCCAGGTAGCTTGAAGGACTAATGGAAAAGGCCCTTCTTGCCCTGGGGGAAAGGAAGTAGTACAGAACTGGAGGTGTCCCAGCAAGCTAGTGGAAAGCCCCACCTCAGCATACCAGGAGGAGATCCTGAAACCCAAGTGGTGGAGCAGGCAAACACCAACACCTGAACCCCCAAGTGCCTCAGTGAGGGCTGGGGAACCAGTGGAAACCAGTGTGGAAAACCACCAGGTGCCCTGGCATTCTATAACAACAGGGTCTCCCAGTGCCTCAGCAAAAATAAGGGAAGCAGCACTACAAAGAGCCCCAGGAAGATAAACACCCTGCAACATCCATCTGAAAGGAGCTGAAGAAAGCAAAAGGAAAGGAAAAACAGGCAACCTAGAATTGCCCTAGAGTTACAGCCTTGTTGCTTCCAGACCAACACCAGGTAGGCTGCCAGAACCCTACAACCTCCAACTACCAACATTGCAGGCCCCAGCACACAAAGACAGTGACCAGGCTCTAGGCTTCCCACACAAGAAGCTTGGGTCAATGCCCTCTGCTCTCCAGCAGGACAGCTCAACCTCTTTAAAGGCCAGGAAATAAGCAAACAACATGAGTAAAAGAAACATACCATAGATTCATATTATGAGAACAGTGAAGATCAAGGCAGAAATTCTGAAGAGGACAACATTGTCAACAAACCCACATCTGGAATCTCAAAAGGAAATATGAACTGGTCTGAAGACCAAAAAGCCTTCTTAGAAGAGTGCAAGAAGGAGTTTCAAAGTCAAATGAGAGAGGTAGAAGAAAAAATGAGAGGTAAGCATGAGAGAGTCAATAGCCTGGAAAAAGAAGGACAAAAATCAACTGTAGAAAATAAGTCCTTAAAAAAATACAATTGGCCACCTGGAAAAAAGTACACTGCAGAAAATGAGTCCCTAGAAAATACAATTGGACAAATGGGAAGGAGGTATAAAATCTAATAAAGAAAACAATTTTTTTTTGTTTGGTTTGTTTTTTTTTTAGGCAATTGTGGTTAAGTGACTTGCCCAGGGTCACTCAGCTAGTAAGTGCTATGTGTTTGGTTGGAGGCCAGATTTGAACTCAGGTCCTCCTGACTTCGGGGCCAGTGATCATCAAGTTTGCCACTTAGCTGCCTCCGAGAAAACAATTTATTAAAAATTACAAGTGGGCAAATGGAATCTAATGACTCTATGAGAGAGCAAGAATCAGTCAAATAGAAACAAAAGAATGAAAAAAATAGATGAAAACCCAAAATACCTCATTGGTAAAACAACTGACCTGGAAAATTGATCCAGGAGAGAAAATTGGTCTACCTAAAAATCACATTGAAAAAAAGAGCCTGGACATTATCATTCAGGAAATCATAAAGGAAAACTGCCCTGAGGTCCTCGAACCAGAGGGTAAAATAGCCATAGAAAGAATCCACTGATCACCTCCTGAAAGTGATCCCAAATTGAAAATGCCAAGGAATAATTACAAAATTACCAGGTCAAAGAGCAATTACTGCAAGCAGCCAGAAAGAAACAATTTAAATATCATGGAACCACAGTCAGGATTACACAGGACCTTGCAGTTTCTACATTAAAAGACCATAGGGTGTGGAACATGATATTCCATTAGTCAGAGTAGCTTAGATTACAACCAAGGATCAACTACCCAGTGAAAAGGAGCATGATCTTTCAGGGGAGGAGGTGGATATTCAACAACATAAGGGATTTCAGAACCTTCCTGATAAAAATACCAGAGCTCAACAGAAAATCTGATCTTCAAATACAAGACTCAAGAGAGACATAGAAAGGTAAATGGGACAGAAAAATACATGTTATTAATAAGGGCAAACTGTTTACATCCCTATAAGGGAAGATGACACTTGTAACTCTTGAGAACTGTATTGTTATTACACCATGTTCAAGAGGTATACATAAAGGGGGTGGATAGAAGTTGACTTTGACATAATGATAAAAAAAAAAAATCTAATCAAGGGGGTTAAATGGATCCAAGTAAATGGATTAATCTGATCTAAGAAAATGTATTGAGAAAAGGAAAGGAGGAGTCAGACTAGAGTAAACTACATTACAAGAGAAGGAACAAAAACCTCTTACAGCAGAGTGAAAGAAGGGAGGGAGATGAGCATTGCTTGAACCTTACTCTCATCAGATTTGGCTCAAGAAGGGAATAACATAATCAGTTAGGTATAGAAATCTAATTTGCCCTATAGGCAGTAAGAGGAAAAGGAGGAAAGAAAAGGGAGGGGGGTAGAAAGGAGGGAAGAAGTAGTAAGGGCAAAGTGGAAGAAAAGGGAAGGGGCTAATAGAAGGGAGGAGGGACTGAGGGAGATGGTGGTCAAAACCAAAACACTAGTGAGGAGGGAAAAGGAGAAAGGAATGCATAAACAGGGGGGTGGGGGAGGATAGAGAGAAAGACACAGATAGTAATCATAACTGTGAATGTGAATGGGATGAACTCTTCCATTAAATGGAAGCGGATAGCAGAATGATTTAAAAACCATAATCCTACAATATGTTGTTTACAGGAAACATATTTGAGAAAGAGCAACACACACAGGGTAAAGGTAAAAAGCTAGAGCAGAATATATTACACTTCAGATGAAGTAAAAAAAAAAGCAGGGGTAGCAATCCTGATCTCAAACAAAACAAAAGCAAAAATAGATCTTATCAAAAGAGATAAGGAAGGAAATTACATGCTGCTAAAAGGCATCACAGACAATGAAGTAATAACATTACTAAATATATATGCACCAAATGGTATAGCATCCAAATTCTTAAAAGTTCAGGGAGTTACAGGAAGAAATAGACAACAAAACTATACTAGTGGGGGACCTCAACCTCCCCCTTTCTGAACTAGATAAATCTAATGACAAAAGAAACAAGAAAGAAGTAAGGAGGTGAATAGAGTATTAGAAAAATTAGGTATGATAGACCCCTGGAGAAAATTGAATGGGGTTAGAAAGGAATATACTTTTTTCTTGGTGGTACAGGGCAAATATACAAAATTTGGCCATGTAGTAGGACATAAAAACCTCACAATCTAATGCAGAAAGGCAGAAATATTGAATACATCCTTTTTAGTTCATGATGCAATAAAAATTATATGTAATACAGGACCATGGAAAGGTACACTAAAGTGTAAATATGCACTTTTCTGTTGGCTGACTTCTGAATAAGGTGAGGGTGGAATAGATAAGAAAAGAAAGTAAGAAAGAAAAAAATAAGTAAAAGGGATACCTCATGGGAATTAGGGAATTGGATATACTAGTTAAACATAATAAGTTTAGAAACTTGTTTAAGGATAAGAATTTTGTATCTATAGGCAGATAGATATAAATCTGGTATGGAATAGGTCTATCAGGTAGAAAGACAGATTTCATAACGTATAAGCTTCCTGAACATTAGAAACAGGGATTCATATGATAGACTCTACGAAGAGTGTGATTGTATTTTTTTAGGAATGAGTGTCAGATAGTGATTACGATATGCAAAATGATAACATATATACACATATATGTGCATGTGTGTGAATCTATTATTAGCAGAATTGATGTTAGAATGAGTAGGATGAATGGTCTACTCATCCATTTATAGATGTTAGTTCATATGGAAAGAAATATGCCAAAGATAGATGTATGGGAGGAAACAGAGCTAAGTTGAAAAACTGAGTGTTAGAGGTAGGGGAAAGAGAGAGATGATGAGCAGGGAAAGGTTAACATGCAGTTAATAGTCAAAGGAGCTGGTTTGATGTTCAGCTAGTACAGTGATAAAGAGACCATAAAAGTAGGATTTTAAAAAGGATGAATGGATTGTTGAAAGGGAACAGTGAAGGAAAATGATCAAGGCAGTAGTGGCTCAATGAGATGACGGTCAGTATTGAGATGAGGTGGCATATTGTAGAGGAAAGAACTGCACCAGAGGGTTTGGGATTTGATGGGTAGAAGACAAATGATAAAAAGAGGGAAAGGTCACTGACTGGAAACAATCATTGGGTAAAATTTTTGTCAGTTTAGGAAGAAACTGTTTGGTGGGGTATAGGTTCTGCTATAATTCTGTAGATGGTTTGAAATCAGAAGGTATATAGAAAGTATAGCTGTAGTGTGATGGGGAAGTCAGTGGAGATATAAAATTATAGAGGCAAAACCCTGTGAGATAATGGTTTGTAGCAGGAAAGAAACTATTTAAAGTGGGAGAGTCCATAGGAGATGGAGCTTTGTTGAGGCAGCTGTAAGAACTGTCAGTTATGAAAAAAAAAAAGAAGAAGAATACTAGGAAGAAAGATAAGGAGAAATTTACCTTGACTCCTTCGGTCTTGTTTGGGACATGTATACAGAGGCCTTAATTTAGAAAATAAAATAAATATTCCTTCTGAAAACTCTCTCTTACAATAAGGACATAGAGCCAAAGCAATGGAGAAAGTGGGAAGAAGCAGGCCTTGACAGAAGGAGGAGGGAAATCTGGATGGTGGAACCAATTTTTCACCTTGTCATCTATCACACTTCAAAAAAGCATCAAAAGCTGATGTTATTGGACACAAGTGAACTTCTCAGCCCGGCTTGCTCACATTCTTAATTTATTAGGAAAAGTTATGTGGTATAGGTTAGTGAATGACTGTCATATCAAATCAGCTTCTTATAGAAATTGAAACTCAACTGATGTAGCACCAGGTGCCTAAAATAATCTCAAATTGTGTTGTTTACAAAGGTTAGGGGATGGGGGCTCATATAAAACTGTGACTTAAGCTTGTCTGTGGTGTATGTAATGCTCAGGGTCCAAACACTCTTTTCTTTACTCTTTGCTGAAAGGGTGTTGTGAGAGATATTTAAGGTGACATTACATATTTCTTTTATAAACCGAGCCCATAGCTTACATAGCTTATACTAATACTTCAGAATTTCCATAACAACTATGTCTATGCAATCTCACTAAATAAAGTTGATTAAAAAAAGATTTACAATGTGGAAGGGGCTGTGCACGCAGACTCAAAAATGAAACTTCCTGATCTGAAAGAGTTGACATTTTATTGGAGGGATTCAATATGTACACAGATAAGTAAGTGCCAAGCAAATAAACACAAAGTAATTTCAGGAGAAAGAGCACAAAATACTAGGAAAGTAGGAAGGGTCTTATTTAGGATAAGGCTTCTGTGTTCACAACTCTTCATACAGAAATCCAAAATAGTTAATTTGGGAAGTGATATAGTTTTCTTTTTCTTCTTTTTTCATTTGTCATTTGCACTAATTAGGGATATGGATAATTATTGACTTTCTAAATGGCAACAATGTGCTTTCAACTTTTTTTTATTAATGTTACCTGTATGTGTCATAACTGTCTATTAGATTAAAAGCTCCTGGAGAGGGAAAACTGTGTTCTAAATGCTGAATCTCAAAGAACACTGAGCACCATGTTCTTTACAGAGTAGATGTAACCAAATCTTTACTGAAGGGAATAAAAGCAGTAAACACAATAAAAAGTATGCTATTCTGCTCAAGAAGCTCCAGTGGTCCCCTATTACCTTTAGGATAAAATGTCAGCTCCTCTATTTGGCATTCAAAGCCCTTCAATCCAGTGAAATTGGACTACTTATTATTCATCATCACCTTCGTCACCATCAACTTCAAAATCATCATCGCCAGCATCTATAAAGTAGTTTTAGATTTGCAAAGAACTTTACATATGTTAACTCATTTGTGACGTAGATGCTATTGTTATCCCCATTTTACAGGTGCTGAAGAGAGGTTAAGTGACTTTCCCAGGATCACATACCTAATAAGTGTTTGAGTCAGGACTTGAACTCGATGACTTTCTGACTTTTCTTTCTGATTCTAAGTCTTTCACTCTATCTACTGAGCCAAGCCATCTAGCTGTCTCTTCATGCATGACATTCCATCTCCTATCCCCTTGACTCAGCAGACACTATTCCCCTGCCTAGAATATACTCCTTCTTTACCTCTTAGAATCCCAAAATTCTTTTAAAGCTTAGTTCAAATGTCACCTTCTAGGTGAGTTTTTTTGGGTCCCCCCCACTCAGCATCTAAGGTTCCCCTCCTTAAATTACATTTATGTTATAATGCTCAATACTGACTTCTCTGTATATATGATTGGCCTCACTAGAGCATAAGCTCCTTAGGTACTAGAGCCTTCATTTATTGTTGCTATATTCCCAAGATGAAACACAATGCTTGGCACTAAACAGGTATCTAATAAATTGGTGAATGATAGCAACAACAAGTTATTGTGAATCTGTTCCTTGGTGGGAAATTTAAAAGTTAAAAACCAAATGATAAAGCCCAAAGCAGATGTAAAACTCCTCTTTCTTAGTGAGGCTTAGTGACTTTGCTAAGTAGAATGTTTGTTTCCCTTGTGAATGTGCTACTGTTCTCACAGATTTGTATTTAAAATAAACCCAGGGAGACCATTCAAGACAAGCAGATTTAATATAATTTGCATGTGCTCCCCTCTCATTTTGGAGTCTACTATGGGCTATGATTGGGGTTAATTAGGGATGATTTCTCCCTTTGTATTTGTAATTTTTCTCTGGCAGTTTTGCTCTGTTATTATTGGTACTTTCCTTTGTCCTACTTAATTAAATGCTGAAAAGCTTCCAGTTGATTTTACAGTCAGCTGAGGTAGCTAATGTACAATCTAAATAAAGAGTTCAGCTTTAACTCCACACTCAAGCTTCTCTCTTGCATGAAAAGCACGTATCACTGTTTTGTGGTTCTCTTCCCACTCTGATTTAAAACACACTCTCAAAATAACACAAATCAGAGATGAGCAGAATATAACTCTTTCACAAACTGAGACTTCCGTTTCACCTTTGGATTTTTTTTTTAATGTTTTCTCTATAATACATTCAGCATTGAAGACTAATTATCACTGCTACATTTAGTAATGCAGTGAAGGCAACACTAAGCCTTTTAGAGTCTGATCAATGACAGTTATGGTTCTAATAACTGCTGGCAACTGCAGGAAATAAGTAGATCCAAATGATTCTATATCCCTAAGGGTAATCCATTACAGCATGACAGAAGCACGTCTGTGAACCCATAAGACTCAAAGCATGAAGATGCCAGCTTAGGTCATCTGTAAGCTGGGATAATAATAGCTACCTCCTAGGATTGTTTGGAGGATAAAATGGCATAATTCTAAAGTGTTTTGCCAATCTCAAAGTGCTATGCAAATTCTGTTATCATCATCATTATCATCATTATGATCGTCATGATCATCATCACCATTAGCCTACTGAACCATTTTCCAGGTAAGTTCTTTTATTGCAAAAAAAAAAAACCTGTTTCAATTGTTGTTATTACTACTAATAATGTATTTATCGTCATGGATATTTATACTTATATGCTCTATACCTTCTAATATTATTATATATATATATATATATATATATATATATATATATATATATATATATTATATTGTATCTATTTATATGTATGTTATTTCCTCCTTTACAATATAAGTTCCTTGAGGGCAAGGGCCATGTTTTTGCCCTTTTTCTTGTCCCCACCACTGAGCGCAGTACCTCACATATAGCAAGCATTTTATTCATAAGTGCTTGTTGAGTTTTATTGATTATTCATTGTATGGAATTGGGTGCATGAGAGTCAAAGCAGCATAATAGATCTATAGAGCCAATCTTAGAGGGAAGAAGATTGCCTCTGACACATATTAACAGTGTGATCATGGTCGAATCACTTAATGTCTCAGTGCTCCAAAGAACTCTCTAAGATGTTAAGTTATGGGGAAGTATCAGATATACATCAATGGAGGAAGTTTCCAAATCAAGAGTTCCCCTTACATGAAATCATAGATACAGAATCAAAGTAAACAAAAACAAAACAAACATTGACTGGTGTATATGTATATGTTTCTGCACACAGATTGCTGGTAATTAAGTGTGTGTGTGTGTGTGTGTGTGTGTGTGTGTGTGTGTGTGTGTGACTGTGCTGATCCAGTTTGTTAAAAGAGTAACTGAAAAAGGTGAGACTAAAATCACTTGAAATCCAATATTAGACCATTCTCTCTGCTCCCATGGAGAGGTCAAAAATCATACAGGTGATTAGAGCAGTCATAGGTCTGAAGGGAAACTCCTTTTGGAAGGGAAAAAGGATAGAATCTAAAAGAAGAATATCAAAAAAAGGGCAATTTGGGTCAAGAACTCAAATGTCCAGGGAATCCCAAATCCAAAGCAGTGAGACAGGACTAAGAAGTTAGGAGCTGGAGTAGGAGTTTTATGCCAGGGCTTGTAGAAAAAGATATTCTTCAATACCTTTTCCAATTCAATTTTTGTCTTTGAAAATCTACTCTTTCATTATTATGGTGAACATTAACCCTTATTTTCTTCCACATGTGGAAACATGAATTGGCTAACACGTATGCTATTGACCCCATTCTCATCCTACTATTTTGGTAAACCTGTAGGAACGTCACAGCCTTTGCCTCTAGAACTCCTGTCTGAACTTGTGGCTGCAACTTAGTAGAAGAGCACTAATGGAAGTCCTCTCTTACCCCTGTGCTCTTTCCAATGTACCACACTATTTTCCCAGGGATTCCTTTGTGTACCCTGATTACACAAGGGACTCAAGGAGATATGCCCTGTAGAAGTTAATCTTTACCTGGAAGACTGTGAAATCTTCACAGACTTGAAATGGAATGGAGACCCTATTTGGAAGAAAAAAAATATAGAGCTGGTAAATTTCAAAGTGAGAATAATAGTATATCCAGTACAGAAAAAGGGAAGGCAATTGTCTTGATTAGAGTGATCATCGCCAAAATGTCATTATATTCTTGAGACAGGATCAGGTCTCTCATAAAATCACAATTACCACTGGCAAGAGACAATCAACAATTTAATAAGAGGCTTCATTTGCCAAGAACTGTGCTAGGTGCAGAGGATACATATACAAAACTGAAGCAGCCCCTGCCCACAAGAAGCTTACATTTTCTGATGAGCAGGCAGACTTCAGAAAAACCTGGACAGACTTGTATGGACTGATGCTGAGTGAAGTGAGCAGAACCAGGAGAACATTGTACACAGTGAAACAGCCGTGTTGTGCAATGACTAACACTGATAGACTTAGCCTGTCTCAGCAATGCAAGGATCTAAGACATCTCCAAAGGTCTCATGATGGAAAATGCTATCCACATCCAAAGAAAGAACTATGGAGCTTAAATGCAGATTGAAGCATACTATTTGCTATTTTTTTCTTGTTTTGCTTTGTTTTCTCTTTCTTGTGGTTCCTCCTATTGGTTCTAATTCTTCCTTGCAACATCACTAATGTGAAAATATGTTTAATAGGAATGCATATGCATAGCTTATATCAGATTGTGTGCCATCTTGAGGAGGGAAATGGGGGGGAGGCAAATTTAAAACTCAAAAGCTTGTGGAAATGATTGTTGATAAATTAAAATAAGTTAATAAAAAAAGAAGCTTACATTTTCCTGGAGAGGATAAAAGAGGGGGTATCATCAAAGGTGGTAATAAGCCTATCAATCACTTGACAGAACCATTGGCTAAAAAACATACTTCAAAATAGTAGCCATGCTGGCAACATACATATTATGGTTTCAGTCACTGAATGTCCTAGAAAGTTACACATAATTAATAATTATGTACAACTACTTCCTCTTTCTTGCCTCCAAATATGTTATATAGGAGGTTCTTATGAAAGAAGCTTGACATAGCAAAGCAAATTTCACAAAGAAGGGATAGACTTGTGGAGGATAGGTACAAGAGCCAGGAGCTTCATTCTCCATTGTAAACAGGAATCATGCCTTCTCAGATAAACAACTGAGATTTGATAGTGTCCTAAGCTTCATGAGTCTGGATCAGATTCTTCTAGGTGTAGAAGAGGTTTAATGACTGATAATTTGGTAGTTTACTGTGGTTTTAGAATGGAATGGAATTGTTAAATTAATTTGCCACAACACCTGAGGGCCCAAACTCTTTTTCTTGCAGCAGTATAGAGGCAGTAGTGTGATGGAGCTGATAGAGTGCGTAGATTGAAGAAGAACTAGGTTAGATTCTGGCCTTAATTACCTACAAGCCATGTGACTGGCCAAGTTATTTAACTTCTTTGAATTTCAATTTTGTCTTCCGAAAAATAAGGACCATGAGTTCAATACATTAAAAATAAGATCCAGTTCTGATCTTGAATTGTTATGAATGGAGGTAACAATGAAGCTAAAGCTATAACAAATGTGGCATTGTTCGAGTTATTGTGAAATTCAAAGCAGATTTCAGTCTTTATGACCATTTTGGACTTCTTCAGGATTGTCCCATCATGTTTCAGAAGCAATTTTGGCTGCAAACTAAAACTTCTGTGCAACATAGTTCTTTTCTACATTGCCCCCACCTGCCCACCCCTGAGCCTGGGTGGGAAGTACTCATATGGTCAGTGTATATAGGATCAGAGTCATGAGAATGTGAGAAAATAACTTCGACAGTAATGATGACTATGTTGGGCTCCATTGCGCATGATTTCCATGGGCCTCAGTATGTCAATATAGGGGCTGAGAGAAACTTCTTCTTCAGGTCATTTATGCGCCTTCTCATTCTTCTGATGACCAATGCAAAGTTTTGAGATAGATAGTATAGTTTTTCTTGGATTAATTGGGGTTGCTGATCTATGTCCCAGGAATGGAATAGAACAACATTGAGGTAGATTGTTATCTGTAAGGTCAGTGATGATAAAAAAAAATACTGGATTCGTAATAGTAAAGAACTTCAGGATGACCTATTCCAAGACCTACCCCAAAAGACATCCTTTCCAAAACATACTTGAAAAATGGTTATCTCTTCTGGCATGAGGATATCTAATGTGGTGGTAGGGAGAGGTCCAACACTTGTCAAAGAAGCCTATTGTGGTTTTGGTCAACCACTAACTGTTGAGAAGACATCTTTATATAAAACCTTAATTTACTACTTTGCAACTTCTACTCATTTCTCCTGTTCTGCCTGATGGGGTCAAAAGGAAGAAATCTAGTTCTTTTTCATATGACAACCTATCAAATAGTTGAAAACAGATTTTGTGTCTGCTCCTAAGCTTCCAAGCAACATCTCCAGTTCCTTCAATAGATCTTCATTCATATGACATTAGTTGAACACTTTAATTATCCTGTCTGTGTTCCTTTTGGGCACTAGCTTTTCATTCTTAAAACATGATGAAATGAACATTAGTTCATGAGACATTGAAGAGCTGGAGTTCAGAGAGGCAGGATGGAGTACTGGATGGAAAATTAGCCTTGATGCCACTAAGAACTGGATTCCTTCATCCGCATGCCTGCACATATTGGTTGTGTGATGTTGAGCATTTCATTTAACCTCTTCATAACCCAGGCAACTCTCTAATACTATAAATTTCAGGGGACATTTCTGTTCTCCTTTGGTAGAGGACATTCCTCACTGGGCTCTCTCTGCCTCAGTGAAATCACAGAGCCAGTACAAAGAAACAAAACAAACAAATAAAGCCCTGTGGTTGCATGGACCAAAATAAGAACTTTGTACAGCTAAAATGGCAAAAGCAGTATCCACGTAGTGTCTATGGATCATCTTCCAATCATTGGAACCAAGTAGTGTGTATGTCCATACAGACCAGATTGTGTCCCCCCGGGATTTCTAATTTGGGAACTATTACCATTCCTGTCAAGAAAACCATTAGGTCACATATCAAAGGAGGGGTGGGGGGTGATTCAAGATGGTCATGACATTCAAAACCTCTGTATTGAGGGGAACTTATTCATTGCTATTGCACCTCTTCTTTTTTCCCCTTTCTTTTTCCTCCTTTCTTCATCACACATATCACTAGAGTTCTGTTGCAGGAGGTGGCAAACTGTGTGAACCTTTTTTTTTTTTAAATTATTTTTCAAGAAATCTCATAAAGCCAATGCTCCTAGATTGGTCAATAAGCAAATACAGCAGGACAGACCTGGTTAAATGCACAATCATATATCCTATATGCAGGCAACTCTTTTGCCTCCTGGTCATCCAAGTACTGAGAAAGGAGTTCTGGTTGGGGTCTGACTGGGACTATGAATGAATGTTTTACACACACATATGCATATGCATGTATATGATATATAACATATATCACATATCATCATTATATGTGTGTATATTTAATATGTGTGTGTGTGTATTTATAAGCAATTATTCCAGGAGTGATAGGAGCAAAATATGACCTTCCGTGAGTCCCATGCAAAGGCCAAGTTATGCAATACTTATTAATTTTCTCCAGTACATCTAGGAATGTGGGAAACTGGATTATTTTCAGACTGAGTACTTCACAAGAGTGTCCTCCATACACACAATTCTTGGATCCATAGAGATTTGGACTCCTCAGTCCTTAGTTTGGATCAGAATAGGTGTTTGTGAATTGTTTCAAATCCCACTGAGGGAAGACATCATCACAATCAAATAATTGTCTGAGAGATGAAGAGAATATAAACTCCCATTGTGTCTATTAAGTTACTGAGGAAAGCTTTCATATCACATTCTAAGTTGCTAAGCTAAATACCTGCAATTCCTTCAATAGCTCTCCATTCTTTCAATGGTTAAAACACACAGATACCTTTTGTTTGGTAGAGGAAAATGAACTTTACAAACATTTCCTCCCATGAAAAACATGTGATTCTCGTGCATTTGGGACAGATGAGACCAAAGACATGACTTTATTCAATGATCTGCTTAGTAGCACTGTTAAATGAGGCATCAAAGCAGGAGAGGTAATCAAATTTCTTCACCAGTTTTATGTAGGATACCATGTACATGTCCAAATAGAAGAGCGTTTCTCTACTGGTAGAAAGGTTCACTAAATGCTCCAATTAGTTGACAAGTTTGTGCTGATTCTATTGAATACGTGAATAATATAATGCTTCCTTGTGGATACACACACACACACACACACACACAAAATGTCAGTATAGTCATCTATATATGTGTGTGTGTATACACACACATATATAGACGACTATACTGACATTTTAAAATTTGCAAAACATTTTACATGCTCTTCTTTCATCTTATCAGTAGTTAACATGCACACACTATATACACATGTATATATACATGCATGCATATGTGTAAACATATGTATATATGTATGTGTGTATATCTATCTATATCTATATATGATTATCTGATATAATTCTCACAACAGTCCTGTAACGGAGGTGCTATTATTATGTCTACTTGAAGACAATGAGATTAAGAGAAATTAAGTGTCTTCCTCAATGTCATATGGCTGGTGTCTGAGGTGAGATTTGGATTTAGGTCTTTCTCACTCAAAGCCTCCACTAGACTATGCAGCCTACTTGTTTCTAACGTACCAATAGATATGTGAAGAATTACAAGTATTATTACCTCATGAGGGAACTGAGACTATTATTATCCCCATTTTACAGATAAGGAAAATGAGGCTGAGGAAGGTTAAGTGACTTGCTCATGATTATGTAGCTATTAAGTATCAAATGTTAGATTCAAACCCAGTTTTCTTGATTCCAAGTCCAGAAACATGACCAGTAAGTCACCATCAAAACATGCTTCAAGTAAACAGCACTAGATATGGAGTCCTGCCTTTGACACGTACTGTCTGTTTGACCTTGGACAAGTCTTTTAACATCTAAAATCTTTAGGCAAATTTATAACAATGTAAATGATAGAGAAGGTGTTGACCTGCATTGGAAGAGGGAGTTTCCTTATCCAGAATATTCCCAATACCAAAGAAAGCACATTTCTGGTACTTATATACACTTTCTGTTCTAATCAAATTAGCCTACACCTCATGTTATTACATTTAATCTCCTGGATCAAATGAGATAATATCTGCAAAGTGTTTAACATGGTATCTGGCACAGAGTAGATTATTGATACATTCTTGTTTCCTTCCCCTTTCTTTCTAACTTCTGTGTCTTTGAAAGTGTTATGGTCAACCCATGACTGAAATGCACTGTCTTCTCATACTTCTACCTCTCAAAATTAGTTTCTTTCAAATCTCATGTCCCAGTTATTACAAGATGTCTTACTAATCTCCATAGTTATTCTAGTTGTATACTTTTTAAATTCAATTCATACTATTTATATACTTTGTAATTATATATCTCTGTAATATTTTATCTTCCCTACTTCTAAATAAAATGTAAGCAATTTGAGGGCAAGGGTTTTTCTTTTATCTTTTTAATCTCAGCTCAAGGTAGAGTGTCTTGTATGTAGAATTCACTTAAGATATGTTTATTGGTTGAATTAATTATCATTTAACATTCCCTAGAAGCAATGTCCTAGCTCGGTTGTTTGGTGTAAAGATCTAATTAGACCAGAGTTGTGGATTCTGGCTTCCTGTGAGCCGGTTTTAAACTATGACCGCAGACAGAATTCTTAATAAATCTATTATCTTCTAAATATACACCATTGGTTACAAAAGGTGAAATATTAGATTCAAACTGTGAAAACTCATCAATGAATGGAAAAAGAAATACAGAGTTGGTCAGTGATTGAAATTCATATGATATAGTCAGAATATTATCATGATAATTATGATGATTAGAGGGTTAGCACATGTATTAGATAGATAGATTCCCTGGTCTGGGAATCAGAAAGATCTGGATACAAATCTTTTCTTTGACTCATACTAGTTGTTTGACCACAGACAAATAACAAGCCTTACATGCTCCAAGTAATTTTCAAAGATTTTGTTCCAGCCAAGCTTTGATCTACATTGGTAGAGGAAGTTTCCCTACTAGGAGTATTCCACATTGATGAACAAAAGCACAAAATAAGTATACACTCATTAATGTTGGATTATAATTTTTCAGTCATGGTATAGATGTGACAAGCTATGTGGAAGTGGAGCACAAGATCTGAAATGTCTTCCCTGAGCTTAAAATGTCAGTAATAGACTTAATATTTATTTTTTTAAGGATCAGCATCAATAAGTTCAGAAACACTCATCACAAATTTGGATATGGGATGATGAATTTGTGTCCACAGCAACTTTGAAGGACCATTGACAAAGCTGAAATTAGTGGTCTGCATAGCTGTATGGGGGACCCAATGATGAAATCACACATCTATGAAATATTAAAGTCTAAACTGTAATGAAACTACAAATCTTTAAAATACTGACTTTATAGGGATTTTATGAGGATGGAGGGAATATGGTACTATAACTAGTAAATAAAAGATGATTCAAAGTTTTATATGTCTACTTTAAGTTATTTTTGAGCACCAGTGGAAGTACAATAAACTTTCAGGGCAGGATAAACCCATTCTCTAAGAATAGCTATATGAATAGACACTTAATTCCAATGATTTTGAAAGTATTGTGAAGAATACATTCTGTCCACAGCATTGATCTAAAAAGTGTGCTAAAATGGATCATTTGGTAAAACAAATAGAAAAAACAAAACAAAACAAATACATCTCAAAATTAAGTCATTTACTAATGTGTAGGGCAACTAATGCAGTCTCATGTGTCTCCTGAGAACTCATAAAAATTGTCAGTGATGCTGTGGACATTTTTGTGGTAGCTAATTCATCATTATTGTCTATAAAAGACCATCCTTGATCATAGATGGTAAAAGGTTTCAGTCAGATTGTTGAGTCTAGGAAGAACAAATAAAAAGAAGATGAAAAAAAGGGGTGTAAATTTAGTCATGGAACAGTGAAAATTGGCCTACGACCCCCACCTGTCCTTTAACCAGTAAACAATTATTTACTAAGCACCTTTTCATATATCAGCCAGAGTGCTAAGGCTGGAGATACAAAATATAACAAAAATGGGGGTCCTGCGGTTAAGGAGCTCATATTCTAGCTTCATAAATCCAATTAAGTATAAGGACCTGAGGATTGAAACTGTACTTTCATTGATATAGTGAAATTCTGATGAAGAAACTCTATCAATGCAATCTGGTATTTTTTGCCACTTTAAGTCTCGGGGGAATTGACTAAAGCAGTGAGAGGCTAAGTAACTTGCCCAAGATCAAATGGCTTGAGGCATGACTTGAACTTAAGTTTTCTTGGCTTCCAGATCTGAGATCTACCTGCTGTACTATATTGCTTCTCATGTTTATAAATACAGTTTAATAAACATCTCAACCTTCAAGGATGCTTTTGACAGCTTACAGTCCCATCCCAATGCCAGTGGGTTCATTCAGAGTAAAATGAATGAAATCCTGTCTATAAAGTGAGCTCAAAGTGTTTATTATTGGCTTGGATAAAGAGAATAAGGTGCAATTTGTACAGTCATATTAATTTCATAAACAAAGAAACAAATTCTGTGGAAAATGGACTCTTTATTTTTACTCCAATTTTTGGTGTATATACAAGCATATTTCTTTCTTGTGTCATCCTAAGAGGAAAAAAAAAGAAAAGAAAAAAGAAACCATGCAAAAAAGAGTACGCTCAGTATTCTGACACTCTATAGTCTCCTTAGTGATTTAATATAATTGTATTTTTTTAACAGTATGCCAAGTCATTGTTGAAATAGGTGGACATTGTCAAATGATTCTACTTCTATCTGAAATTGTAGGAAAATTGTCTGTCCTTGTAGTGCGTTAGGCACATATGCTTCTCATGGGGGTGTGTTGAAAACAATTTTCCATACTGTTGTTAAAAGTGTTACTTTGTGAATTTGAGAAAATTTGGCATAACGATTGTTTAAACAAATTACTGTGCTAATAGCATCTCACTAATGTAAATATCAGCACAGAATGACATTACACATTTCAGCAAAACATAACCCCCTGAGAATTGAAATGTTTGACTGTTATTCTTCAACTTACTCTGTATGGGAATCGTCACAATTTGTTTAAGTTCCAAAATACAGCTTGTGATCTATTTTCATCTTTTATATTGGGGGGGTAGTGTTTCCAGATATGGGCAGATGGAGAACCATGAAAGTCTATTTAATAGAAGAGTTTTCTTCTTATGGTTTTGAGATTCATCTTCATTCTAGGAGACTAGTTTTAGGTTGACCTAAGCAATAGCTTCTCTGAGGTTAAGCCCCCATCAGGAGATAAAATATTTCTGGGTAATTTCTAAACTGACTTATTTCCTCTTCCTCCTTCCTTTCACCCCATGGAGTTTCTAAATTGCAGGAATCCAATTACAAACAAGCCTTCAATTAAAGGTGGGCTCTGAAATTACCTAGGCCTACTTTCCTTGAGAGACAAAATAAACAGGGCCAACATCTGATAAAGGCTGTCTAATCAGAAGGGAAGTAAAAGGGGGCTAAAGGCCCATCTGAAAAAGTTAAGTTCCTAATTGGTGGGGAGGGGGAAAGTCAGAAAGATTCATAAATATTCAAATTTCCAAATTGAACTGGAATCTCATGTATTTAGCTCTTCTTTGTATGTGGAAGAACTAAAGCCATCTATTCTTGCCTATTGAATACTACTGTATTCATGTACTCAGTGTTTTTCAACAAGCATTTATTAAAGGTCTACCATTTGACAAGGACTATTTTGAGGCAGACAAAAGCACAGCCTCTGCCCTTAAGAAGCTCACATTTCAATTGTACAATATGCAAATAACTATATACATACAATATATATATACACGTATACATACATACATGTGCATAAACTATGTATGTACATGGAGTAAATACGATGTAATGTCATAAGGAAGAAATGAGTATTGAGAAGGAGGGGGGGTAAAGCCTCTTGAAGAAGGTGGGATTTAACATAGAATTTTCCTTCCTTTCACTTTATATCATAGGGATGTTAAAGGAGCCTTTGGGATATTTAACAGTTATCTCTTACTCTCTCCATGTGACATATACATACATATATATTATAGAGAGAGAAATACTATATACACACACTACTGGTATGTATATACACATAGGTATATACACATAATTGGTGTTTACATACACACATATATACATGCAAGTATGTATATGTTTGTGTGTATATGTGTATACATATATGTAATATATGTGTATATATGCCATTTCTTTGATATTGTCTTGTATTTCTGTACTGTACTTGTATTTCTACTTCACAACTCATGAACTGGTTAAATATATGCACATGTATCTATGTGTTTGTGTATGTATATGTATGTATATATATATATACATATCTAATATATATGCTATTTCTTTGATTATATATAGTAAATATGGTAAAATATATATGTATATATTTTACCATATTTCTACTTCACAATTCATATTATTATACAGCCTGCTCATGCCCAACATGAAAATCTGAATTGCCCTTTGGGCAATCCTCAATTTCATTTCTTGTGACTATAGTGTTCCATGACTCACAACATTTCCTATGACAGCAACAGACAAATATTGATATCAAAAAGAAGGGCCTTTGTTTCAGAGAAAAAATTGGATTCATTCAAATAAATTTTTAATTTTACAAAGGCAATCCAGTTTGCTCCTTCCTCCCTCTATTCAATTCTAAGCACAACTCATTTTCCATATTTAGTGCATGTGTGTACATACACTATTTTCCTATGTGAAAAATTAGACCAAAACTTTTAAAGTCATTATATATTTCATCCAGGAACCTTTTTAATACCCCAGGGATTGATTCAATCAGTACAACGTCATCCACAAATGGGTGCATTTAAGGAATGTCACCAACTTTAGGGATACCCTCTCTAACTATGACCTGCAGAAATCCTTCATGACAATAGTAAATACATTTGGTAAGTGTACATCTCTATGTTTTATGATTTGCCCAAAATTAATGATAATAGTATCATCAAATAAGGTTAACTGTGTTGTTAAAACTTCAAGGAATATTGTATACATACATATTATATGTGTGTGTGTGTGTACAAACACACATATGTCTGTGTAGATGGATACATAGATAGCATATTTATGGGTGACTAGGTGGAGTAGCACAAAGAGTTCTGGGCCTAGATTCAGGAATGATCATCATCCTGATTTAAATGTGACCTCAGACACTGTGTGACCTAAGGCAAGTCATTTAACCCTGTTAGTCTCAGTTTCCTCATCTGTAAAATGATCTGGAGAAGAAAATTGAAAACCACTCCTGTATCATTGCCAAGAAAACCCCAAATGGGGTCACAAAGAGTCAGATATGAGTAAAAACAACTGAATAAAAACAACATATTTATATATAGTACAAATGATTTTCTTTTTCATTCCTTTGTGAACTTAATCATCAAAAACACAAACTTTTCAATAAATGAAAATAATAAGAAAGTGGCTTGTCTGAGAACTTGAACTTCTGTTGTGTCCAGTTTGTTTATACACGTGTATATATGTGTATATATGTGTATATATGTATATATATATATATATGTGTGTGTGTGTGTGTGTGTGTGTGTATGCATGCATGTATATGTACACACACATATATGTATGTATGTATATGTACACACACACACACACACACACACATATATATATATTATATATATATATAATGAAGAATAGGAAATGAATGTTAGTGATATTGTGAAAATAAAATTGATGACTTGGGAGCTTTTTGGAAAAGGGAGTGAAGTAGACTCAAACGTCACTGAGAGGGGCAGCTAGGTGGCGCAGTGAATAGAGCACTGGCCCTGAAGTCAGGAGTACCTGAGTTCAAATCTGGCCTCAGACCAAACACTTGACACTTACTAGCTGTGTGACCCTGGGCAAGTCACTTAACCCCAATTGCCTAAAAATTAAAAAAAAGTCACTGAGAGAATAATAGTTGTGCTTGACAACATTGTAAGGAAAAACAACCTTAATGTTTTTAGAATGCCTTTCAATCCAATCACAAACAATGATTCCAGAGGACAGAAAATGAAGCATGCTACCCACCTCCTTTGAGAAGTGTAACAGAATTAAAATGCAAATTGAGTCACACATTTTTAGACGTGGCTAATGTGAGATTTTGTTTTGCTTGACTATGCATATTTGTCATGAAGAGTTTCTTTTTTTTATTATAATTGCTTAATTGGGGAGTGAGGAAGAAAATTAAAAATTAACTCTGACTTCTGGATCACATGACTAATAAAATGTAAGAATATACATATTCTCTGATCCACACAACCTCTCACATTTCTCAAAATTAGAAATTCTGCACAAAAGATAACACAACTTCAGCTCTCATATCAAAGACACCTAGAACACAAAAAAGTTTTAAAAATATGATCTTATGCCTACTCAGAGCTCACTCCCTACCTCCTCCCCCACTACCCAACATGCTACCAGCAGCATGCTACCAGCAGCAACTACACTAGCCAGCCCAAGGATCTCACACCTAAGCTTACAACGAAACTCAACCCCACATGCTGCTTCCACTTCCCCCTTTTCAGTGCTGTGGAGGTCTCAGCTTCAGGGCTGTGGATGGCAGCACAGCAATGGCATCATTTTGTCCTGCAAAAGATCTTTGTAAAAGAACATACCAGAAGCAGAGAGCTAGCACACATGTCTGAATTTGAAATAGAACTGAACCCCACACTCTACCCCAAGTCTCAGAGACCCAAATGACAGAAATCAACCCCATAGCAGCAGCATGGCAACTCTCTGAACTGCTTGTTACAGTTCAGAGAACTGAGGAATAGAGGGAGTGGGATAGGACACTGGAACAGGATGCCATGTGTGTATCAGGAGAGGATCTCTTTGGCATTTTAATTAAGCCTGAGGGACAGATCTCAGTATTCACCTGGTCTCAGTTCAGTCACCACCAAAAATCAGTTAGGTCAGGGACCTAGACTAGTGAACTTTGAATTACCCAATTTTTGCAGTAGCTGAGGTTCTTTGTGATCTAGCCCCAAGGAAAGCCACCATCAGAGGGGAGGGAATCAAAAAGTGAGCAATAGGGGGAAGAAAAAAGAAAGGGAAGCAGGGTGTGGAAGAGACTAAAGTTACCAAAGATATCAGAAAAGAAAACTTAAGGACTTTGAACATAAGCAAATAAAACAGTAGGGAAAATAGTAAAAGCAGGAAAAAATATGGCCTCCAGATCTACTAAACTAGTTCAGGGATAAATACTAGAGAATAAATATTGCAAAACAAAGGGAAACTATCCAACACTTGATGAGACAGAGAGTTCTATGGTATCTGAGAACATAGAACACAATGTGCTGTTCCTCAGGAATGAGAATTGTATAAGCAGAATTTATGAGCTATACAGCAAAAATAAGTCAGAAAGAAAATATTTAAGCTATGATGACAACTTACACCAAAGAAACAAAAGGGAGAACAATAGATTGGGAATGCAAATACACAGATATGAAGGGCTATCTAGAAGAGAAGGAAAAAATAAAACAATAATATTAAAAGAAAATATGCTGTAATATATTAAAACTACCCAGGACTTCTGAACACAGAAAATAAAATATAAATTGAAAGAATTCATAGATTCCCCTCCACAAAACAAAAAAACAAAAACAAAAACAAAAACAAACAAAAAAACTTAAAAGTCTGCAAGCTCCAAAACACACAGTGGTTAAATTTCAAATTTAAATTCAGAAACACGTTCTGCAAGTGATCAGGAGAAAAAGCTTCAAATACAAAGGAACGGAAATTTGAATAATATAAGACTATTCTATACCTAACAGAAAATGTGGCAAGGAATTCAATAACATATTCAGAAGAGCAAGGAAGCTCTGGATGCATCCCAGTTGACCTATTTGGCAAATCTGAGCTTAACCATAAATGAAAAAAAAATATGTACATACTGAAGAATAAAGAGGTGTTTGAAACATTCTTAGAAAATTACATCTGAAGAGATTATTTGCTTCTTGCACATTCCAGACTACAAAAATACAGGAAGGGTGAACAAATGGAACAGTCAAGGAAAGCGACAGTAACAGAATAATAGCAGACAGACCAACCAATAAGAGACTTCTTTCTAAATGCATACGAGGAGACTGGTGAAGGCAGACCTGGGGAATTATGTACTGAATGTGGATACACCCTGCCTATAGGTGTATCAATGATTTTGTGACTCCATTATAAATGTGACAACATAGGAAATGGGAGGAGGGAAAAAGGAGAATAAAGGGGAGTGTGTGATATATCTGGGTCAAATTGACGGCTAGTAATGAGGGGAAAGTGACCCCATTGCCTTAATTAGAGCCTTCAGGAGAGTGAGTGAGGAGGTGAGATTGAAAATGAGAGGGGCCAAAGGAGGGAGGATTCATTTTGGTAGTGGGAAGTGATTCTATTGCTGAATGTTCTTATGGGTGAAGATATATATTCTGTGAAGAGAGATGGGGAAAGATGGGAGTGTGATCTAGGGGATTAGGTGCTTGAAAAGACCAATTGTCCTACTCCGGGAAAAGTGGAATAGGAATTATTAAGGATAATGGGCAGTTGAGGGAATGGGAGGGAATAGTCTCAGGCAGGAGATAGAGGAAAATAGGGAAGGAGAGGGTACAAATCATTGGTGAGCAGCATAATCAGGGAGATAGTGGGGTTCTGACCACGAGTCAGTGTCCTCTTTGTCACTTTCAAAAAATGAGGGCTCTTCCAGTTGTGAGGCAATGGAAAAAGAGAATGTAAGGGTCAAGTTGTGCAAGTCAGTGGCAGAAACTGGTTGGAGTCCAGAATGGATACCTTGGAAGTTTTGATTACTCTTTACTCCATGAGGAATATTGAAAATATAGAGGAACTACATAATTATAGGAGCCTGGGAACCAGAGAACGAGCATCTCAAAAGAAAGAGGATGTACAGTGCTGGGAATGAGAGAAACCTTCTGTGGAAGGGGACATAAAAAAGAGGCATAATTCCATTATTAATTGAAGGGGAGGAGATGAATGGGGAATTTACTAAAAGGAAAAAAAAATGGGAGGGAGGGAGAATTAGATCACCAGATAAAAGTATGAAAGAAAATAGAACTAAGAAGCAAAACCCTCAACTGAGAAGGGTAAGGAAGGGAAGAGGAGTCTCAGGGGTAAGACGAAAATAGTGGTAATAGGACCACCATAAGACAAAATAAACCAAAGTAACTGAGGGAAAATAGTATTGTGTTTATAACAGAAAAAGGAAAAAATAACTTTAAAATATTAGAGAAAAATGGAGTAAAATATAAACCTAACTCCATAATTTTAAATGTGAATACATCAAATACTCCAAGAAAACAAGACAAAAAATGAATTATACTGGATAAGAAAAGAAAACTCTATCATTGGTTGCTTCCAAAATCAAAATTTAAAAGCAGAGGTATACATAAAATAAAAATTGAGGAAATAGGAAAAAATACTGTGCATCAAATGAATACAAAAATAAAAAAAAAGAATTGCAATCATGCTAGTTTCAGGGATAAACAAGGAAAGCATATTGTACTGGAAAGAAAACATAGACAATAGACCAATATTAGTAAAAAAAAAAAAAGGCAAAAAAAAAAATCCTTACATACTCCTAATGTTCTACCTTCCTAAATTCAGAAAGGAGACATATGCTGAGCTACAGAAAGACAAAGAGAATAACACAATATTGTCAGGAGACTTCAATATTCTTCTCTCAGTTTTGGATAAGGTTGACAGAAAGATAAGCAAAAGCAAAAATATGGAACTGAACAAATTGCTGGAGAAATGAGTTAAAAGACTCATAGCATCTTCTAAATGGGGCTGCAAAAGAATGTACTTATTTTCAGTACTATATGGAACTTTTTCAAAAACTTAGTGTGTATTAGGTCACAGAGATACTGCAAACAGATACAGGCAGAAATGTTTAATACAGCCTTGCAGACTATAAAGAAATGGAAATAGTCCTTGGTTAGGAGATTACGAAGACACAGATCCAAGTAAAGACTTAAAAGTGAAATCCTATGTAATGAGCAAACCAAACAACTAACAATTACATGAAATAAGATGATGATTAAATAACATAAAATTTCTGGGATACTAAGTTACAGGGATAATGCTAAAGCAGTCCTCAGGGAAAAATTATATCTCTACCAACATACATTAATAAAATAGAAAAATAGATGATTTGTGAACTGAAGATGCATGTTAAAAATAGAAAATCAACTAATAAACAAGCCTAATAGAAGGACAAACGAGGCAATATTAAAAATTAGAGAGAGGAGCCAAGATGGCTGAGTGAAAGCAGTGACTTGCTTGAGCTCTCCCCCAAACCCCTCCAAATACTCATAAAAAATGGCTCTAAACAAATTCTGAAGCAGCAGAACCCAACAAAAGACAGTGAAACAAATTTCCAGCCCAAGACAACCTGAATGACTGAACAGAAAGATGTATGGCACCAGACTGGGAGTTCAGTGCAGCACTGCGTGGGCACGCACACCACAGCAAACCTGGAGCCGGCCTCAGAGGAGTGAATCCCGGGCAGCTGTGGAGGTTTCCAGACTCCTCAATCCACAAATCCCAAAGACAACTTAGAAGGTCAGTGGGAAAAGTCTGTTTCTCTCGGTGCTCAGAGAGGAAGGCGGGGTTTCAGCTCTATTCCCCAAGAGCATGGCTTGGGGTGGGGGGCGGCAGCTGTTTCCCAAGCTTCTGGTCCACAGACTTGAGGGGGAATCCAGTGGCTGATCAGAAAGGGATTGCAGGGATCTCTTTCCCAGTGCTCAGGCAGGAATCTCTTGCTTTGCCCATGTGTGGATCTGGGTCACAGTTCTGGGCAGCAGTGCTGGGGTGAGGAGGAGCGCTGGCATGGTGAAGCTTGTAGTGGCTGTGGACAGGAATCCCCTCCTCACAGTTACAAGACAGAAAGGAGTACTTGTGTTCACAGGCCAGGAAAGGAGTAAACACCTCACCCCTTATCATACCACCTTGTAAGAACTGAAAATTTACAGGTCCCTACAAGTATCTCTGAAAACAGCTACACAAACCCCTGAAGCTTGGGACAGTACACTCTCCACATTGGAAGCAGACTCTTACCTTAACAAAGAGTTTAAAACTCAAGTAATTGGCTGGGATCATGAGCAAGCAGCGCAAAGAGAGTCAGCCTATCATCTTACTTTGGTGAAAAAGAAGATCAAAATATACAACCAGAAGAAACAAAAAATCAAAGCTCCTACATCCAAAGCCTCCAAGAAAAATATGAATCAGTCCCAGGCCTTGGAAGAGCTCAAAAGGGATTTTGAGAAGCAGGTAACAGAAGTAGAGGAAAAACTGGGAAGAGAAATGAGAGTGATGCAAGAAAATCATGAAAAACAAGTCAACAGCTTGCTAAAGGAGACCCAAAAAAATACTGAAGAAAATAACACCTTAAAAAATAGCCTAACCCAAATGGCAAAAGAGGTCCAAAAAGCCAATGAGGAGAAAAATGCCCTAAAAAGAAAAATTGGCCAAATGGAAAAGGAAGTCCAAAAGATTACTGAAGAAAATACTTCCTTAAAAATTAGAATAGAGCAATTGGAAGACAGTGACTTTATGAGAAATCAAGACACTGTAAAACAAATCCAAAAGAATGAAAAATTAGAAAACAATGTGAAATATCTCATTGGAAAAACAACTGACCTGGAAAATAGATCCAGGAGAGAGAATTTAAAAATTATTGGACTATCTGAAAGCCATGATCAAAAAAAGAGCCTAGACATCATCTTTCAAGAAATTATCAAGGAAAACTGCCCTGATATTTTAGAACCAGAGGGCAAAATAGAAATTGAAAGAATCCACAGATCTCCTCCTGAAAGAGATCCCCAAAGGAAAACTCCTAGGAATATTGTAGCCAAATTCCAGAGTTCCCAGGTCAAGGAGAAAATATTACAAGCTGCCAGAAGGAAACAATTCAAGTACTGTGGAAACACAATCAGGATAACACAAGATTTAGCAGCTTCTACATTAAAGGACCTCAGGGCATGGAATATAATATTCCAGAGGGCAAAGGAGATAGGATTACAACCAAGAATCACCTACCCAGCAAAACTGAGTATAATCCTTCAGGGGAAAAAATGGTCATTCAGTGAAATAGAGGACTTTCAAGCATTCCTGATGAAAAGACCAGAGCTAAACAGAAAATTTGACTTTCAAATACAAGACTCCAGTGGAACATGAAGAGGTAAACAGGAAAGAGAAATCATAAGAGACTTATTAAGATTGAACTATTTACATTCCTGCATGGAAAGAAGATATTTGTAACTCATGAGAACTTTGTCAGTATTAGGGTAGTTGAAGGAAAAAAAATATATGTATGTGTATATATATATATATATAGATAGATAGATAGATAGAGGGCACAGGGTGAGTTGAAGATTAAGGGGTCATATCTGGAGATTAAAATTAAGGGATGAGAGAGGATGATACTCGGAGAAGAAAGGGAGAGGTAGAATGGGGTAAATTATCCACAAAAAAAAAACAAAAGAAAAGTCTCTCACAGTGGAGGGGAAAGGGGAAGGTGAGAGGGAATGAGGGAATCTTATTCTCATAGGATTTGGCTTAAGGAGAGAATAACATACACATTCAATTGGGTATGGAAATCTGTCTTACCCAGGAAAATAGGGGAGAAGGGGACAAGAGAGCAGGGGATGATAGAGAGGAGGGCAGATTGGGAAAGAGGGTAATCAGAAGCAAATACTTCTGAGGAGGGAGTGGGTCAAAAGAAAGAATAGAATAAATGGGAGGGCAGGATAAGATTAAGGGAAATAGAGTTAGTTTTTCACAACATGTCTACTAAGGAAGTGTTTTCATAACTGCACATGTACAACCTATATTGAGTTGCTTGCCTTTTCAATGAGGGTGGATGGGGAGGGAGGAAGATAGAAAATTTGGAACTCAAAGTTTTAGAAACACATGCTGTTAAAATATGTTTTCACATGCAACTGGGAAATAAGAAATATAGGAAATGGGGTACAGAAGTCTATCCTGCTCTACAGGAAAATAGAAGGGGAAGGGGATAAGAGAAGGAAGGGGGGAGAGATAGAAGAGAAGGCAGACTAGGGGAAGGGGTATTCAGAATGTGTGCCATCTTGGGGGGGAGGGGTGAGAAATTTGGAACTCAAAAACTTGTGGAAGTGAATGTTGAAAGCTAAAAATAAATAAATTTATATTTTAAAAAATAAATAAAATAAATTTGAAAGAAACCAAAAAAAATTAGAGAGGAAATAATTGGAAAGAAATCCATAGAAATGATAAATAAAACTGAAACCTGGTTCTTTGAAAATAAGAATAAAAATCTTAAACTTTTAGCCAATCTAATTATAAAGAAGAGGGTGGAAAATCAAATCAATAAAATAGCGTATGAGTAAGGTAAAATCACAACAAAATCTGAAGAAATAAAAATAGTAATGAGAATATAATAGTATTATAATAGCATAATATGCTAACAAAACTGAGAACAAAAAGAAACAGGGGAATATTTTCCAAAATAGAAAATACTGAAACTAAAAAAGAGAGAAAATTGTTATAAAAACTGACCTTTTCTACTTTGTGGATTTTTAAACTTTATTTCCACTTTATTGATTATTTCTTTCTTTCTTGCTAATCTAATTTTAATCTCTTGAAGGTTGGAGGTAACACATTACAAGCTCTGACAGATCTTAAATACAGTGGACATGGTGAGAAAGGTGGCAGTTTTGGATCAAAGGAGTCTTGCCCTATTCAACAGAAAGCCTCTCCTTAATCCAACACTGCCAATATTATTTAATGGAACTATTATTATTCTGCTGGTAGTTAAATGGGGAGAGGGAAATCATTATCTTTAACTCCACCTCCCACTTAGTCTAAAGGAATAGTATGTAATCTAGTGTCAGGTGATGATATTGATAACACTGTTTTGTCCAAGATGGCTAAGCAAGCAGGTTCTTAATAACATCTGCCCCAACACTTACCAACACAGTAATTTGAAAATAATTGGTGCTAAATAAATATTTATTAAATAACCAATACAATGAATGAATGGATGAATAAATGAATGTCCTGACCTCACTTCCACTTCTTCAGCATCTCTAGATTTTATCTCTAACTCCTGCTTCCTTTGGAACTATCCTGGATTCTCATAGGTGAACTCTAGCCTTTTCTTCCCTGGATCCAGGCCTTTACTTACTTTACTTCCAGGCCATCTCCACCTCGTAGGTAGACTTTCCCCTTCTTCTTTTCCTATCCCTTTCTGTCTTGTCTATGAGAATATAATCTTCTGAAAGGCAGTGACTTTTTTTATTTGCATTTGTATTCTCATGTTAATAAATGCTTAATTTGTCTATCTGTCTACTATTCATCTATCTTGATCATATATCATTTATCTGTCTCTCTCTTTCTAAGTATCTATCATCATCTATATACTTGTATTTCCATCTGTCATCTCTCTATATCATCTCTCCATCTGCCTGTTTTTCTGTATATCACTTAACTTGGGAAGGCCTAGATCTTTCTTTGTTCATATCCAAAAATCTAGATCATAGGGATCACTGCCCCCTCCCTGAGAACTGAAAAAGAAAGGGTGACATTTTGTGAGACACAATTTTTATTCATATATATAGTTTTAGTTGAGTATTTCATACTAACTTTCCTTCTTCCAGGTTTTAAGCAGCTTGTGCAGAATTTGTCTTTTTATTTTTTGGTTTTGTTATTGTTTCCCATGCATATAATGCAAATTTAGTCTTTTCTCTTGTCATTGGCTGATCTACTCCACCTATAGGCATATTCTTCAGACACGCTCTTCACCCTTCCAATGTTAAGTTGTTAAAATACTGCCCATGGTTCACAAATGTTATAAAATATAATAAAAATTCCAAGTGATTGTCAGAATGCATTTCATAAATAGTCTCACACATCTCAACTCTCAGCTTCTTATGATTTTAGTTTTACTTTGGGCTGCCAACTTTAGGTTCAGTGATTCATGGACATATGTAGAAAGATGTAATAGAGTAGACACGTTATTCCTCTTCTACATCTCCAATTCTTTTTTGATTTTGTGGTATTTCTACCATATCACTAAGCAAAGGCGTCAGATGCTAGAGCATTTTCTAGTGCCAGTGTAGTTCAGTCTGTCAAAGGCAGTTGATCATTCATTCTTCGATGAATTTTTAATTAGTGACTACTATGAGAAAACATTGTGCTAGACCCTGAGATAGATACATGCTTAAAGGACATATGATCTTTGCTCTTGAGGAATATACAGTCATCAGCATTGAAGAGCCTAAATTTAGAAAGAAATCAGTAAATACAAATTTACTTTTATAATTTATGGAAAAAGCCCACTTCCATTCATAAACTATAAAGAAAACTCTGATTTAGTCCAGCACCCTTTTAAAAATCTGTTCTAATATTGTAATACAGAATGTTAACTACTTTAAGGCCTGGATGATTTTTGTTGTTATTTTCTTTGTTTTGTTTTGTCTTTGTGGCCTAGCAGGATCAAGAGTGCTAAACATATAATAGGTGCTTGTTAAATTAGATTAGATTGGTGCATAAAGATGATGAAAGGCTTCAAATTCAGTCTATGTAAAGATCTGTTAAAGGAATTTGGGATGCTTAGCATGGAGAAGAAAGAAGACAAAGGGAGAAAATAACTTTTTTCAAGTATTTAAAAGATTGTTCTCAGGGATATGGATTAGATTTATTCTATTTGCCCGTAGAGGACAAAACTAGAAATAATGCAAATACAGCTTCATGTCAGGAAAACAAAACAAAGCAAAACAACATAAAGCCATCCACAAGTGGAATCAAGTAAAAAACAAATATCTATTAAGTGGCTAAGAGTAGCAGTCACTGAGCTGGCATTGGAGATAGAAAAGCAAAAAAGAAACAGTTCCGGATCTTAAGGAGCATACATTAGAAGATGCAACAGGTACATATTTTTTGTATGCAAGATGTGTACCAAATACATACAAAATAAATACAAGATAATTAAGGGACAGCATGGGCAGCTTGGAACATCAGTAAAGTTCTGACATGGTGATGCTTGAGCTGATCTATTATAGGCTCTGTCATAAGGTTAAGGGCCCTCTTCTGTAGAGATAGTCAAGTAAAAGGTTGAATGACCATTTTTGCACTATAATGTAGAGGCTGTTCCTGTACAGGTATGGATTAGTCCTTTCCAGTCTGTGTTGCTGGTTCTGTTGGGTCACTTTATCTCATTAGATTTACATTAAAGCAAGAAATGTTCTCTTCATCAACATGTCTCAAACTATCTAACAAAAACTAATGGAAGGAAAACATGTTTAAAAATAAGCACTTGCCTCTCTTATTCAGAGAGATGTCCAGGATGATATGCACACAAAGAAACAAAAAATGCACTATCACCCCACTTAATGGGTAACCATTTGGCTTTTGACAGGAATTAGCTAATAAGTATCTCCTTCCTGCCTCTCCAATCATTCAAATCAGTGCTGATGGCAGAGTTAATTTTTAATGTGCTTTCATGAAGAGTTAGACTAACTTTTTAAAAACTCAGGTTAGAAAGTAAAGCTGATGCCATCCCATGGACAAATGACATCAATTGAAATGTACTTTTTTTTTTCTTCTTCAAGGTGATTGATGTAATTTTCTATTAAAGTGACCTTTGCTAGAAATGTTTTCACTGTAATGATTTCCTGTCCTTTCGGCTCAGCCATCAGAACAGAAGAACTGGCATAAGCCTGTTTCAACTGCCTGATGTTAAAATAGGAAAAGAAGTCATTTGGTAAGATTGCTGTACTGAGGGACAATGAGGACAGCCAATCCTCAGATAGGACCCCACCTTCCAGGACTGGGCCCCCTACCACTGTTATATGATTAGTCATAAAAGAGGTAATACTCCCTACTTGAAAAGTCCTCATAATATTTTCAAAGCATCATAGGTGGTAAGCACTATTATCTTTATTCTGAAGGTGAAGATATTGGACACATTGGCATTAAACGGATGGTTGTTACCATGTTTAGAAATGCAACTATGAATAGGACAAGGAAAGAGAAATCACTTCAGAATTGCATTCCCTATGAGGGTGAAGTGTGGGACAGGCCCCTGTGGATGGATTGAGAAGTACACATAAAACAGCTTTATCCTCCCCTCCATACCCCACTTACCCTGTGAACTCACTAAGAGACAATTAACAACTGAGTAAATTCATCTCAGCATTCTCTAGTTCAAAAATATCCTTTATGTAACAACTTGATCTGAATGGGCTTCTATTGCTTTCCCCTGAGGATCCCTCCCTCTCTTCATCCTTTACTCCCATAATTAAAGGTTTTAGGGTAAAAAGTAGCCACTACAACATTAAGAATGTCATATACTTTCTGACCTCAAATTTAACATTAAAATTTGTACTTAGGATTTAATGCCATGCAATTATAATGATAATGCTTGGCCATAGAAAAAGGGTTGAGAAAAATGTCCCTCTCTCCCTTCTTTGCAGACCTAGGGCACCTTGGGTATAGAATATCATAAATGTTGTCAGACATTGTATTGCTGAGTTTTTCCTTTTTCTTTATTTCAAAGGAAAGTTTACCCAGTAGAGAAGCAGGAGAGAAATATATTCAGAAGTAAATGTGATTTTTTAAAAAAGGCATCAATTCAAAAAAGTGAAACAAAAAATGAATTTATTTTATTAAGTTATTGATGTCTTTTGCTTCTGATTTATTAAATCCATTCTTATAACAATAACAATAATAACAACAGTAACAAAAGTTAAGCCAAAAATAAACAATAAAGTGACCATTTCTGAAACCATGTGCAATATTACAGCAGGTAGTCTTCTTTTATTATTAAGAGGAAGGGAAAATCCACCACTTAACTGGTAAGTCACTTTGCCTTTCTGACCTAAATCTCCTATATTGTGGAAGAAGTACAAAAAAAAGCAAGAAAGAGGGAAGGAGAAAAGGAAGGAAGGAAAGAAGGAAGGAAGAAAAGAAGGAAGGAAAGAGGTAGGAAAGGAAGGAAAAAAGAAAAGAAGAAGAGAAGGTTCCAGTAGGAAAGAAAATATTTGTATGTGTATGCCTATATATACATGAATGCATACACAGATAGATATGCACGTATAAATATTTATATGTGTACAAATATATATACAAATTTGTATACATATATGTATGTATCATGATGTAATAAAATGTTAGTTTTTCATCTTAAATTTAGAAACAGGCCTTTTTGCAGTATAAATATAAGCTTATGTGTTTATTTTGCTCTGAAGTAAAGAAAAATAATTCTTATGATTGCCTCCTTTAATATGTAATGGCCTTGAAATAATAAAAATTACTAGGGCATTTATATTTTGCTCAGAAACAAAACAGGAATAGGATTAATAAACTGGGCAACCAGACCTGATGAAAAATGATCCATGATCAGTATATTCTATAATTATAACATATCATTATTCAAAATAATGTTATCAGATATCTGGGAAGAAGCTAGATAGGAAATGGAATGTTTCTGTGGTTTGGAAATTTTTAAATCACAGTTTCTCCAATAAAATACAACCTAGCCTTCATTAATTTCATTCTATTATAATGACAAAAGGAGTATAGAAAAGGGAGACAGAGTGTTTACCTTAAATCTGTAAAGAGATTGTTGCAACAGTTGGTCATTCCCATGTTATTCACTCCTTGTTCATTTCCAGAATGAGAACAAACAAAGGTTAGCCCAATCTGTGAGTGAAGTTCAGGATTCTGAATGAGGGAAGTTCTACGATTTAGCAGTAAGTTTCAAGAGAATAAATTTAATGTTCTCTAGAACCTGCCTTCACTTATAGGGATGTATCTAATACTTAAAAAATGGAGACAGATGTATATATTTTGAAATGCCATTCATTTTATGTAAATTAGCTCAGGTGTTTTAAGTTCTAGCTCATGAATATATAGTTGTTCAGACTTTTTTCAGTCTTGTCTGACTCTTCATGACTGCATTTAAGGTTTTCTTGGCTGGGATACTGGAGTGGTTTACCATTTCCTTCTCTAGCTCATTTTACAGATGAGGAAACTAAGGCAAACAGAGTTAAGCTACTTGCCTAGGGTCACATACCTAGTAAGTGTAGGAGGCAGATTTTGAACTCAGGTTCCGACTCCAGGGCCAGCACTCTATGTATTGGTCACCTAGCTGCCCCATGAGTATGAAGAGTTCTTTTGAATCATTATCCCAGTCTCCAATCATCTTTTACTGTAGGATTTAAAATACATTCTCATTCTACTGAAAGGAAGAGTTTGTATTGTAGATAAAGGGGGGGGGGCAGAGAGGAGGTTTTTGATGACCTTTCTTCATCATCATCATCATTTAGTTTATTGGTTTTGTTATATTAAAATTGTTTTTTTTTATAATTTACTCAGTTCTTTGATTTCCTCAACCCAAGCTGTGAAGTATAGTTGATTTTATTGTCAAAGTTAGAAAATGAAACAACAAATTTATATCACAATCCAATGTATTTAAATCAAACTATCTTATAATATACTATATGAACTTCCCTTTCAACGGAATCATGTGATGAACCTCTGAACTTCACTTAAGTGGTGCCTGGAAAACCTCCTTTTGATTATATTACTGTTTTGAGGATAGGATGATATATATGATGACCTCTGAAGTCCCTTCCAATTTTTATTATATTATCCTATGCCTTTTTGAACCTAGTAAGGGGCTAAGTGAATATCCAGGTAGAGATTAGAGAAGGAAAGATGATTAAGAAGAATTGAAAGTTTTCTATTATCTTCTTCCTCCTTTTTCTTAGTTCAGTTCCTAGAATAAATTAAACGTGGTTTCAGTCTCTTCACTCCTTCCTTCCCTTTTCCCTACTACTACTTTGCTATGCTGAGAAATCCCAGCCATCTCTTGAGGCATCAATGATTTTAATGCTACCATCCTAATTAAGAGCTGTAGGAAATTGCTTCTGAGGAGATTCATACAAGCTGACTTCTCATGAAGAAAACTACCATAAGTAGCTATTCTGACCTGTATCCTCCTAGATTTTTCATTCTGAGTCAAGAAAAAGACACCTGGCTGCCCAAAAGGATAGCTCAGGGAAAATGTATTTCTCTTGTAGCTTCTTTCAACAGAACATAAATATGCTTCCTCTATTGGATTATATATTTCTTCCAGGAAAGAACTAAATATCATTTCACTATTTTATCCTCAAAATCTAGTATCATGTCTGGTGTATGTTATTGTTTGGAGTCCAGAGCTCATTCAATTGGAGAATCCAGCTTGTGGAAATTGCCTCTCTCAGTGCATATCAGCAGCCTTTTGGTTTCTGGGAAGTCCTGGGGCTTGGGTCATAAGAGGTTAAATATTGTCTAAGGTCACAGTATGTATAGAGGAGCTAGGGAGAGGGACTAGACTTTGATTTCATTTAGGGATTAGAAATTCCCCTTTACTAATGCAAATCAGCACCTTCTTTTCTACCCAGTTGTCATTTAATTAATTCAGTCTTGTTGACTCTTCATGAGCTCTTTTGGGATTTTCTTGGCAAAGATACTAGAGGGGTTTATAATTTCCTTCTCTAGCTCATTTTACAAATGAGGAAACTGAAGGAAATAAAGTTAAGTGACTTGCCCAGGGTCACACAGCTAGTAAGTGTCTGAAGCCAGATTTGAACTCATACAGAGGAGTCTTCCTGACTCCAGTCCCGGCATTTTACCCATTGCATCACCTAGTTGCCCATTTCAACACAGAGAGTTACCTAAAGCAATGAAGGGTTCTTGCTTGTCTAGAGTCATACATCTAATATATGTCAGAGAAAGGGTTTGAACTTGCCTTCCTAGTTTTGAGGCTGTCAGTCCTCTATACCACATTGACCCTAATGTATAGAAAGGACATTTAGTAAGTACTTGATTAGTGATCATATGTTATAATAAGTCTAAATATCCATAAGGGAACAATGTAGAAGAAATAGTTTACCAGGAGTGTGACAAATGGTTGGAAAGTTAGGTAGTTTTGTTTTAATCCATTTATGTATGTATGCATACATGTGTATATGTGTATATCTATATCTACATCTATATAGCAAACAAGTGGCACAGTAGATAGAGTGCTGAGCCTAGAATCAGGAAGATCCACCTTCCTTAGTTCAAATCTGGCCTCAGATTCTTACTAGCTGTGTGACCCTGGGCAAGTCACTTAACCCCATTTGCCTCAGTTCATCAAACTATTCTAATACCTTTGTCAAGAAAACCCCAAATGGGGTCATGAAGAATTGAGTAGATTTGGAAACAAATGAATTGAACTTATGTAGATATGTGCATGTGTGTGTGTGTAGGTGTTAAATACACATATACCACATTTACCCCCTACATATATATTGATTCATATTGTTGGCAATTATTTTAATGCAAGAAGTTGTGAAAGAAAAGTCATCATCAAGGGCATGAATGACTGTAAACGTAGATGGGATAATCATGTATTTAGAGTGAAGTGAGAACAGATGGACAAGCCTAAGTGCTACATTAATCAATATGTCAAGGACCACCTGTGAATTTGTCTGTGAGGGAATCCCCTCTCCTGATACATATGGAGAACAATTTATAACTTAGTAGTTGAATCTTAAGGAGCTTCCTGGTTCTCAGAGATGTTAAGTGACTTATCTACGTTCACAGAGCCAGTTTGTTTTAGCAACAAGATCTTTTGGACTGTGCTCTGACTGTGCCACAGTGCCTTAATTTCCTTGACATATTAAAAGAAATATAGGATGCCTTGATACATGCATACATACATGCATGCATGCATAAATACATACATACATAAATGCATACATACAGAAAGACAGACAGACATACACAAAATAACTAGGGACAGACCCAGAAAACAAGTACAGGATGTGTAGAGCATAGTTACTATTCAAAGATCACTGATTTATCTAAGCATTTAAGTAAGATTATCATCATGTGCTTAATTTGTGACAGAGACAGAGAGAAGAAAAAGAAAGCATTGTTATAGAAATTCTATTTCTTCTTTATTTCTCTCTTTTCTGATTTTTCTTTGAAAAGTTTTTCTTCCTCTAAATGACTTTTAAAAATTGTTTTATCTGACTCTATAAAATATCCCTTTGGTACTTTTACTGGTCTTTTAGAAAAGCTGTACATTAATTTTGCTCATATTATCATTTTTATTATATTGGCATGGCCTAAGCATGAGTACTCAAGATCTGTCCAGTTTCTGAAATAGCTCCAGAACCCCAATTTTAATGAATAATTGTATCTCTAACATTATTCATCATGTTTTGGTAGATTCACTTCCAGGTATTTTGTGTGTTTTGTAGTAATTTTGAATGGAGCTTCCCTTTACAGCCCCCTGGATTTTGTTATAGATATAAGGAAATTGTTTGCACTATTATGGGTTCATTTTGTAGTCTGACATTTGAACAAATTATTATTTGTTAAATTAATTTCTTTGCTAATTCTTTAGAATTTTTTGTTTGTTTATTTTAGGCAATTGGGTTAAGTGACTTGCCCAAGGTCACACAGCTAGTAAATACCAAATGTTTGGTCTGAGGCTGGATTTGAACTCAGGTCCTTCTGACTTCAGGGCCAGTGCTGTATACACTGCACATCTTAGATGCCCCCTAGAATTTTTTTTTTAAAGAGAAACCTTGGTTAGTACAATGCATAGAGTGAGAAGCTTGGTTTCAGGAAAATCTTAGTTTGACAAGTATTAGCTGTGTGACCCTGGACAAATCACTGTACCTTTCTCACATTTGTAAAATGAGAATAATAATAGCACTCCCATTAGCATTTTTATGAGGACAAAATAACAAATATGACATTTATAAACTATAAAGCTATATAAGGGATATTATTATTGTATTATTATTATTATTCCAAGTAAATGATGAGGTCATTGGTAAATTGTGACTCTTCTCTTTTCCTATTTTTATGCTTTTACTTTCAATTAGTGTGTTGTTATTGCTAGCATTTCTACAAAAAAAGTTCAAATAACAGAAGGAAAAGGAGATATAATTGTTTTAGTCCTATTTGTGTAGCAAAATTTTCTAATTTTCATTCATTGCATATATTTCCTGCTTTGATTTAGATAGACACTTTTTGTCATACACATAAGCTTAATCTACATTAATAACATTTTCTTATCACTTTTTTATGGCTAGACACTCAATAAAACAGTAAATTAAGCCCTGATTTGTAACATTTGATAGTTTCTGAGGTGTAAATGGTCACACCAGAAAGTTAGCCATCAGTTTCTCTAAGATACTTCAACTAACTCCAGCACAATCCTGCACTGTGTCTTTCAATTATTCATCTAGTATTTTTATTATTGAATTCAGATGTTATACCAGTGGTTCAAAATGATTAATATTGCTATTGGTTCAATTAGTCTGTAAGCATTTATTAAGAGCTCTTTATGTGCCAGCTATTGGACTAAGTGTTGGGGAAAAAAAAATATATGTATATAGTCCCTGCCATCAAGGAGCTCACATTCCAAAGTGGGAAAAAGCAAATAATCATGTACGTTCAGTATATATAAAGGGTAAGTGGGGTAGAGTCCAAGAGGAAAGGTTCTAGTAGTAGAAAGGACTGGCAAAGTTATTTACCAAAAAGTGGGATTTAATCTATTTTTAAAGGAAGTCAGGGAAGCTAGGATGGAAGAAGTGAAGCCAGACAGCATACTAGACATGAGAGACAGCAAATAAAAAGACCCAGTGTAGAGCGTTGAGGGGACATGTAGTTCGCAAAACCTGGTTTATTGTCTATAGTTCTATGAGCATAATAGAGTGTCATCTAGCAGTAACCTTGCAACAATGAAGAGAAAATTTACATGGCCCCTGGACAAGGAAACGTGCAAATTTATGAAGCATTCCAAATTTAAAGAAAAAAATCATAATGGAAGTTACTTGTTTATCCCTCTTGATATTATGGATTTTGATATCCAATTTTTTCAAGATCATATGCTTGCAATTCCTACTTTTAGATTCACCTAATAAAGATAAAATTTTGTTCCTACTTCCAATTTTGAATGTATGAATTTCTTTTTTTTACTAGCTATTTTTTATTACTAAAACTTAAATAAAATTTATGAATTTCTTTGCTCTTTATGTATATTTATTATAAGGATCAGATTGTGGGGTTTGGCTTTATTATTCATTTTGCAATTCGCATTTCTTAGCATTGTTTAGTCCATTCACATTTAAAGTTGAAAAAGTTAGACTTATGTTTTCCCTCATATGTCTATAATTGTTTTCAGATTTAAAAAAAAAAACAAAACCAATTCCTCTTTTAATTCAATCCTTTTAATTCTTTCTTTTTCTAGGATTTAGTTTTGCTTAAACTACTTTAATGTAACCTCATTCCCACAGATTCTCTTTCCTCATTCACCTATCACTTCAAATTATCAACATCCTAACTTTGGAGTTTAATTAAATAATTGATTTTTCTTTCCTTTTATAATTATTTTTTTCAAGCTCAAAGGGGTGGAGCCAAGATGGTAGAGTTAAAGCAATAACTTGCTTGAGCTCTCCCCCAAATCTCTCCAAATACCTGTAAAATGGCTCTAAACAAATTCTAGAACAGCAGAACCCACAAAAAGACAGAGTGAAACAAATTTCTAGCCCAAGACAACCTGGATGGTTAATTGGAGAGGTCTATTGCACTGAGCTGGGTAAGGAACAGAGTTCAGCATGGACCACACTGGCAAAGACCAGGCCTCAGTGAACCTGGAGAGGCCTCAGGAGACTGAATAAAGGGGAACAGTGGCAGTTTCCAGACTTCTCAACCCACAAACACCAAAGACAACTTAGAAGATCAGTATGAATGGTCTGTCAGACCACGGTGAGAGAGGAGCTCAGTACTGGCCCCAGTTGCAGCACAGCCCCACAGCTGTGGTTGCTTCAGGAGCTCTCCACTGACAGATAGAGGGGGTATCAAGTAGCTGATCAGAGGGGAATTACTGAGATCTTTTTGCTGGTGCTAAGACAGGACTCTCTTGCTTTGCCCGTGCTTGGATCTCAGTCACAGTCCTGGGGCAAAGAGGAGTGCTGATGTGATGGAGCTTGAGGTGGCAGTGGAGAGAGAATACTCTTCACAGTTCCAAGGCAGAAAAGAGTGGTTATAGTCACTCATAGACCACAGGATAAGAAAGGAATAACACCTTACCCTTGATTATACCACTTTGGAAGAACTGAAAGTTTATAGGTCCCTAGAAGCATCTCTGAAAATAGCTGCACAAAACTCCCAAAGCTTGGGACAGCACATTCTCCACACTGAAAGCAGACCCCTACCTTAATAAAGAGTTTATAACTCAAGTAATTGGCTGGGAACACGAGCAAGCAGTGCAAAAATGTCAGACCATAGAATCTTACTTTGGTGACAAAGAAGATCAAAACATGCAACAAGAAGAAGACAACAAAGTCAAAGCTCCTACATCCAAAGCCTCCAAGAAAAATATAAATCAGCCCAGGCCACGGAAGAGCTCAAAAATTTTGAGAAGCAAGTGAGAGAAGTAGAGTAAAAACTGGGAAGAGAAATGAGAGTGATGCAAGAAAATCATGAGAAACAAGTCAACAGCTTACTAAAGAGACCCAAGAAATGCTGAAGAAAATAACACCTTAAAAAATAGCCTAACCCAAATGGCAAAAGGGGTCCAAAAAGCCAATGGGGAGAAGAATGCCTTAAAAAGCAGAATTGGCCAAATGGAAAGGAAGTCCAAAAGCTCACTGAGGAGAATACTTCCTTAAAAATTAGAATGGAGGGAACAGCTAGGTGGTATAGTGGATAGAGCACCAGCCCTGGAGTCAGGAGAACCTGAGTTCAAATCCAGACTCAGATACATAACACTCACTAGATGTGTGGCTCTGGGAAGTAGTTTAACTCCAATTGCCTCACCAAAAACAAAAAAGAGAGAGAGAATGGAGCAAATGGCAGCTAATGACTTTATGAGAAACCAAGGAATTGTAAAACACAACCAAAAAAAATTAAAAAAAGAAGATGACAATTTAAAATATCTCATTGGAAAAACAACTTACTGGAAAATAGATCCAGGAGAGATAATTTTAAAATTATTGGACTATCTAAAAGCCATGATCAAAAAAAAAATCTTAGACATTATCTTTCAAGTAATTATCAAGGAAAACTGCCCTGATATTCTAGAACCAAAAGGTAAAGATAGAAATTGAAAGAATCCATTGATCACCCCCTGAAAGAGATCCCCAAAGGAAAATTCCTAGGAATATTATAGCCAAATTCCAGAGTTCTCAGGTCAAGGAGAAAATATTGCAAGCAGCCAGAAAGAAACAATTCAAGTACTGTGGAAACACGAACAGGATAGCACAATATTTAGCAGCTTCTGCATTAAAGGATGAGAAGGCTTGGAATATAACATTCAGGAGGTCTAGGGAGATAGGATTACAACCAAGAATCACCTACCCAGCAAAACTGAGTATAATCCTTCAGGGGAAAAAATGGGTATTCAGTGAAATCGAAGACTTTCAAGCATTCTTGATGAAAAGGCTGTTGCCACTATTTCAGTTTTGCTAATTCTTCTCTCAGTTGAGTAGTACCCCCTCTCCAATGTGTTTTGTTTACTAGTTAATGTTTTCTGACACATTTTTGTTAATAAAATCTTTGCTTAATATTTTAATTAATCATCATTCCTTCCTATCTTTTATGAACTTTTATTGTCTAATTTGTGCTCTATATCCTTATTTATTCTTTATTTGTTCTTTGTTTTCCACGTGGAATTTAAATTTATAAAATAATAGATTCGAAAACCCTTTTCTAACCAGTTCCTCTCATTGCTTTGCCCCATTTGATTTTTTTTTTCTGTTATGCTTCACTCTAAGAAGTGTCAATTAATGAGTAAGCAATGTGGATAGAAAGTGTGTCACAAATCATGTGATCATGTTCTATCTCAACATCTCTTTATGATAACCATATTATGTCTGTCCCTCCCCTTACTCCCTTAATGGCCCTTACAGACCCAAGGAGCTCATATATCCATCCTCCTTAGACAGGATGCTCTCTGTGAAGGCCCAACACTATCTCAGAGAAGGTAATCTCTCAAGGCAATAGCTCAACTGTCCTAAGATTAAATCATTCATGTGATCTCTATTTCCCATTGTAAGTCATACATTTTTTTCCCCTTAATATCAATGTTCTTCACTGGGACAAAATTTCCTCTTTGTGTTGAGACTACTCTTTCATTGCACCAGTTTAAATTTCTCCTTTTGATTGTCTTCCCTTTCTCCCTTCTTCTCACTGAGAGATTATATGGGTAATAATTTCTTTGCTGTTTACCCATGGAATTAATAAGGTTATATCATCCATTTTCCTCTGCATTTTACCTCTCCACTCTCCCTTTATGCATCTTTTTGTTCTGTAGTTTAGTTTCACAGAATTTTTGATTCATCTGGAGGGAGAATTATGAGGTTAAGGGAATGCTGCTTTTTGAATTTCCTGCTCTGCTTTCTTAGACTTTCACTTATATCAAATATATCTTCCTTCGTATAATTTTAACAATCTCTTTATGATCCTTATTATTTAATCATTTGGGTCATTATTTCTCTTTCTTTTCTACTTTAAAAAAAATCAGCATCCAAACCTGGACTAATTTGTTATAATTTATTATTTCCTTAATAATTATACTTCTTAGTTTTCTGTGTATGCGTGTGTCTGTGTCATTGTGTGAGAGAAAGAGAGAGACAGAGACAGAGTCAGAAACAGAGACAGAAAGAGACTTGTTTGTAAAACAAATAATTTACTTTTAGGGGCAGCTAGGTGGTGCAGTGGATAGAGCACTGGCCCTGGAGTTCAAATCTGGCCTCAGACACATAACACTGACTAGCTGTGTGAGTCTGGACAAGTCACTTAACCCCAATTACCTCACAAAAAAAGGGAATAATTTACTCTTACCTGTATTTTTTGATACTTTAAAAGTTTCTTTTTCTTTACATCTACTTTTCTTCTTCTTAATTTTTTTTTTTCTGATGATTAGGTTCAAGGGCATATTATTGGGTGGCTTGAACTCCTTTCCTTTTAAGTATATACTATTTCAAGCATTCTGGAGTTTCTGTCAGATGTAGTAATAATCTTATGTTATTAATATTTCTTTTATCTTTATCTTTGACAAGTCTGTATAAATTTATCATTTAAATTATGACATTTAATACTATATTGCTTCATTTGATGCATTTTTGTTGGTTAGTTGTTTTAGGTGTGTCTGATTCTTTGTGACCCTATTTGGGGTTTTCTTGACAGAGATACTGGAATGATTTGCCATTACCTTCTCCAGCTCATTTTACAGATGAGGAATATGAGGCAGACAGTATTCAGTGACTTGACCAGGATCACAAAGCCAGTAAGTATCAGAGGACAGAATGGAACTTGAGAAGATGAATCTTGCTGATTCTAGGCCTGGAACTCTATCCACTGCATCATCTAGCTGTCCTATCTGATATATAGTCTTATATCTGTTATAATTTTCCCCAGAGGTGATTAACATGTTGCTATATTTATTTATTTATTCATTCACTCATTCATTTTTAAAATGTCTTTATCCATTTATTTATTTGTTTTTACTAGTGCTTTGTTCCTGTATTCAAAATTTTGGATAGTTCTATTATAAGTTTCCTAACCTAGGACATTTAGCTGTTGTTACTGTTGTTGTTTTTAAGTTTTGTCTTATTCTTTTTGGACAGGGGTGGGGAACCTGCAGCCTTGAGGCCACATGTGGCCCTCTAGGGACTGAATCCAAACTTCACAGAACAAATCCCCTTAATAAAAGGATTTGATCTGTAAAACTTGAACTTAATCAAAAGGCTACACCCAAGGACCTAGATGGCCACATATGGCCTTGAGGTTGCAGGTTCCCCACCTCTGTTTTAGGAAGAAGGCTCATAGGGTCATAAAACTAGAAGGGAGCTCAGGACATTTAGTACAATGTCCTCATTTTGTAGATGAGTTAACTTAGACCCACAGAAGTTAAATGATTTGTCTAAGGTCATGAAGGTAGTAAGTATCCATGTTGGGATTGAACCCAGGTCCTCTGTAACTCTAAAGCTTGTGCTGTTTCAACTATGTCATGCTACCTCTTAAATTAATACTCTTTCCTTTCTCAGCCAAATTTTCATCCACTTCATTACTTTTGCATTACAAATTTTTTAACTTCTCTTTGCTTCATTGGGGAAACTCTACATCATGGATTAATTTTTCCTCTAATCTTCTGAGTTTTTTTTTAAGCTTCAGCATTCAGAGCTACATTTATTCTAATGTACATTCATTGCTAGTTTATTCAGTTGTGAATTTCATTTCTCTTTTAAATCATTCTTTCAGAATTTCTTATCTTATGCTCTCTTGTGATTTCGTGAGATTCTGTGACTCATCAGGCATTATATTTGCCTTGTAATATTTCTTGGGAGTACTTTGTTATCTCTTTGAGGGTTTATTACTTATCCTTCTTTTTAGTTTTAGCATTCTCTGTTGATTTATCTGCATGTACTCTGTGTTTCTGTTTAGTTTTCTTCCTTCCAAATCTTTAGTGTTTTAGTGCCCCCTATACCCATATTCTCCCCATTACATTCTTTCCATCTCCTTTCCTTATGCTATTGAATATACCTGCACCTTTACAGATAGGCTACAAATATGCCTCATCCTTTTCGCACATTGAAGTATTTAGTAACCTGTGTTCCTGTCCTTAGTAACCTGTGGTGAAATAAGACGGGTGGCATTTGAGGATTAAATCTTGATTCCTTCAGGCCCAAAATAAAAATAGCCATTGTGCTATTTCCCTGCCACTATTTTTCCCTTGTCTCCCCTGTTTTCCTAGTCTGGCTTGGATGAATTATTACCACAATTATTTTTAAGAGTTAGAGGACATTAAGGAGCATGTTCTGCAGCTATCACCACAGCCTCTGGGTTCCCTATCCTAAAGTCATCCCAGGTAGAAGATAGAATGATTCCCAAGTCCCCCTACTATTCATGTAGCTGGAAAGAATCAATTCTTGTAACTTGTGGAGTTAGCTGGGAGTGACAGGTACTGGAAAATCTTTGCCTCAAGAGGAAATATGTATAGGTTTCCAGGTACAATCTATAATAATAAGCATCCTGAAAGGTCAATTTGTGCATCCCTGACAGGAACATGTTGGCTTGTGGGGGAGAAATAGCGAATGAATACTTTAAGGATTATCATTTTCCAGGATTAATTCTTAGGGATTTTACTTTGTATAGTTTTCTCTCTCTTTTTATCCTGTGGATTCAGCTGCAATGTTTATTACCTGAATCAATTCCTTTTTTGGGGCGGTGGTGGTTAAGAGTTAGTAATGACTGAGAGGAAGATTCTTTTCTCCTATCTTTTTATTCCCATGACACAGAAGAAATGTGGGTGACAGTTTTATTTGTGGTAATGTTTCAATTTCAATGCAGTTTATTTGTTAAGTTGTTAAGGATATTTTGAGGTCTGCATTTATAATGTGAGATTTTTATTCTGTTAGTTTATAAATGTAATGATCTTCAGATATGCAATTCTTGCTACAAATATGTATCTTGTTGGTATTCTATAGAAGCTAAAATTTTGTAAACTATACTGATGTGTCATGCGGTTTCTACTATTTCCTTGCATGAGCTGCTTTGATCAGTAAAGCCTGGTTTCTTTAAGGATAATGTCTCTATAATTTCTCGTGGTAATAACTTGATCCTGAATTTCATTCCTAATCCCTTCTTTCCTGTAAACAAATTCATGTGATTTATTTCAATGCTTCCTTATAGGTATGTTGTTGGATAAGTTCATGTGCTCCATTCATGTGTACTTTTTTTGGTTATGCTTTCAACTATGTATTTTTTTTTAAATTTCATTGACATTTACCTTATGTCATCCTTAATTGCTTGGTAAAGTCATGTCTATGTGTTCCAATATTTCTGTAAGTTTTTAACCTCTCATGTGCTTTCAGAATACCTCTTAATCTTTTTTCTCCTTTTTAGCGAGGAAGCTAAATCTTTCTGTAGATACTTTAGTGTAATCTCTCTCTCTGCCTCTCTCTCTCTCTACATCTCTGTCTCTGCCCCCCATCTCTCTCTCTCCTTCCCTCCTTTCTTTTTTATATCATGTAGTTTTTATGATATTTTCTAAATCAGTAGTTGTACATTTCAGTTACAAAACTGTGCATTAAGACTGGTGACATGTTCATTGTAGTAAACATATTCCTCCCGTTAACCTTTGATTTAAGTGTGTCTCTTGACATATACAGTCATAGCATTTTCCTTGTTAGTTTTATGCTTGATCTGCCTTTCCTGGAGGATTCTGAGGTTCCTGTAAGCACTCACTTCTGAATTTAAGCTCCAACATTTCAGTCTCCAATTTTTCCTTGATATACATTAAAAATTTTAAATGTATTGAGTCTTCAAGATATTTTGATATTATTGAGTTAATATCATTCCATTCTATGAAGAATTGTTTCATGTGCCTTTCCTTGGATAGTGTAACTTTAACTAAATCCCTGATTGAATCAGAATTTCTCCTCTAACTTATTAATAAACTACTTTAATTCATTTCCTGAATTCACTGCTGATCTTTGAAAAAAGCATCAGTACATACTTTGTTTTATGTTTTATTTACTATCATGTAAGTGATTAAAATGACTGCTTTTTGTAATTTAATAAAAATAATGGAAAATAAGCTCAAATTCTATAGGTTTAATCAATCAGTAAATCAGCAATCATTTATTAAGTATTTAATATGTGCCAGGAACTTGGCTCAAGTAATTGTTTTTCATTTTGTTATGTGTACTTACCCTCAAGGAAATCGTAATCCAATGGGTGACAAATGAAATATATACAAATAAACTATATATAGGAAAACAATAAATAATTAACAGGGAAAGGCACTAGAATTAAGAGGAACAGGTAAAGGCTTCCAGTGAAAGGTGAGGCTTGGCTGGGACTTCAAGGAAGCCAGGGAATCCAAGAGTTAGAGATGCAAAAAGAGAGCATTCCTGCAATGGGAGACAGCCAACTTCATAGAAGCAGTATCAGATAGGATGATGGGAAAGAAATATACTTCATCCTATTTCCATGAGATTTTAATTTCTGCTTCTATATACTTTGAAAGTTTTCATTTCCACATTGTTTAGAAGTTAGGGACATTTGGTATGGCAATATCTATTAAATTATTTTCTTAAATATTTATGAAATATTAGTATTAATTTTAGGCAGCTTGGTGGCTCAGTGGATAAAATACGAGGCCTGAGTTCATATCTAGCCTTTGACCCTTACTTGCTGTGTAACCCTGGGCAAGTTACTGAACACTGTTTGTCACGGTTTCTTCATTTTTAAAATGAGCTGCAGAAGGAAATGGCAAATTACTCCACCCACCATCTTTGCCAAGAAAACTACAGAGTTCATGAAGAGTCAGACATGACTAAAAAACAACTAAACAACAAATTGTTAATTTTTATATTTACATTTTATATTTATATTTATAATTTTTATTAAGTGATATTTCCTTCACACGTCATGTTCTTGTTTGCCCATTTAACCATGATACAATTTAAATTCACAATATCATTATCTAATGCTCAGATAATAATTTCAGTTGAGCCAATAAGGAAAGCACACTTAACCAGGGGGAAGTATAATATAATGTAGAAAAATTCTTAATTTTACAAAAATAGGCCAACAAAAGCAATATCTGTTACTAAAGCCTCAAAGTGTAAAGTGTAACTCACATGGTAAAGTACTTTATTCATGATTTCACTGCTAATTTTTCATTTTGTAAATGTTCCTATTTTAAGCAAAGAAATTTTCCCTCTTCCCTTGTATGTTTTAATACTGATACTAAAAAAAACCCTTGATTTTCTTGACAAGATTTCTTTTTTGCTAAAGTCATTTACCTTTATTTCAACTACTACTGCCCACTGTCACCTTTCTCAATAAATCATTCAAATGGCTTTAGTCACCTTTACTTAGATTGAAAAGCCACACTTTGTCTTTTCTGACATCTCAAGTTACTTCTTCTTCAATTTCTGTCAAATATTTTCATATTTGGGATGATAGTTGCAGAGATTCAAACGCTCCACTTTGCAAAGTAAAGTGATATTTTAAAATATCTATGTTCTTTCTTGATATTAAACAGATGAAAAATATGGGTAAATGTATGTCTCATAATACATGAAGTTCCCTAAAATTTTAGTTTCCATTCTGCTTTCTGTACCAATGAAAGCACATTTGTTGCAGCATAGAGTGATGCATGATCATTAGAAAATAAGAGAAAATCATTATGAGGTAATATATTGTAGTGGACCAAATAAGGGACTTTACATGAGAAAACCTGTGTAGAAGTTTCAGTTGTAGCTCTGCAACATTGGTCAAATCACTCTAGGTCTATCTCTTGATCTGGAAAGTGGTTTGGAGATCCCTGTGGTGCCTACTAACTCTTTTCTTCAAAGTTTAATAGTATTTTATTTTTTCCCCAGTTACATGTCAAGAAAATTTTTAGTATTCATTTTTACAAGATTTTGAATTTCAATTTTTTCTCCCTCCTTCCCTCCCTCCCGTCTCCTCTTCTGAAAATGGTAGGCAGTTTGATATAATTTATATATGTGGTATAATGTAAAAAAAAATCCATATAAGTCACAGTTGTGAGAGAAGAAACAGATCAAAAGGGGAAAATACACAGGAAAAAAATAAAGTAAGTGAAAAAAATATGCTTTAGTCTCCATTCAGGGTCCATAAGTTCTTTTTCTGGATATGGAGGGCATTTTCCTTAGTGAGTCCTTTGTGCTGGTCTTGGATCATTGCCTTGCTGAGAAGAGGTGAGCAATTTATAGTTGATTATCACACATTGCTGATACTGTGTACAATATTTTCCTGGTTCTGCTCATTTCCCTTTGTATCAGTTTGTACAAGTTTTTCTGAAATCTACCTGTTCATCATTTCTTGTTGCACAGTTGTATTCCATTACATTTATATACCATAGATTGTTCAGCCATTAACTAATTGATGGACATCCCCTTGATTTCCAATTCTTTGTCATAATGAGAAGGGCTGCTATAAATACTTTTGTACATGTAGGTAATTTTCCCTTTTTTAATTGTCTCTTTGTGATACAGACCTAGTAATGGATCACAGAGTCTGCACTGTTTGATTGTCCTTTGGGCATAGTTTCAAATTGCTCTCCTGAATGGTTGGATAAGCTCACAACTTCATCAATAATGCAACAGTGTCCCAATTTTCCCACATCCTCTCCAACATTTATCATTTTCCTTTTTTGTCACATTAGCCAATTTCATAGGCGTGGTGATATCAGAGTTGTTTTAACTTGCATTTCTTTAATCAAAAGTAATTTAGAGTACTTCTTCATATGCCTACAGATAGTTTTGATTTTTCCATCTGAAAAGTGCCTGTCAATATCTTCTGACCATTTATCAACATATAACAGTTTGTATTGTGTAATTGTGTATATAATTCCATTTTTAAGTCAATACTGATGAGATTAAGATTCAAGTGATGCTCATTGCCCACCTTCTCATCTTACCCTACATTGTAATAGGTCTTTTGTGTCTTTTCATGTGAAATGATTTACCCCATTATGCCTTTCCTTTATTTCTGAACCCATTGTATTCCTTTTTCTCATCCCTTAATTTTTTTATGTCATTCCTTTTAATTCACCTTATACCTATACCCTCTGTCTATGTATTCTTTCTATTACTGTACTATTAGTGATACAATTTTAAGAATTACAAGTGTTATCTTCCCATGCAGGGTGTAAATAGTTTAGTTCTATTGAATTCTTTATGCATTCTTTTCCCTTTTTACCTATTTATGCTTCTCTTGGGTCTTGATATTGGAAGTCAAATATTTGGTTTAGTTCTAGTCCTCTCCTTATAAAAGTTTGAAATCCTTCTATTTCATTGAATGAACTTTTTCCCTTGAGGTATATTGCTTAATTTTGTTGGGTAAGTGATTCTTGGTTGTAGTCCTGTCTCCTTCGCTTTCTGGAATATCATGTTCCATGACCTCTGATCATTTGATGTTGCAGCTGCCAAGTCCTGTGTAATCGTGATTGTGACTCTCCAACATTTGAATTATTTCTTTTTAGCTCTTGTGTTTTTTCCTTGACCTGATAGTTCTGAAATTTGACTGTGTTCTTTGGAGTTTTTATTTTGAGATCTTTTTCCTGATGTGATTGGTGGATTCTTTCAATGTTTGTTTTGCTATCTAGTTCCATAATATCAGGGTACTTTTCTTAGATTGTTTTTTGAAAGATGTTGTCCAGGTCCTCCTTTTGATTTTGACTTTCAGATAGTCCATTGATTCTGATTTTGTCTCTCCTGGATCTATTATCCAGGTTAGTTGCTTTTCCCATATGGTATTTTATATTGTCTTCCATTTTTTCTATTCTTTTGAATTTGTTTGATTGATTCTTGATGTCTCATAGCATCATTAGCTTTCATTTGCCAATTCTAACTATTAAAGTATTGTTTTACTCAGTTAGCTTGTGCACTTTCTTTTCTATTTGGCCAATTTTACTCTTTAAGGAGTTGTTTTCTTCATTGGATTTTTGTATCTCCTTTTCCATTTGGACAATTTTAGTTTTTAAGCAGTTTTCCAAGCTGTTGACTTTTTTCATAACTTTATTGCATCACTCTCATTTCTTTTCCCAATTTTTCTTTTACCTCTCTTATATGATTTTAAGCTCCTTTTTGAGCTCTTCCATGAATTTGTTCTGGGCTTGAGACCACTTCCAATTTTTGCTTGGAGCTTTGATAATAGGTGTTTTGACATTGTTGTCCTCCTTCTGAGTTTGTGTCTTGGTTTTCCTTGTCACCATATTAACTCTATGTGGTAAGATTCTTTTTTTTTTTGGTATTGTTGTTTTTGATCATCTTTTGTTGGCCCTATTCTTTCCTCTTAAATTTGATCTCTGTCCTGGGTGGGAGGGAAACTGTCTCAGGATTCTTGTGCCAGTAGCTGAAGGCTTTGTTTATCTGTTGCTGCACTGATGTTGCCCTGAGGCCTGTGGGGAACTTTTCTGTCTGGTTCTATGTTAAGGGGGTGGGGTAAGGGGTGACTAGTGCTGCTGGAGACTATAAGGGTGTGGCAGCTTATCTGGTGCTGAGCTGGGGTCCTGGTGGTGTTGTCTGGTGTGTGCTGAGGCCAGATGGGGTGTTTCTTCATTTCCTGGTGCCACACTGAAGCATGTAGAGATCTGGCCATTGTAGGGTTACTGTTTCTCCAGGGCTGTGCTGAAGCATGTGGAAGTCTGGCTGCTGGAGGAGGCCTTTTTGTCCTGGCTTATGATGAAGCATGTGAAGGTCACTGGCAGCCTGTTTGCCCCAGACTACGCTGAAGCACATAGGGATTCTCAGGAGCTGGGTTTTGTTGATTCCCCTGGCTATGCTAAGGCACATGGGAGCTCCAGATGTTGGCATTTCCCTGTTCTACCTCACTGGGGTTCAGGATCTCCAACTGCTTTGCTGAGGTGGGTCTTGCTGCTGGCTTGTTTGGATGTTTCCTGTGCAGAATGAGCTCTCCTTTTACCCAAGTGAGATGGACTTTTCTTGCCAATCCTCCAGTCTCCTGGGCTAAAAGACCACTCCATCTAGTCTTTCTGCTGGTGCCACTGTTCCAGGATTTGTTCTGAAGTGCTATTTTATGGTTGTTTGGAGGTGAATGTGGGAGAGCTACAGCGATTTATTGTGTATTCTGCCATCTTGACTTCTGGAAGTCCCGTACTAACTCTTACTTGAGAAAGTGCTGTTATTGAAGTCAAAGATAATTTTATAAAATGGAATTATATTTATAGGGAAGCATATTTAATATCTATATAAGGGAAAATACTTCCTAGCAATTAAAACTATTCAGTAATAGAATTGGCTGCCAAACAGTGAGTTTTCTTTCATTAGTAGTTTCCAAGTAGAAGCCAGATGGCCCCTTGTCTGGAATGTTTTTAGATAAGATTTATTATCAGAGAGAGAATAGATTACATGGCTTTTGAAGTCTCTTCTAATCATATAATTTTATAATTTTGTAACTTTAGGATAATATTTTTATCTCTCTGTCTGTCTGTCTCAGCAAATAATATTAAAGAGCAAAACAAAAAAAAAAGTAAAGAAATGATCATATAATTTTCCCTATGTGCTACTTATAGGCTTGTTCAAAATTTTAGCACCTGATGGAATCTTCGTGTTTGTACTATAATTTTGTTCAGGAATCAATTAAAAAATCATTAGAGAAACGTAGGTCTGCTAATTCTCAGGAGGATTAATCATAATGAAGACTGGTATGAGTTTTGTGAATTATTGTATAATCAAACAACACTGCCCACCCATTCCAACATTTATCCAATTATACTATATCATTCTCAATGACTCAAAGAGAAGGTCATTCTCCATCATATAAGACATGAAATTTAAATTCTGGGGACAAGTTTACTTACCTTGGTAGTATACCTTCCAGGGATGTACACCTACATGATGAGGTTGTTGCATGCATTACTACAGCTAGCTCAGTATTTCGGAGACTCTGAAGGAAGGTGTGAGAGAAAAGAGGTGTTAGTTGTCTAGCAAACTGAAAATTTACAGAGCCATCATGCTGACCTCATTGCTGTATAATTGTGAATTCTGGACAGTATATGAGCACCATGCCAAAAAACTGAACTATTTCTATTTGAATCATCATTTGCCTAAAAGACTATTTTACAGAGAATTCACACATGGCAAACAATCACATGGAGGTGAGAAGAAGCAATATAAGTATGCTCTCAAAATATCTCTGAAGAACTCTGAAATCTATTGTGAAACATGGGAACACTTGCATAGGACTACCCATCATGGCATGACCACATCAAAGAAGGTATTATGCTATGTGGGCTTACATTGGTCTGATCAGCCAATCAGACAAAGTGTATGTTGACCTGATATAAAGATATCATTTTGGTCCTCTTCTAATACGAAGGACACCAACCAACCAACCAGACATGAAATTGGTCTCTTATCTACTTTTTCCCTTTCCAGAGAAGGGAGGGGGTGAGGTGTGGGGGTGGGACACAACACTTTAATCATATCCATTTTTTTCTTTCTTCCTTTCTTTCTCTTTTTTTCTTTCTTTCTATCAATGCACTGAAAAGCTAGGAAGTGCTCCTGATATACAAATGTAGTGACAAAACTGGAGGTCTCAGCACTAGAAAGGGTTATAAATCATTTTGTAATATTAAAACCCAGTATTTCTCCATCTCTCTTCCCTATGCCCTTACTGGAACCACCTGTGAATAGGGCAATGGTTGATATTCATGGGATTAGCTGTCCTTCTAGCCCTTGCTGAGTGAGCTCCCTTAAAAGAAGCCTTTGTTTCCATGGGCAACAGAGCTGCTGTGGTACATTGGATCAAATGCAACTGGATTTGCTTTCATGGCCCTAAGATAAACAGTTGCCTGCCACACTTCATAAATACTGAAACCAGATTCTCCTGCTAAAAGACTTAGCAGTGTAAACTGAGGGATAACTGTAGGTATCTGTGAAAAGACTAACTCCAGCAGTTACATCATAAAGGTTCTCAGAGAAAATACTCATGTCCTACAGTAACCATAATTTCTGGCATTTAAGGATGGATGTCTTTTGTCTAATGTTTGTAGCTTTTATATCATTTTGAGACACAATAGAGTACCCATAATGCCATCACTAACCATCCTAACTGGATGTAATTCCTTGCAAATTTGCTTGTTTTTAGGTCAAGGGGACTTGAAGGAATTTTTGTTCTGTAGTTAAACCTCTACAATTGGATATATGTGTGTGTGTGTGTGTGTGTGTGCATGCGTGTGTGTGTGTATACATACATATATGTGTGTGTGTATATATATATATATATATATATGCACATAAGTGTATTTTTAATTGCCTTCTCTATGCAGATTACTCATAACTATTTGTCTAGCCCTAACTTCTCTCCTGCAACTGACATCTTAAACTCAACTTTTCTAAAACTGAATTCATCTTTCCCCTCTAAGTCCTCCCCACTCCTGAACTTCCCTATTACTGTGGAGGCTGCCACCATTTCCCAGTCATCCAGGTTCATAGTCTAGGTATTATCCTCAACTTCTCACTCTCACTTCCCACATCCAATTAGTTGTCAGGCTCAGTTCTGTCTAAATACCATCTGTACTATGTGTCCCCTTCTTTTCTCCAACACTGCCACTAGTTTGGCGAAAGTTCTGTCATATCACTCTTGGACTATTACAATAGCCTTCTAGGCTTTTTTCTCTGACTCAAATCTCTCTCCCCTCCAATTCATCCTCCACTCAACTACCAAAGTGAACCTACCCTATCACTTCTGCAAAACAAAACAAAACAAAACAAAAATCTCCATTGGCTAACTATCCTTCAGGGTTAAAGATATGATTATCTGGCTTTTAAAGCCCTTAATAACCTGGTTACTTATGACCTTAGCTGTCTTCTTAATGCTTTACTCCCCTCCATGCACTCTGTGGTCAAGTTACACTTGCCTCCTTGCTTTTCTTTGTATATAACATTCCATTTCCCTATTCTGAGCATTTCTGCTGGCTGTCTCCTGTGCCACTAACACTTTCCCTCCTCATCCCTACCTCATAGTTTATCTGGCTACCTTCAAGTCTCATCTAAATTCCCACTTTCTGCAATAAACATTTCCAGTCCTTAATGCCTTCCCTTTGAGAACTGTCCAATGTATCTTACACATTTCATGTTTGTATGGAGTTGTTTGCATGTTGTCTTCCCCATTAAACTGTGAGTTCCTTGAGCATAGGCACTATTTTTTGCCTTTCTTTTTATCTCCAGTGCTTAGCACAGTGCTTGCCACATAGGAGGCATTTAATAAATGCTAATTGATTGGATATGCATGTGTTTATGATTTGTATTATATATTATACATATCTACACATATGCATATACACACAAACATATATGTATAAACATGTATGTGTACATACCCATACACACATATGTATATATGTGTATGTGTGTATAATGCAGATAAATAAACACATTCCTTTATAAATAATGGATTCCTTGTCACTGATAGTATTCAAAAGGCAGCTCTATGACCACATTTTGGGAGTGCTGGAGAGAGAATTCATAAATTAGTAGGCATTGGAGGAAATGGCTTCTTGAAGTCTTTCCATCTTGGCCATTCTATGAGGCACAATGTGGTGTAATGAAGTGTATTGGACATTCAGTTAGGAGAAACTTAGATTCAAATATTGTTTCTAATACTAGTGATGTGAACATCAACAAATTAGTTCACTTCTGTGCCTTCATTTCTTCATCTATAAAAAGAATGTCAAAGGTGATAACACCTATGATAACTCTCTCACCCAGTAGATGTGAAGAATAAATGAAATAAAGTAGATATTTCATTAAAAAATCCTTGTAGTGCTTTATCAGGGGTTTTTACCCTTTTGGTGTCATGGAACACTTTGGCTGTCTGACCAAGCATACTGATGTGTTCTCAGAATTAGGATTTTAAGTGTATAAAATAGAATTCCAAAGTAAAACAATTATATTGAAATCACTGTCAAAATATGAAACAAAAACATTCAAATTCATTGACCAAGGTTAAGAATTCCCACAAAATAGCAATCATTACACCTTCCATTCTATGATATGTGCATGAGTTTGGTTATATGTTCAAAGATGCTTCCCCATTTGATTGTGAGCTTCTTGACGGCAGGGACATTTTTGTTTGCTTATTGGCTTATTTTGTATCCTCAGCACTTAGAAAAGTTACTGGTACAGAATAAGTGCTTAATAAATATGTATTGAATGACTGACCTCAGGGAAGTCATTTCACCTCTGAGTACAAGTTTCTTCATTGGCAAAACAAAGATATTAATACTTATAAGGTTTACAATTCTTTTTTACATTGACCCCCTTATATTTTCTTTGTAGGAAGAATGCTTTGCAAAATTAGAAGCACTTATCATTGTTATTGTCAGTATATAGAGAGGCAGTTAACACTTGGTCTGCAATCAGGAAAACCTCAGTTCAAATACAGCCTCAGATGGTTTACTACCTGCATGAGTGTGGGAAAGTCAATTAATATCCCTTGACCTCAGTTTCCTGAGCAGTAAAATGGGGACAACACTAGCATCTAACTCCCGAGTTTTTATGAAGTACAAATTAGATTATACCTCATATAATGATTAGCTCAGTGTCTGTAAGATAGTATGGTTTGATACAAATGTTAGCTATTATTACTATGAGCCTCCTAATTATAGTGTATATAACTTGTATAAAGTTTTTAGCATGTTTTTCCTCCATTATAATGTGAGCTCTTTGAGAGTAAGGACTATATTTTTGTCCTTCTATCTCCAGCAGCACAGTACCTGAAACAAAATAGGGGCTTTGTAAATGCTTGTTGATAAATATGGTGATAACAGAGCACTTCACCATTTAAAAACTCTTTATATGGAAACTATCAACATAATTGACCATATCAATAACAAAACCAACAAAAAAATCATATGATTATCTCAATAGATACAAAAAAGCTTTTGAAAAATACAACACTTAATTCTATTAAAAACACCAGAAAGCATAGGAATAACTGGAGCTTTCCTTAAAATGATAAGTAGCATTTATTTAAAATCATCAGAAAGGATAGGGTAGAGAAATTAGGTAGCTGCCTAAGCTTTCCCCAGTTTCCCTCAGAAACAATGTTAAATCAAGCCTATAAATGGATTCTGGAGTGACAGAACCCACAAAAGATGTAGTGAAACAGTTTTCAATCTTAAGATAATTTCGAAGGATTTCAGGAAAGATCTGTCTCACTTGGGTAAAAGGGGAGTGCAGTCCAGAGCAGACAGTGTTAGGGCAAGCCAGTGGGAGGCTCATAGCCAAATCACAGATTAGCAACTAATGACTCTAGCTCCTGGCTCAGCAGGTTAGTGGCACAGAAGGCTAGCTGTGTAGACTCCAGCCCCAACACAGAAGGCAAATTAGCAGCCTCAGGACCCTGGCATAAATGGCATGACTAGGCTGGGCCACCTCAGCAAAATGGACAAGCAACATGCACCTCAGGCCCCAGTACAGTAAACAAGTGAACAGGCTCCTGGCCCCCAGCATAGGAATCTTGGGTCAGTGCCCCATATGTCCCAGGATCAGAGCTCAACATTAAAAATATGAGCAAAAAATCAAAAAGAGCCCTGACCATAGAAAGCTACTATGGTGACATGGAAGATCAAAACACAAACTCAGAAGAGGACAAGAGTGTCTAAATGCCTACATGTGAAGCCTCAAAGGGGAATATGAATTTGTCTCAAGACAAAAAAGTCCTCTTGGAAGAGCTCAAAAAGGATTTTTAAAATCAAGTAAAAAAGGTAGAAGAAAAAAATTGGGAAAATAAATAAGAATTATGCTGGAGAATAATGGAAAAAAAAGAGTCAACACTTTGGAAAAGGAAGCACAAAAAGGAAGCACTGTCTGAAGAAAACAACTTAAAAAAATAGAATGGGTTAAATGGAAAAATGTGATATTCTAGAAGGCAAAGGAGCTCGAATTACAACCAAGAATCAATTACCCAGGAAAATTGAGAATAATCTTCAGGGGGAAATGAGGGTCACTCAATGAAATAGGGGACTTTCAAACTTTTCTAATGAAAAGACCAGAGCTGAATAGAAAAAAAAAAATGAATCTTCAAATACAAGACTTGAGAAGCATAAAAAGGTAGACAACAGAGAAAAAAAGTTATTCAATAAAATTAAACTGTTTACATTTCTACAGAGGAAGATGATACTTCTAACTCTTGAGAATTGTACCTCCATTAGGTCAGTTAGAAGGAGGATACATAGAAAGAGAGTGTGGGTATAAGTTGACTTTGATGTGATGATATAAAAAAAAGCTAAGAGGTGAAAAAGAGGATTGTACTGGAATAGGAAGGGGAGACAGGGTAGAATAAATTACATCACATGAAGAGGCAAAAAACACCTATGAAAGAAGAGAGAAAGAAGGCAGGGAGGGAGCATTAGCTGAATCATACTATCATTGGATTTGGCTCAAAGAATCATATACACACTCAAGTGGGTATAGAAATTTATCTTACCCTCAAGGGAAGTAGGAGGGGAAAAGAGAAAGAAAAGGGAGGCATCTAATAGAAGGAAGAATAGATTGAGGGAGGTGGTGGTCAGAAGCAAAACACTGGTGAGGAGAGAAAGGGTGAAAGGAAAGAGAAAAGAATAAACAGGGAGGGACAATAGGATGGAAAGAAAGACACAATTAGTAATCATAACTGTGAATTTAAATGGGATTAACTCTTCTGTAAAACAGAAGCATATAGGAGAATGGTTTAAAAACCAGAAGCCTACAATATGTTGTTTACAAAAAACACATTTGAAGCAGAGAGATACATACAGAGGAATGGTAAAAGGCTGGAGCAATACATATTATGCTTCAGCTGAAGTAAAAAAAAAAAAGGCAGGGAGAGCAATTCTGATCTTACACAAAACAAAAGCAAAAATAGAGCTAATTAAAAGAGAGAAGGAAGGAAACTGTATCTTGCTGAAAGGTAGCATAGACAATGAAATGATTCAATACTAAACACATATGCACCAACCGGTATATAATCTGAATTCTTAGAGGACAATTTAAGTGAGTTACAGGAAGAAATAGATATCAAAAGTATACTAGAGGGGGACCCCAACCTCCCCCTGTCTGAACTAGATATATCTAACCATAAAATAAGCAACAAAGGAGTTAAGGAGGTGAATGGAATTTTAGAAAAGTGAGTTATGATAGATCTCTGGGGTGAAAAAAATTGAATGGGGATAGAAAGGAATACACCTTTTTCTCAGAATTACATGGCACCTACACAAAAATTGACCATGTACTAGGGCATAAAAGCCTCATAATCAAATGCAGAAAGGCAGAAATATTAAATTCATCCCTTTCAGATCATGATGCAATAAAAATCTATGTAATAAAGGGTCAAGGAGAAATAGATTGAAAATAAATTGGAAACTAAATAATGTAATCCTAAAGAATGAGTGGGTCAAACAAAAAGTCATAGAAACAGTCATCAAAGAGAAAGACAATAATGACACAATATACCAAAACTTACAGGATGCAGCCAAAGCAATTCCTAGACAAAATTTTATCTCTAAATATTTACATGAATAAAATAAAGAGCAGATCAGTGAATTGGCATACAACCAAAAAAGCTAGACAACGAACAAATTAAAAATCCCCAATTAAATGTTAAATTAGAAATTCTGAAAATCAAAGGAGAGATTAATAAAATTGAAAGTAAATGTCCCCTTGTCTTCCTTCTCCTGCAGCCTCTAGGCTCCAGTCTTGCTGGCTTCCCAGCCTGCCCCTTGCAGCCAGGGCATGCCCAGTGTGGGAGGTGTTGGCCCAGACCTGGAAAGTGGCCAGCAGTAGTGGAGGTAGCCGGGGCCAGGAGAGTAAAGTAGGGCTGCTGGCAGATTCTGTTTTCAGGCTCTTTACCATTAGAGATTTTGGGATCATTCTCTTCCCTTTTCCCTGTAGTTGACAGTTTGGGTGGTAGAATTGATACAGAAGTAGAGATGGCTGATAGTGTCAAAACATTTCTCCATGATCTTGTCAGGGGAATCAAGGACTCCATCTGAGGCACCTGCACCATCTCCAAATTGAATGCCTGGATCCAACAGAAAAGGGAAGAGCAGCATCCAAGAAGGGCAAGCAGTGTTTTAGCACAGAAAAGAGCTTAAAGCAAGGAGCCAAAGCAGGAGAGTGAGCAGAATTTTCCAGTGGAAAGCAGGAGTATTCTGGTAAAGTCCCGTCTTGTTTTACCAAGTATTTCTCCCTGTGCTTCAGTAAGTAGCAGCTCAAATTATTGGAGATCCCTTTCTGCATGAAGATGTCTGGTCCTGGCTAGAGTTAATCCCCAGTTCTATCTTTTGTGCTGTATGAGTGCTCCCCCTATTTATGCTTAGTAAAGTGGTAAATACCATACGGGTTTCAGGATATTGCTGACCTGGCATTTGAAGTATCTTGGAGGAAACTATTCACAAGTATCAGCAAGGTCATCACCAACATGCTTTTTAATCTCTTACCTTTACCTGATCCAGGGCATGTTTGTCAGTCTATTTCCAATCCATCTCATTGCCCATTGGTTGGTCTGCAAATGTCTTCTCTATTCACTTTATTATTCTGAGCACCTGGTTCAAAAAAGGAATTGAAATCCATAGGCGATTATCCTACTTTGAAAGGAATTGGCCTTATTGCTTTGGATTTGGTCTACCCTTGCAAGGCCTTCCTCACAGCAGTGCAGTCTTCTTACATTATCAATGACTGCTTCTTCTCTATCCTTTTCCCTTTGTTTATCATCAGCGCCAATGAAGCAAAGACCTCTGGTGATCTTCCTAAGCAACAGACTCTTTCACAAGACAGTCTACCTGCAGTTTGCTCTGAGCAGCTCAGTCTCTGCTGAAAAGCCCCCTTAGCTCACCCATCTCCTGCCAAACTGAACACAGCTGCAGCTCACTGATCTGTCTCCAAAGGGAGATATGGCTTTGGGGGGAGGCACTGAAGGTGATTTTCCCCTCAGGCAGGGGTAGCAGGACCCACCCTGCCAAGGGCCCTCACATTCCCATTGTTCTCTGTGGGATCTGGAATTTTACTATCTTGTAAATGTAGGCCAGAATCTTTTTAACAGTATGTGTGTATTTTAAATGCTATGGGCATGACTGCAGATTTTTATGCAGCTGTTTTCTAGCCTTTGCCAGCCCTGTGTCTGTGCTGATTTGAACACTTTGCTTTTTTCCCTGTTCCATCCTCCCCTTTGTTCTGCCACCCTCGGATGAATGGATTTTATAAATCCAGTTTGTGTGTGTGTGTGTGTGTGTGTGTGTGTGTGTATGTCTGTGTTTGTGTCTGTATTTTGTTTGTTTGTTTCAGTGAAACCTGCTCATTGGGCAGTGGAGAGAGGGGAAGTATCCCTGCTAGTTCTGGTTACTTCCTTCTGTGACCTTCACCATCTTTGGTTTTTGTGACTCATGTTAGGTTTTCATCCCTCCTACCTCATGGCAAAAAAGAAGAAGAAAAAAATAACCTGAAAAGGTGGGACTAGGTAGGGAACAGATCTCACCATCACATGTGTTGGTTTGGAGAGCTAATGTGTTTCCATCCCTTTGGTCACAGGAGAGGAAGACATAGGAGAGTTCTCTCACTGACACTTTTAGAGTTCCCTAATCCTGAGGGGATATACCAGTGCTAGACAACTGCCGCCATTAGCACAGGATGTCCTGACAAGTCAAGCTTTTGATAAGCAATGGATACAGCTCCTACTCAAAGAGCTAGAGGTTTGAAATTCACTTTGTCAGGTCCACTGCCATTTATATAAGGCACTTCAAGGGGATGAGTGTTTCACATGACCAGGAACTACAGTTAGAAAATTTAATGGAACACATTAAACCTGTGGCTGGATGGGTTTTTCTGTCATTTTTACAGTAAGGTTGGGGATCCAGCAAAAGAAAAGAAGATAGATCCCATTTTAAATAACCCCATTTTAGACAAAGAAATTGATGAAACCATAAATGAACTCCCTAGGAAAAAAAATCTCCAGGACCAGATGGATTTACACGTGAATTATTTTTTTCCCTCTATTTATCTATCTATATATACATACATATTTTTATCTTCCAAGTACCCTAATACTGAAAAAAGTCTCAGGAGTTACAATATCATCTTTCCATGTAGGAATGTAAACAGCTCAACTTAATAAGTCCTCATGATTTCTCTTTCCTGTTTACCGTTTCATGCTTCTCTTGAGTCTTGTATTTGAAAGTCAAATTTTCTATTCAGCTCTGGTCTTTTCATCAAGAATGCTTGAAAGTCCTCCAGTTCACTGAATGTCCATTTTTCCTCCTGAAAGATTATACTCAGTTTTGCTGGGTAGGTGATTCGTGGTTGTAATTCTATCTTCTTTGCCCTCCAGAATATTATATTCCATGCCCTGTAGTCCCTTAATGAAAAGGTGCTAAATCTTGTGTTATCCTGATTGTGTTTCCACAATACTTGAATTGTTTCTTTCTGCTTGCTTGCAATATATTTTCCTTGACCTAGGAACTCTGGAATTTGGCTACAATATTCCTAGGAGTTTTCATTTGGGGATCTCTTTCAGGAGGTGATTGGTGGATTCTTTCCATTTCTATTTTGCCCTCTGGTTCTAGAATGTGAGGGCAGTTTTCCTTGATAATTTCTAGAAAGATAATGTCTAGGCTCTTTTTTTGATCATGGCTTTCAGATAGTCAAATAATTTTAAAATTCTCTCTCCTGGATCTATTTTCCAGGTCAGTTGTTTTTCCAGTGAGATATTTCACATTGTTTTCTATTTTTTCATTCTTTTGCTTTTGTTTTACATTGTCCTGATTTCTCATAATGTCATTAGCTTCCAATTGCTCCATTCAAATTTTTAAGGAAGTATTTTCTTCATTAATCTTTAGACTTCCTTTTCCATTTGGCCAATTTTGCTTTTTAAGGCTTTCTTCTCCTCATTGGCTTTTTGGACCTCTTTTGCCATTTGGGTTAGGCTATTTTTAAGGTGTTATTTTCTTCAGTATTTTTTTGGGGGGAGTCTCCTTTAGCAAGCTGTTGACTTATTTCTCATGATTTTCTTGCATCACTCTCATTTCTCTTCCCAGTTTTTCCTCTACTTCTGTTACTTGCTTCTCAAAATCCTTTTTGAGCTCTTCATGGCCTGGTGCTGATTCATATTTTCCTTGGAGGCTTTGGGTGTAGGAGCTTTGACTTTGTTGTCTTCTTCTGGTTGTATATTTTGATCTTCTTTGTCACCAAAGAAAGATTCTGTGATCTAATATTTTTTTTCACAAAGTTTGCTCATGATCCCAGACAATTACTTGAGTTGTAAACTCTTTGTTAAGGTAGGGCCTGCTTCCAGTGTGGAGAATGTCCCAAGCTTCAGGGGTTTTATGCAGCTGTTTGCAGAGATACTTGTAGGGACCTGTAAATTTTCAGTTCTTGAAAGGTGGTATGATAAGGGGTGATGTGTTTACTCCTTTCCTGGCCTGTGCTCTAGGGTATGAGTCACCACAAGCACTCTTTTCTGTCTTGGAACTGTGAGGAGGATTTATTAACCACCACTACAAGCTCCACAATGCCAGCACTCCTCCTCACCCCAGAACTGCCACCCAGAACTGACCTAGATCAGAGCATGAGCAAAACAAGAGATTTCTGCACCAGCAAAGAGATCCCTGCAATCCCCTGGAATCAGTTACTCAATTCCCTCTCAGTCTGTGGGCCAGAAGCTCCAGGAGCAGCTGCCACCCCAGGACCATGCATGGAGACTGGGACTGGGAGCAAGTTTCTTTCACACTGCAGTCACAGACTTTTCCTACTGACCTTCTAAGTTGCTTTTGGTGTTTGTGGGTTGAGAAGTCTAAGAAACTGCCACAGCTGCTTGTGATTCAGTCCTTTGAGGGCTGCTTCAGGTTCACTGAATCCTGTTTTGCCTGCGCCCATGCTGAATTGTGTTCCTTTCTCCACCGGGGGTGATACATCTTTCTGATCAACCATCCAGGTTGTCTTGTGCTCGACATTTGTTTCTCTCTGTCTTTTTGTGGGTTCTGCTGCTTTAGAATTTATTTGGAGCCATTTTTTATAGGTATTTGGAGGAATTTAGGGGAGAGCTCAAGCAAGTCACTGCTTTTACTCTACCCGATTTACAAGTGAATTCTACCAAACATTGTACTACACTTAATTCCAGTGCTATATAAAAATATATGAAAAAGAAGTGACAATGGAGTTGTATCAGATTTCTTTTATGACACAAATATGGTGCTGATACCTAAACCAGAAAGAGCCAAAATACAGAAAGAAAATTGCCTTAATAAATATTGATGCAAAAATTTTAAATAAAACATCAGCAAAGAGACAACAGCAATTTATCAGTGGGATAATACACTATGACCCAGTGATGTTTATACCAGGAATGCAGGGCTGGTACAATATTAGGGAAACTATCAGCATAATTGACCATATCAATAAAAAAATAGCAAAAATTATGCAATTATCTCAAAAGATACAGAAAAAGCTTTTGACAAAATATATCACTCATTGTTATTAAAAACAATAGAGAGCAAGGAATGAATGGAGTTTTTCTCAAAATGGTAAGTAGCACTTTTCTAAAACGATAAGCAAGGATATATATGTAAAGAGGATAAGCTAGAAGTATTCTCAATAAGATCAGGGGTAAAACAAAGATGCCCATTACCCCCAATATTATTCTTTCTTTTTTTGCTACATAAATTTCAATTTAATAATAATAATGATAGTTATAGTAATCATGAAGACCTTTCAGGTCCTCAGTGTTATGATACTGAACACTTTTACTTTGTTTTTTTAATTTTAATTTTTTTATAAATTTATTTATTTTTAGTTTTCAATATTCACTTCCACAAGTTTTTGAGTTCCAAATTTCTCACCCCTCCCCCCACCCCAAGATGGCTTGCATTCTAAATACCCATTCCCCTTGTCTCCCTTCTCTTCTATCTCTCCGCCCTCCCTTCTCTTATCGCCTTCCCCCCTATTTTCCTATAGAGCAGGATAGACTTCTGTACACCATTTCCTGTATTTCTTATTTCCCAGTCGCATGGGAAGACATTTTTTTAAAACATGTGTTTTTAAAACTTTGAGTTCCAAATTTTCTCCCTTCCTCCCTCTCCACCCACCCTCATTGCAAAGGCAAGCAACTCAATATAGGTTGTACATGTGCAGTTATGCAAAACACTTCCTTAGTAGACATGTTGTGAAAAACTAACTCTATTTCCCTTATTCCTATCCTGCCCTCCCATTTGTTCTATTCTTTCTTTTGACCCTGTCCCTCCTCAGAATTATTTGCTTCTGATTACCCTCTTTCCCATTCTGCCCTCCTCTCTATCACCCCCTGCTCTCTTGTCCCCTTTCCCCCTATTTTCCTGTAGGGTAAGACAGATTTCCATACCCAATTGAATGTGTATGTTATTCTCTCCTTAAGCCAAATCCTATGAGAATAAGATTCCTCATTCCCTCTCACCTTCCCCTGTCTCCCCTCCACTGTGAGAGACTTTTTTTTTCTGTTTTTTTTTTGTGAGATAATTTACCCCATTCTACCTCTCCCTTTCTTCTCCGAGTATCATCCTCTCTCATCCCTTAATTTTATTCTCCAGCTATGACCCTTTAATCTTCAACTCACCCTGTGCCCTCTATCTATCTATATCTATCTATATACATACATATTTTTTCCTTCAACTACCCTAATACTGACAAAGTTCTCATGAGTTACAAATATCATCTTTCCATGCAGGAATGTAAACAGTTCAATCTTAATAAGTCTCTTATGATTTCTCTTTCCTGTTTACCTCTTCATGTTCCACTGGAGTCCTGTATTTGAAAGTCAAATTTTCTGTTTAGCTCTGGTCTTTTCATCAGGAATGCTTGAAAGTCCTCTATTTCACTGAATGACCATTTTTTCCCCTGAAGGATTATACTCAGTTTTGCTGGGTAGGTGATTCTTGGTTGTAATCCTATCTCCTTTGCCTCTCCGGAATATTATATTCCATGGTCCTTTAATGTAGAAGCTGCTAAATCTTGTGTTATCCTGATTGTGTTTCCACAGTACTTGAATTGTTTCCTTCTGGCAGCTTGTAATATTTTCTCCTTGACCTGGGAACTCTGGAATTTGGCTACAATATTCCTAGGAGTTTTCCTTTGGGGATCTCTTTCAGGAGGAGATCTGTGGATTCTTTCAATTTCTATTTTGCCCTCTGGTTCTAAAATATCAGGGCAGTTTTCCTTGATAATTTCTTGAAAGATGATGTCTAGGCTCTTTTTTTGATCATGGCTTTCAGATAGTCCAATAATTTTTAAATTCTCTCTCCTGGATCTATTTTCCAGGTCAGTTGTTTTTCCAATGAGATATTTCACATTGTTTTCTAATTTTTCATTCTTTTGGATTTGTTTTACAGTGTCTTGATTTCTCATAAAGTCACTAGCTTCCAATTGCTCTATCCTAATTTTTAAGGAAGTATTTTCTTTTGGACTTCCTTTTCCATTTGGCCAATTTTTCTTTTTAGGGCATTTTTCTCCTCATTGGCTTTTTGGACCTCTTTTGCCATTTGGGTTAGGCTATTTTTAAGGTGTTATTTTCTTCAGTATTTTTTGGGTCTCCTTTAGGAAGCTGTTGACTTGTTTTTCATGATTTTCTTGCATCACTCTCATTTCTCTTCCCAGTTTTTCCTCTACTTCCCTTACTTGCTTCTCAAAATCCCTTTTGAGCTCTTCCAAGGCCTGGGACTGATTCATATTTTTCTTGGAGGCTTTGGATGTAGGAGCTTTGATTTTGTTGTCTTCTTCTGGTTGTATATTTTGATCTTCTTTGTCACCAAAGTAAGATAATATAGTCTGACTCTTTTTGTGCTGCTTGCTCATGATCCCAGCCAATTACTTGAGTTTTAAACTCTTTGTTAAGGTAAGAGTCTGCTTCCAATGTGGAGAGTGTACTGTCCCAAGCTTCAGGGGTTTGTGTAGCTGTTTTCAGAGATACTTGTAGGGACCTGTAAATTTTCAGTTCTTGCAAGGTGGTATGATAAGGGGTGAGGTGTTTACTCCTTTCCTGGCCTGTGACCACAAGTATTCCTTTCTGTCCTAACTGTGAGGAGGGTTCCTCTCACAGCCACTACAAGCTCCACCATGCCAGCGCTCCTCCTCACCCCAGCACTGCCACCCAGAACTGTGACCCAGATCCACACACGGGCAAAGCAAGAGATTCCTGCCTGAGCACTGGCAAAGAGATCCCTGCAGTCCCTCTCTGATCAGCCACTGGATTCCCCCTCAGGCTGTGGGCCAGAAGCTCAGGAAGTAGCTCCTCCCCCGCCCCGGGCCAGGCTCTGGAGCTGAGACCCCACCTTCCTCTCTGAGCACGGAGAGAAACAGACTTTTCCCACTGACCTTCTAAGTTGTCTTTGGGATTTGTGATTGAGGAGTCTGGAAACTCCACAGCTGCCTGCGATTCAGTCCTCTGAGGCCTGCTCCAGGTTTACTGTGGCCTGAGCGCCCATGCTGCGCTGCACTCCTTTCTGATCAATCATCCAGGTTGTCTTGGGCTGGAAATTTGTTTCACTCTGTCTTTTTGTGGGTTCTGCTGCTTCAGAATTTGTTTAGAGCCATTTTTTATGAGTATTTGGAGGGGTTTGGGGGAGAGCTCAAGCAAGTCACTGCTTTCACTCCACTATCTTGGCTCTACCCCCAATATTATTCAATATAATACTAGAAATGTTAGCTTCAGCAATGAGAAGAAAAAGAAATGGAAGGAATTAGTAAAGTCAAGGAGGAAACAAAACTGTAATACTTTGTAGATGGGGTGATGGTATTCAAGAGAATCCTACAGAATCAACTAAAAAAAGTACTTGAAACAAAAACTTTAGCAAAGTTGCAGGATATGAAATAAACCCACATAAATCCTTGGCATTTCTGCATAATCTAAGAAAGGCCAGCAGAAGAGATAGAGAAATTGCATTTTAAATAACTGTAGACAATATAAAATATTTGGGAACGTACCTTCCAGGACAAACCCTGGAATTATATGAACACAATTGCAGAATACTTTTCATACAAAGTCAGATCTCATAGGTAGGCTAAGCAAATACAATCAAAATGACAATTCTCTCTAAATCAATTTACTTATTCAGTGTCATACCAACTGAACTTAAAAAATATTTTACAGACCTATAAAAAATAATAACATAATTCATCTGGAAGATCAAAGGTCAAGACTATCAAAGGAATAGATGGAAAAATGGAAAGGAAAGTGGCCTAGCCATACTAGATCTAAAACTGTATTATAAGGCAGCAATCATGAAAATTATTTGGTACTGTCTAAGAAATGAGTGGTGGATCAATGGAATAGGTTAGATGCACAAGATACAGTAGCAAATGATGATAGTAATCTACTGTTTGATAAACCCAGACATCAGCTTCTGGGAAAAGAATTCACTATTTGACAAAAACTGCTGTGAACACTGGAAAATAGTATGGCAGAAACCAGCCATAGACCAACATCTCACACCCTCTACCAAGATAAGATTAAAATAGATACATGACTTAGACATAAAAGATGATACCATAATTAAATTAGGAGAGCAAGGAATACTTTACCTGTCAGATCTATGGAGAAGGGAAGAATTTATGACTAAACAAGAGATAGAAAACTTTATGAAATGCAAAATGTATAAATTTGATTACATTAAATTTGCACAAATAAAACCAAGGCAACCAAGATTGTAAGGAAAGTCAAAAGCTAGAAACAGTTTTTACAACCAGTGTTTCTGATAAAGGCCTCATTTCTAAAATATAGAGAGAGCTGAGTCAACCTTATACGAATACAAGTCATTCTCCAATTGACAAATGATCAAAGGTTATCAGTAGCCAGTATTCTGATAAAGAAATCAAAGCTATCTATAGTCCTATGAAAAAATGCTCTAAATCACTGTTGATTATAGAAATGCAAATTAAAACAACTCTTAGGTAACACCTCACACCTATCATTTTAGCTAGTATGATAGAAAAGGAAAATGGTAAAGGAGAAGATGTGGGAAAATTGGAAAGCTAATGATTGTTAGTGGAGTTGTGAATAGATCCAACCATCCTGGAGAGCAATTTGGAACTGTGCCCAAAGGGATATAAAACTGTGCATACTCTTTGATCCAGTAATACCACTAACAGGTCTGTATCCCAAAGAGATCATAAGAAAGGGAAAAGGAACCACATGTACAAAAATATTTATAACAGCTCTTTCTGTGGTAGCAAAGAATTGGAAATTGAGGGGATGCCCATCAATTGGGGAATGACTGAACAAGTTGTGATATATGAATATATAGGAACACTATTGTTGTATAAGTAATGATGAGCAGGCAGATTTCAGAAAAACCTGGCAAGATTTATATGAATTGATGCAAAATGAAGTGAGAAGAACCAGTAGAACATTATACATAGTTACAGCAATATTGTGTGATGATCAACTCTGAATGACTAAATTGTTCTCAGCAAAATAAGACTCATGATTATTTAAAAGGACATAAGATGAAAAAATACTATTCACTTTCAGAGAAAGAACTGATAGTGTCTGAAGGCAGATCAAAGCATATTAGTTTTTAGGTTATTTTTTTCCTTTCCTTTTTTTTCCGGTCTGTGTCTTCTTTCACAGCATGACTCATATGGAAATATGTTTTGCATCACTGCACATGTGTAATTCTATCAAATTGCTTGCCATATCAGAGAGAAGACAGGAGGAGGAAGGCAAACTGGAATTCAGATTCTTTATAAGGGGGGCAGCTGGGTGGCACAGTGGATAGAGCACCAACCCTGGATTCAGGAGGACCTGAGTTCCAATCCAGCCTCAGACACGTAACACTTACTAGCTGTGTGACCCTGGGCAAGTCACTTAACCCCACTGCCTAGCCAAAAAAAATTCTTTATAAAATGTTTAAATCATTTTTGCATATAATTTGAAAAACAAAATATTTTTAAAATAAATAAAAATCTCTTTATATGCATCATTTCACATGATGCTACAAACAATCCTGTGACTTAAGAAGTATGGTAGCACTTTATGGAGATAAAACTGGGATTCAATTACCTTAATTGACTTTTCTAAGGTCAAATAAATAGTAAAGTGGCTGGGCAAAGTCTTATGACTCTAAATCCATGGATCTTTCTTTTATTCCATCACTTGTTGGTATCATTTGCTTTGTCATTATGACTACTGCAGATTCTAACACTCCTCTGTGCCTTGCAATTTATAGCATAAAAGAGTTTCCTGTGACACTGAGAGGATAACTGATTTGTTCAATATCACTCAGTTGGAATGTATGAGAGTGAGAACTTGAAACCAGTGCTTCTTGTCTCTATAACCAGGTCTCTAACCAATATAGCATACTGACTCTTGATCTGTCTTAGTGAGATCATTTATTTCACTGGCGTCTTTTCCTCCAAAATTGCACCTTCTTTTAATCTTTACAATTGCAATTCAGGGCATCATTATTGTGTTAATTACTCAGGCTCACATACTTGTTGCCAACCTTGACTCCTTACTTTCATTCACTCCATGTTGATCCTTTGCCATATCTTGTCATTTCTACCTTCATAACATTTTAAATGTTTCTCTTCACTCATTCGCCCTAGTTCAGGCCATCATCACCATTCTCCAGACTGTGACAATAGTCTTGTAACTGTGACTGTGCCTCAGTTATGTCCATCCATCTTTTACTTACTCTAATCTATCTTTTCCTTAGCTGCCAAAGAGATTTTCTTAGTGTACTGATCTGACAAAGTTATCCATCTACTTAATAAACTTCAGTGGTTCTCTATTACTTCCAGGATCAAATATTGAGTCTATTCTTTGCATTTAAAGTTCTAGCTATGGTTATCTCTTCCTACCATTTTGATCTTCTTACATTCTATTCCCCCAGGCACTCTACTGGCCTATGTGCTTTTCCTAACACAGTGTGCTACATTTTCCCTCCCTAGACATTTGCACTGACTGTCTCCTTATACCTGCGATTTTTCTCTCTCTTCACCAACCTGTTAGAATCCCTGGCTTCCTTCACTACTTAGCTTGAAGTCTCTCTTTTATAGGAGGCCTTTCCTTGTCTACCACCTCTGCCTTCCTTCCATCTCCACCTATTATAGTATTTACTTTCCAAAGTTCTATCTACTCTGAATTTCTCTTTTGTGTGCCTATTTTTTTAAATTTACATATCTCCCCCATTAGAATATAAACTCAAGATCAGTGATTATTTTTTTCCTTTCATTTTCTTTGCTATAGCATTTAGCTGTAATGCTTGACATAGAGTAAATAAATGCTTATTAATAAACAAAACATAAATAAAAAGAAAGTAATGATCATGTCTACCCAAAATGTTACTACTGCTACTATTAAAATAATAGGATTTGAAAATTAAAAATATAGTATTTAACATTAATAAATTTAAGTGTAGATGTAACTAGTTAACAAGCTTATTCAAATAAATGAACCAAATTATAGCCAGTAAACCCAGGAAGTATGTTAAAGTAATTAATCATCCTAAAATATATTCTTCTACACTCTAACCCCAACCCAATACATAGAGAAATACCTGAAGTATATGACAGGATAATGGCTGAAATTGTTGAGATTAACAGACTATGTGAGATTGACTTTGTTTTATGAACTCTTGGGGGGAAAAATTTAGTCATTTATAAAAGTCCAGTCTCAGCCATTTACATGACATTCCTAAACATGAAAGGTGTCCCATCATTGATCCTGACAGATTCTTAATGCCTCAAGTAGAAGCCGTTCATTCCAGAGAGGCATGAAATTAGCATCTGCATAATTCTCCTATTTCCAGATGGTACAAAAACATGTGAATATAAATAAAGGTAAAGATCCAGATATGTTTGATGATGTATATATGTAACATATGTGTGTATATGTTGATCTGTACATATATCAATGTGTGTATGCCTCACAATAATTAAAGAAAAATATTTTATCACCTTGAGGAATGTCATATATTGGATATAGTGGTGGCAGTGGTGTGAGGTATCAGCCTTTCACATAGATAGGTATAACCTGAGTTCATGCCCATCCTCTCCTATGCACCAGATTGTAAAAATAAGGAAAGTAGTTAAATTTTCTGTGCTATATATGGTAATGTTACAGTCTATTTACTGCTTTACTCAGTGAAGAGTTTCCACACTAGGATGTATCCAATCTAATGAAATCACAAGTCTATATCATTCTAAAATGAATAGCTTAGTGCCTCACAGTTAACTTCTTTCTTTCTATTTTCTTTCTTTTTTTCTGGTAGATTTTGCTATACTCTATTACATGAATCAGTGTTATTTTCAAACTAGGTTTTGGGTAACATTGAATATGCAAAGAAATGCTGTTGTTTGCTCTTCATTCTTCAAGAGTAGCATGACATCAAGAAGGTGATATCATGACTTGCAAGTGAATTGGATTTAAGTGAGGGAGGGCTGTGCAAAGTCACCAGCCTCACTTTTTCCTCTGGAGTGACCTGGATGCAGTGCCAAGATATAGAGCAAGATGACTGAAGATGGCTCTGGATGCAGTGGGAGACCTTGGCCTTTTTAAGCTAAGGTCTTTCCCAGATCTCAGTTTGACTGAGACAACCACATTCAGGGATTAACACTAGAGAAGAAATAAAGCAAAGGATGGCCTCTTTTACCTAGTAAAAAAAAATCAGTCTGAGAGGGGAAGACCCTCAGGGTTTTTGGCCAAAACAGAAACAATGGCTATTTACACTCATTGGAGTCATCAGGGCCCAAATAATGACTACTAAGTGGGACTGAACCTATTGCTGGCTAATCAATGGAGCCAAAGTGAATTGGGTTTAAGATGTGGTCCTTAAGAAAGAAATCTAGCCCATTAATCCCAAGATATCTTTAAAGGTTTCAGGAAACAAAATTTACATTCCTTTGGGCAGAGGACCTACAGTTAAGGGGAATGATACTCTATATGGACACAGGGAAGGGAGGGGAAAAGAGAGGAGACAGGAATTGAGGAGAAAAGAGAATAGAGGAGAATGAAAAGAAATATTTGTCTTAATACCAGTTTCTGTCCACCTGCCTGAGTGCTCAGTCATCAGCCTCAGTGATGGTGACAGCTTGGGAGTAAGAAATGTATAATTTCTTATGTTATGTGTCCTTGACCTGACATTTTCAAGGATTTAATAGCTTCCACCTTTTCCTCTTATACCAGAAATTATACTTCATTTTAAAGGTATAAATGGTAATTCTTTTCAATTCAATAAGCATTCATTACCTACTATTTACCTGGCATTATACTTAGTGCTGGTTATACAAAGACAAATATCAAAGAGTCCTTGCTCTCAATGAGCTAATATGCTATGAAAATCAATTGGGAAAAGATATCAATTAATTGGCATAGATGCTCCTCATTTAAGTTTGACTACAATAGTGATAATAATAAATGAAGATCATCTATTAAGAATCTATTGAGGGTAGAGTGAATTGTAGGAAAATTGCCTGGAGTGGATGGCTGGAAGTCATATGAATCGAGTTGGCTCATGATTTGGTAGGGTGGAACTTATGAGCTTTTACTCATTGACTCACCAATCTAGACAGCTTGGACCTATTTTGGTAGGTATGCAAAATGGAATGGTTTAAATTCCCCCAAGAAATGGTCTTTGGAAATCTATGGGTCTTCAGTGTTCAATAGCAGAATGCACAGTAATAAAAGGGTTATATTTGAGGGTTGGATGAGATGTAGCAATTAGTCAATGTTTCAAGTTGGCCTTGTACATTAATGCAAAAAGAGGAAGAGAAAAGTGATTGGGATGGGGTAGGTGCTGAGAGAGAGGTAACATATAATTTGGGCATTAGAAACTTGAAAAAAAATGACTGAAAATCAGGGACAATGTGGACTGTGGGAGGTAGGATGGCAAGAAAGGCAGATAAGGCATATGCCTTTTCCTATAACCCTACTCCATGAGCAATGAGTTAATGGTCAAGAAGATTTTGAAGGTTCTTTGGGGTGTTTGACAAACTGAACTGTGCCTTTGCTAGAAATGCTGGATTCAGAGAAATCTGTTTATGATATTTCACAGTGTCTAAGGTTATGTAGTTGCATGATAGATGGTTTATTAGATAGTTTTATTACTTGCATCGGAGATTACTTGCAATTCGTCCTATGTACATCTTATTTATACATACTCATTTGCATGTTCTCTCAACCATTTAACTGTAACTTTCATGAAAGCAGGAAATGGAGGGGTGGAGCCAAGATGGCAGAGTAAAAGCAGTAATTTGCTTGAGCTCTCCCTCAAACCCCTCCAAATACCTGTAAAAATGGCTCTAAACAAATTCTAGAGCTACAGAACCCACAAAAAGACAAAGTGAAACAAATTTCCAGCCCAAGACACCCTGGATGGGAAAGGCCTATTGTGCCAGGCTAGGAGAAGAGCACAGTTCATCATGGGCCATGCTGGCAAAGACAGGGCCGTAGGGAACCTGGATCAGGACTCAAGTGACTGAATCACTGGCATCTGTGGCAGCTTCCAGACTTCTCAACCTGCAAACACCAAAGACAACTTAGAAGGTCAGTAGGAAAGGTCTGTTGGACCTGGGTGAGAGAGGAGCATGATCGGGTCCAAGCCCTGGCACAGCACTGAGGTGGCAGTGGTGGCAGCCAGAGCTCTGGGCCCACTGACTGTGAGGGGATCAAGCGGCTGATCAAAGGGAGATTACAGAGGCATCTCTGCTGATGCTTAGGCAAGATTCTCTTGCTTTGTCCATGCTTAGATCTGGGTTGCAGTCCTGGTTGGCCAACCTTGGAAGAACTGAAACTTATAGGTCCCTAGAATTATCTCTAAAACAGCTGCACAAAACCCCTGAAGCTTGATAGAGTATACCCTCCACACTGCAAGCAGAGCCCTAACTTAACAAAGAGTTAAAAAGTCAAGTAATTGGTTGGGAATGCGCAAACAGCATGAAAAAAAACCTCAGACTATAGAATCTTACTTTGGTGACAAAGAAGATAAAAACATACAACCAGAAGAAGACAACAAAGTCAAAGCTCCTACATTCCAGCCTCCAAGAAAATTATGAATTGGTCTCAGGCCATGGAAGAGTTCAAAAAGGATTTTGAAGATCAAGTAAGAGAAGTAGTGGAAAAACTGGGAAGAGAAATGAAAGTGATGCAAGAAAATCATGAAAAACAAGTCAACAGCTTCCTAAAGGATACTCATACTAAAGAAAATAACAACTTAAAAATAGCCTAACCCAAATGGCAAAAGAGGTTAAAAAAACCAATGAGGAGAAGAATTGCCATAAAAAGCAGAATTGGCCAAATGAAAAATGGTCCAAAGCTCACTGAAGAAAATAATTCCTTAAAAATTGGCATGAAGCAAATGGAAGCTAATGACTCTATGAGAAATTAAGAAATTATAAAACAAAACCAAAAAATGGAAAAAAAAATAGAAGACAATGTGAAATATCTCATTGGAAAAAAAACAACTGACTTGGAAAATAGAGCCAGGAGAGATAATTTAAAAACTATTAGAATACCTGAAAACCATGATTAAAAAAAAAAGAGCCTAGACATCATCTTTCAAGAAATTATCAAGGAAAATTGCACCAATATTCTAGAAACATAGGGTAAAATAGAAATTGAAAGAATCCACAGATCACCTCCTGAAAGAGGTACCAAAAGGAAAACTCCCAGGAATATTATACCCAAATTCCAGAGTTCCCAGGTCAGGAGAAAATATTGAAAGCAGTCAGAAGAAATCAATTCAATTACTGTGGAAACATAACCAGGATACCACAAGATTTATCAGCTTCTACTTTCAGGGGTTGGAGGGCTTGGAATATGATATTCCATGGAGCAAAGCAGCTAGGATTAAAACCAAGAATCACCTACCCAGAAAAACTGAGTATAACCCCTCAGGGGGAAAATTGATATTCAATGAAATAGAGGATTTTCAAGAATTCTTGATGAAAAGACCAGAGCTGAATAGAAAATTTGACTTTCAATATAAGGCTAAAGAGAAGCATGAAAAGGTAAACAGGAAAGAGAAATCACAAGGGACTTATTAAAATCCTTTCTTAGTATTATGGTAATTGGAGGGAGTATCTGTCTATCTATCTATCTATCTATCTATCTATCTATCTATCTATCTATCTATATGGAGAGGGAGAAAGAGAGAGAGAGAGAGAGAGAGAGAGAGAGAGAGAGAGAGAGAGAGAGAGAGAGAGAGCGAGCACAGAGGGTGGCTTGAAAATGAAGGGATAATATCTAAAAAAATTAAGGGGTGAGAGAGGATTGTACTGGGAGAAGGAGATAGGGATAGGTAGAATGGGGTAAATTATCTCACATAAAAGAGGCAAGAAAAGCTTTTACAGTGGAGGGAAAGAGGGGGGAAGTGAGAGGGAATTCATCAACCTTACTCTCATCAGATTTGGCTTAAGGAGGGAATAACATACACACTCAATTGGATATGGAAATCTATCTTACCATACAGGAAAGTAAGAGAGAAGAGGATGAGAGGGGGGAAGATAGAAGGGATGGCAGATTGGGGGAGGCATAATCAGAAGCAAATACTTTTGAAGAGGGTAAGGGTCAAAGGAGAAAATAGAATAAATTAGGGCTGGGGTAGGATGGAGAGAAATATAGTTAGTATTTCATAATATGACTCTTATGGAAGTATTTTGTATGACTATACATGTATAACATATATCAAATTGCTTGTCTTCTCAATGATGGTGGGTGGGGAGGGTGGAAGGGAGAGAATTTGGAACTCAAAGTTTTAAAAAATGAATGTCAAAATTGGTTTTACATGCAACTGGGAAATAAGTTATACAGACAATGGGGTAAAGAATTCTATCTTGCCTTGTAGGAAAATAGAAAGGGAAGGGGATAAGACAAAGGGGGATGATAGAAGGGAGAGCAGATTGGGGGAAGGGGTATTTAGAATGCATGTCTTGAGACAGGGGGTGGGAGAGATGGGCAGAAAATTTGGAACTCAAAATCTTGTGGAAGTGAATTTTGACAACTAAAAAATAATTAATTAATTAACTAATAAAAAAGAAAGCAGGAATGTTTTGCCTTTCTTTGTATTTTGGGGGTTTAGCATAGTGCCTGGCATATAGACAGTGCTCAATAAATGCTTGCTAAATTCATGTCTATGCAGATAGTAAAGCAATGCATATACTACCGTAGCATTCTGTTTTTGTCTTTGTTTTCTCAGGAATCAATTGCAATGTCTAAGATTATGGGACTAGGTTTCAGTGAACTGTAACAAGATCGGGAAGAGGCTGGAGTAAGGGCAATGTGTGGAAGCTCAGAGATAATTCTTATTGGGTAGGTGGATATAACTATGCCTCCACTGGGATATACAATGTGTATATCCAGGAAGAGATTGAGCTGGGAAGCAAAAGGATACCCACTCTCTGAGATCCATAGTATCTGGCAATTCCCTCCAGCACATGACCACCAGAGTAAATATGGTACTACCCAGCTCCTGACCCTATTTGTTGAATCAGATCAAATTATTGTGACCATGTGGTTAAAATAATGATACTAATAACATTTTATGGTACTTGAAAATAACACATCAATCATTTTTATACTAAAAAATTTCTCTACTTAGTCAAATTCAGGATATTTTCAACATATTGCTACATTCACTTCATTTGGATTTTTTTTTTCTCACGGAGGTTAAATTATATTTCATGGAGATAAAGTTGAAGTACTAAGATTACAACTCTGAGATCTCCTTGTCCTATTGTTGATCCACGTAGTTTAACTACACAAATGATTCAACTATAATTAGCCTAATGTTTCCAGTAGTCTATACAGGGAACAAAACTAGTCTATACAGAGAACTAAATCTGACTAAGCCACCATCCAGGGTACTGAAAAAATGGGAATTCCAGAGGAGCAAAGAGTGTTTCCCAGGAATGAAATGGCCTACCTCATAAGCTAGTAAACTCAGTATAATAGCTATTTTTTTCACGCAAAGATCTAGTTAACTTCCTATTATGCAAAACATTAGGTTATCTCCTAGGAATAGGGAGAGAGGTGGAAAATAAAGACCAAAGACTAGCTACCTCTTTGTTTGGCATTTGAAGCCCTTTTACAGTCTGGCTCCTATCTTTCCACACTGATTTTACATTACTCCCCCTCACACTCTGTGTTCCAGCCAAACTGGCTTATTTGCTGTTCCCCATATAGGACTTTCCATCTGCCACTTTTGTGCCTTTTCATCGACTATCTACCATGGAATGTACTGGAATGTGCATCCTTCTTACCTCTGCCTCTTAGAATATCTAGCTTCTTTCCAGTCTCATTTCAAGAACCATCTCTACATGATTTCTTTCCTGATCTTCTCCTCCCAGTTGTTAGTGGCACTCTCCTGAAATTATATACACATACGTATATGTGTGTATACGTATGTGTATGTACAAAATGTGTGTGTGAAGTTTTGATTTTGCCAAGTACATGCTATTTCCCCCAGAAAAATATATGCTACTAAAGGGCAGAGACTGCTTTGTTTTTGTCTTTGTAGTGTGAGGGCCTAGCACAGTGCCTTTCAAATTGTAGGCCCTTAATAAATGCTTGTTAAGTGAATAAATAGCCTTTCCCTGGCAGGTATCTCTTGCTGAGTGGGCAGCTAGATGGCACAGTGGATAGAGTGCCAGCTCTGGAGTTAAGAGGACCAGAGTTCAAATTCACACTCAGACATTTACTGGCTGTAGGATCCTGGGCAAGTCACTTAATCCTGTCTGCCTCAGTTCCTCATCTGTAAAATAAGCTGGAGAAGGAAATGGCAAACTACTCTAGTGTCTTTGATACCAAAACCACAAATGGGGTCAAGAAAAATAGGACATGATTCAATATCAAACATGAGGTGGCTGGACTAATAATGCACATTCATCACCTCCTTACCTGGAGGGAGGGGAACTAAAAGATCTTATTCTAGAAAAGAAAAGAAAGTAGCTCACATTTAAATAAAAAGAATCACCATATCTGAGCTGAAAGATAGCTTGAAGAGTATTTAGTTTAACCCACATGTTTTCTCTTTTTCAATATATGTCCCACAACTGTCATATAAGTTCTTGAAAATGTCTATCCATGGGAAGCCCACTACCTTAGCAGTTGACATTACTTTGGAGTAAGCTTAATTGATAAGTTTTTCTTTGCATCCAGCCTAAATGTCCTTCAACACCTTTATTTATTCCTCCTAGTTTAGCCTTCTAGGGCCAAGCCAAATAAGACTAATTGTTCTTATTCATGACAGACTGGAAGACTATTATGTTGTTCCCTACAAATTTTCTCTTCCAACTTAAAAGTCCATATTCTTCAATCCATACTTCCAGAGCATGGTCTCCTTTTTCAACCAGAACTAAACATAACGCTTTGGATGTGGTCTCACCAGCCCAGAGCATATAACCATGATTGTGCCTTCCTAAATCTTGGCACTAAATTATTTTAATGCAAAGTGCATTAGTTTTCTTAGCTGTTATGTCTAATTGTTGATTCACATTGAACTCATAATCCACTAAATTCCAAATATCATAGGAGCATAACATTTAGAAATAGAAAGGACCCAAGAACTGTCTCTAGAGCCTCAGTTTATAAATGAAGGAATCAAAACCCTGAACATTCAACCAAATTTTTATATGTAGCAGGTAGTGAGCCATGACAAGTCCTCAAATTTCTGATCCATAAATCATTCCATTCTGCTATAGACATTTCACATAGACTTGTATATTATGTTTTCTCCCACTTAATAATTTTACAGTTGATTTTAAAAATTCCAAATGAAGGACATTGCATTTATTGCTATTATTTTTCATCTTGCCTATTAGATCCAGGCCATCATTCTATCTGTTTTGAGATTTTGGGGGGGATCTTGACTCACTGTTTCAGTATTTTAGGTGTCCCTAACAAATTTGTGTGATTTTCAAATTTGTTAAGCATTCCAAATACAAATATGACTTCATCTACTTCATTGTTAAAATTGTACCACACAGGATGAGGACAGGTTCCTAAAGAACTCTCCAACAGATTGAAGTAAAATTTGACATCATTCTATAAACTCACGTGGTTTGCTTGCTTATCATACTTAATCACAGCATTTTGGATTCATAAGTGATCTTAATCATCTAGCCCAACTCGTGTCCTCCAAAAGAATTTATAGCATAATATACATGACAAATAGTTATCTAGCCTTTGATCTCTAATGGGGAGAAACGCATTACATTGTAAGTCTGTTTATTCTACTTTTGAGCAATTTTGACACATTATAGCATATTGGAGCTAGAAGAGACCATAGATGTCACCTCCCCTTTTTTATGTGGAAATTGATGTCTAGAGATTTTACTTGAGTTCCCCAAACTCACACAGTTTAGTGGTTGCAGAACTAAAACTTGAACATACAGTAGTTGCCCTTACTATTGCTATTTCTTCTGTGTAAGTAATGTTGCAAGACTGAAAAAATGTATCTATAGATCTCTCTCTCTCTTCTCTCTCTTTGTATCTGTCTCCATCTCTGTCTCTCACCCCCTCTTTCGTTCTTTCTCTCTCTCTCTGTCTCTCTCTCTCTCTCTCTCTCTCCTTGTCCATTTATTTACATTACAGGTTCTAGTAATGTTTTAGACTGACATTTTCCCCCACCACAGAGAGGATTATCCAGACTGATAAATAATGCTTTGTATGTATAATTTTATTTTTAATTTATGGAATAAAGCAAGCATTTCCATAACCTAGTAAAATAAAAAGATGATTGCACATGAAACTGCAAATCTAGTGTGCACAACTTGCTATTCCTTTCAAATATGCAACAAAATTATAGTATGAAGTTCTTTTTTTTCCCTTACTCCACCACCCGATACATATTTCTATTCATCAGTTCTTTCTCTGGATGCAGATACTGTTTTTCTTCATATGTCCTTAATAATTAATTTGGGCATTTATAATGGACAAAATAACTTATTCATTCAGAGTCATTCTTCAAATAATACTACTGTTACTGCATACAGTATTCTCTTAGTTCTACTCATTTCACTCTCCGTTATTTTATGCAAGTCTTTTCACGTTTTTCTAAAATCATTGAGTTCATCATTTTTTATAGCACAGTAGTATTCTATCACAATCATATATCACAACTTCTTTAACCATTTCCCAATTGATGGGCATCCCTGCAATTTCCAGTTCTTTGCCACCACAAAGGGAGCTGCTATAAACACTTTAGAACATATAGGTTTCCTTTTTCCCCTAATTATCTTCAGAAATAGACCAAGTAGTGGTATTGCTGGGACAAAGTGTATGGATAGTTTATTAATTCTTTAGGCATAATGCTAGATTGCTCTTTAAAATTGTTGAATCAGTTCACAATTCAAACAACGAATTAGTGTCCCAATTTTTCCACACCCCCTCCAACATTTGTCATTTTTCTTGTCTATCATTTTAACCAATCTGGTAAGTATAAAATGATATCTCAAAGTTGTTTTAATTTCTATTCCTCTAATCAATAATTTTTGTCTGATGATTGAATTTAAACAGAACTATCAGGAAGAAAGTTTTTACCTGAAGCAATCACCACAAAGTGAATGTGCTCTCATTTGTTATTGGGGGAGATGGCTAGGTTGCAAGAAAATGAATAGAGGAACAGAAGATTGTTCCACCAAGATAAAGCCTCTACTGGACAGGCCATTAGGAGGAGTGTTGGATGGATCTCACACCAGCATCATCAGATAGATTTTTATTTTTTCTAATCATTCATTTCACCTAGACATTAAATTCTGTTGTTTCCATGGTATTAAGAAATGACAGTTAATAGTCAAGATTCTCTAAATCTGACATCTTGACACAAATTTGCAGTGCATGGTGCTTAACACTTAAGTACTTACCAAAGTTTTGTTGATTGAATGACTCTTCCCTAGTTCCAGCTTTGATTACAAGTAAGATAAATCCTAGGGGTGATAAAGAAATAGGTAATTTTAAACTAATATTCTATTTTCTTTTCTTGAAATAAATAGGTGTCAATGGGTTGCTATCTCCAACTTTAGAGGGAATAGCTGTATAAATAATGTTAGATCAAATGAAATATAGAAATATCAAAATTAAAATTATAAATATTCTGTGTAAGTAGTTACAATATTTAATACTTAATTTTATGTATGTCTACCTTCTGCACCTTTTATTTGATCAATCTCCATTCTTTATGTAGGCAAATTGATTTTTAAAAATTATACCATACTTTTCAGGAACTAAATTATAACAAAATCTAACTTGAATGAATAGCCCATATCAAATGTGACCCCATAGATCCTTGACATTCAGTTGAATACAATCTTGATATTGTCCCTGCTTGATGTTTGGACTATTCATACACACACACACACACACACACACACACACACACACACACACACACACACATTTCATGATGTTGCTGAATATCCATGAGAAAAGGGAGAATTAAAAGGAGCCACATTTTTTGTTTTCACCTTTGTTTAAAAAGTGTGCCCTTTTGAAATAGATTATATTGGATTGACCAGGTTTATTCTTTAAATAGAAATATTGCTTATAGTTTACCCATTAACCACAAGTGGTAACATGTTCTACTCAAAATTTTTGGGGCAGCTAGGTGGTGCAGTGGACAGAGCGCTGGCCTCAGACCAAACACTTGACACTTACTAGCTATGTGACCCTGAGCAAGTCACTTAACCCCAATTGCCTAAAAAAAATTGATGATGATTTTTAAATACATTTTTAGTATTCTTTGAGCAATATAAATTAAATTCTCTCTCAAATTAATTTTTATTTTTAAAATATTGGCATCTGATTTAATGTTATTTAAAAATTTGTAGGGATATCTCTAGTTTTTCATAATTCTTTTGTTCTTTAAAAGCCTACAGCCATTGATTCCTTGATATATGTGTGTGTAAGATATTTGATTAGTGAGGGAGGTAGAAGAAAAAGACAAATGTAAATGATACAGCTCCTGCCCTCAAGAAACTTGCAATATGGTAGAGGGATAAGATAGGCATATGGATATGCAAATTACTAGAGTATAATAAAACAGAAATAGCAAAATACTTGAAAGAAATACTGGGAGACTAACACTATATGACAACAAGATATATACTGATCTGAACTGCTCTTCTTGTTCCAATCCTGTTAACAAGGATTAACAGACTGGTTAAGTGAAAATAACTGGAATTTGGAGAAAGTGGTCTTGTAATTTTAGACTTCATTATAGTCACGTACAAAAATTCGGGGCATAGTTAAACATATATGTGCCTAATTTTGGTAAACATTTTAATAGTCTAGATGTATTTTAAAATAGGCAATTAAGAAAATGAAGTTTCCCATCAAAAGGAATGAGAAACTCATTACATGATATTATGACAATATTTGACCAAAGGCAAAAGGCAGCTTCTGTCCTCAGGGAATTCAAAGTCTAATACATGATAAAATGTGAAAATAACTAGATGAAATCCGATAAGAGACAGGATAGATTGGATATAGTCAATAGAAGGATGTTGCTAGCATAAGGGGGATCAGAAAAGATTTCACACAGAAGAAAGAATATTAGCTGAGATTTGAAGGGAGTCAAAAGACAGAAGATAGAGATAAGAAGTAGGAAAATTTAAGGCATGGAGAACAGCCTGGAATGTGAAGATGATACTAATGTAGAATAAAAGAAGATATGAAATATTAAGGCTCTCCTATGGGCTCATATTTTAAAGATATATCCATAATTTGGAAACAGGGCAACTTAATCTAGAAAAAAATACAGATGAAGTGCCCTCAATTGGGGCAGATGGTGAATTGTAAACAGATGACTGAAAGAATTACTCAACTATGACTTCCCTTCTGTCTTGCCTATCCAGAGGACTCATCTTCAAAATTAACTAAATGCAACTATGATAGTTGATAAGAAAGTGAAGACTATACTCTCTGAACAGCTATTAAGAAGTCTCAACTGCTTTAAATAAGTTAAAATTACAGCCCTGGATACTGAAAGAACTTGAAAATTTTTATAGTAGACCCACTGAATACAATCTTCAAAAACACGAATAATTAGAGAGGTAAGAAAATTAGTATTAGATGAATTCTGATTGTCCAAAAAGGTGATTAAGATTATTAGCCTGATGTCAAGACCTCTAAAAATGCTGGGAATTGTATTTATGAAGATTTATGGAAAAAAAAGCAATGAAGACTCAAATCTAATATAGGTTCACAAAGAATGTTAAACAAAATAATTTAATTTCCTTCTTTCTCTTTCTTTGTAGTCCTTCCTTCTTTATTTTCTTTCTTTCTTTCTTTCTTTCTTTCTTTTTCTTTCTTCCTCCCTTCTCTCCTCCTCCTCCTCCTCCTTCCTTCCTTCCTTCCTTCCTTCCTTCCTTCCTTCCTTCCTTCCTTCCTTCCTTCCTTCCTTCCTTCCTTCCTTCTTTCTTTCTTTCTTTCTTTCTTTCTTTCTTTCTTTCTTTCTTTCTTTCTTTCTTTCTTTCTTTCTTCCTTTCTTTCTTTCTTCCTTTCTTTCTTCCTTTCTCTTTTCCTTCCTTCCTTCTTTCCTTCCTCATTCATTCTTTTTTGCTTCCTCTCTTTTCCTCCTTCACTTCTTCCCTTTCTTCTTTGCTTCTGCCTTCTCATTTTCTGCTCCTTCTCTTCTCCTTTATTTATCTTTCATTAATCAGGGGTTCTTCATCTAGAATCCATTAACTTGTTTAAATAGATAGATGAATTGATAAAGGGATAAATAAATAGATAGAGAAATGCATACTTTTAAAAAGACAGAGGATCCTTGGAAGTATGGAGACAAGCGTGACTAGAAACTGAAAGTTTCTAGGCCTGAGGTGAGTGAGCGAAGAGTCATATAGAGCCCATGGACCCTAATTAAGGGACAGGTATTGGCAGGGACAATTTTTAAGCAAAGATACCAAGGGTATCTCATGGTAGGTTACAATGTCTTAACCCAGGGGTTCTTAACATGGTGTCACTGGCATTGCTTGTTTTTGTTTTTTGATACATACATTTCAACATAATTGGTTTCCTTTGTAATACTAGGCATTTGATGTTATGTGTTTAAAAATACTGTTCTGAGAAGAGATTTATAGGCCTAAGGGGTCCCTGGAACAAAAATGTTGAGAACCCCTGCTTTAATCTGTTTACAGAGAATTTGCCTTATTAGAGCTTCAATCTTTTGAAGATCACATTTCCTAGCCTCCTCTGGGGTGATGAGGAATCAAACCAGATTCATTCATAAATATTTATGAGATTACTTTTTTATTATTTTACTATTCATTCCCACTCAGATTAAATGCTTTACTATTTCAATGCTTATTCTTACCATGTGGTGTTAGCATTGTGAGCAAATTAAGTTATATCCTTGATTTAACTTTAGAATTTCCTAATTTTTGAACTGTTGGCAAAAAGTGAGCCAGAAAAAAATACCATTGAAAAATCCCATAATTTGAGCTGAATCCATAAGGGTTCAGAACAAGTGAGACCTTAGAATTTATTATACAGTCTTCAATACTTGGACAAGCCTCCTTTCCCTTCCAGGGTAATTCCAAGGTTGATTGAGGAGCACTTGTTTGAATTTGCTCTAAGAATGTCCTTTCCATTGGCAGTGACACCTACGTTTGCCGTTATACTCTGAGGATCAGTTTTTCTCTTCCATCAGTGACTGGAAAAAATAACTGGAATCATATCTGATTTTTGACAGAACTATTCTAGTTTTGATATCTGGAATCTTCATCTAATATTTATCAGTTTTCACACATGGCAATAAACTGGTCTTCCTAAAAATGCATGGCTTAACTTTAAAGAATTTATGCTTTCCAGTGATTTTATGTCACTCTTCCTTGAGGAATAAGCAGCAATGAGATCTGTCTAAAGCAGGAGGAAGCTCAGGATAGGAGGAACCTCTCTCCTTTTCCCACTAAATCTACTATGAAGAATAGCAATAGAAAAGAGCATTATTTCAGCAGGAAAAAGCCCTTTCTTCTGTTGAGGTAAGCAGTATTCATATATTCCACACATTAAACAAACAGCTTAATATGATATTACCTGGGGAAAAGGATTGTTGGGTTATACTACAGTTTTCTTTTTTTTTTTTTTGGTTAGGCAATGGGGTTAAGTGACTTGCCCAGGGTCACACAGCTAGTAAGTGTTATGTGTCTGAGGCCAGATTTGAACTCAGGTCCTCCTGAATCCAGGGCCAGTGCTCTATCCACTGTGCCACCTACCTTACCCTCTACTACACTTTTCAAACTAGAGTAAGTCTAGCAATGGGGCCACCAAATATTGCAGCTGTGAAAATTGACAGGATTGCCCCAAAGCCAAGTAGATAATCTCTTGGCTGAACACTCACACACACACACATGCATATGTTGAAAAGGATGTCTTGCTGGATAGAGAAGTGTGATGGAATATATTAAAATATGAATGTGATGTAATCAAGGTGCACAAGTAAACATCTATAAGAAAAACAAGGAAGAAGAGTTAAGGGAGAGTAGCTGACACTTGAACTTCACTCTCATCTGAACTACTCAAAGGAGGGAAGAATACACGTGCACACACACACACACACATACACAGAGGTACACAGACACACAGAGTTGAACATTCTGTCCAATAGAGAAATAGGAGGTAAAGGTGAGAAGAAATAAGGTAGATTTAGAGGGAAGGTAGATTAAAGGAGGGTTTAGCCCTAAGCAAAACAAACTTTAAGTGTAGAAAAATATTTATAGTTCCTTTTGAAACATCAGAGAATGGGAATCTAAGGGGGATGCTAAGAATAAAGGAACGGCTAAATGAGTTATGGTACATAAATGTGATTGAATATTGTTGTTTTAAGAAATTATGGAGTAAAAGGTTTCAGAGAAACTTGGGAAGACTAATGTAAGTCGATGTAGAGTGAAATGAACAGAACCAGAAGAACAATGTATACAGTGATAAAAATATGCTAAAGATAAAACCCAAAGTCACAAAATTATACATAATCTCCTAGAAATCACTAGTGGAGAAATTTAAATTAAAATAAATTTGAGAAATAGACACCAAAGTGGTATTGCTTTGGGTGTATATTTCCAATTTGCTTTTGACAATGGTTGGATGACTTTTTAAATCCAATAAACAAAGCGCAAGTATCTCTGTCTTCCCAAAGCCCTTCCAAAATTTGTCATATTGCTTCTTTTTTGTATCTTTGTCAATACGATAGATAAGAGATGAAATTTCAAAGACTTATGAGTTTTTTGTTGTTGTTGTCTTGTTTTGTTTTCAATCGGGGCATTGGAGATGGGAGGTACAGAAGACAGATTTTTCTCAGTGTAAAGATATAATTAATAAAAATAACATGATGCAAAATCAAAATCATCAATACAATTACACAAAATTTAAAAGTGAGTGAACAAAAATCTTAAACTTATTCAAAGATAACAAAGAAAGAGGTAAAGGATCCACATATAGACACATTTTTTATCAGTTCATTTTGTAGTAGTCCAGAAACAGAATCAAAGGGAGCGCCCATTGATTTGGAATAGATGAGTAAATTATATTAATGAATATAATGAGATATTATTTTCCCAGAAAAATGATGAAAGTTATAGTTTCAGAGAAACTTGGAAACATCTACATGAAATGATGCAGAGTGAGCCAAACAATGTCATAAGGACAATTTATACAGAAACAACAACATTGTAAAGTATTGAAACACTTATGAATTCTAATCAGTGCAATGAAAAATAATAATTCTAGAGGACTGAAAGTGAAGCTTCCTACCTGCCTAATGAGAGAGGGGTGGTGAACCTAAAGTATGGAATGACATGTTTTTCAACATGATTTGTCTTGCTTGACTATGCTAATTTATTTCAAGGATTGCATTTTTCTTTTTTTCCTGTTCCTCAGGAAGGATGAGTGAGTGACAACATTGCCCCTAAAAGTGTTAGCACAGTGCCTGGAACATAATAAGCACTTAATAATTGGGTTATCTATATGAAAGAAGCAAAATAAGGTCATGGATGCATTTTTAAAATGCATGGAAAGAATAGGAGGCCATTCCGGGAGAAACACAAACAAACTAGAAGGCTTTAAAAGTAATATGTTACATTTACCTTATACTTGGTAAAACAAAATGAACAAAAAAAGATCCTTAAAGGCTCTTCTTAGACAAGGCATCTTTGCACTTATGCCAAAGTATGGAAGACTCCATATTAGAAATTACTGTGGAGATTACTAGCTATAGGTTTTTGGCAGTACCATGGAAAGTAGACTGTCTAAGTTATGAGGGAAACTTTTCTATTGATGCTCAGGATCAACTAACAATCTTTTTGGAGTGGACAATAAGAACTAAGAGAATTCAAAGGAAGGACAAAACACAGATGTTTACATCAACTTTATTAGTTCCTAAAGACCACTGAACAGTGTTCCTTGGAGTTGTCCACCATAGTGCTTACCACAGCAGTGGGTGTATGAGGGCAGTCAATACCTACTCAGTGAATTATGCCCCGGGGAAATAAAGGCCCTGGGTCAGGAAAAGGGGACCTTGTTGTCCTGGGGTATACTTTTTGACAAATTAAGACTTAGAATTCCAGGGATGAGGAAACAAGAAGGAAATAGTATAAATAAATTTCCAGAGGGCAGAAAGTAGCTTGAATCAAGGTTGCTTTGCTTAGAGTATTTATTGACTTGATATGCCGGGAAAGTGGCATATGGCATCCCCAGGAACTAGAGGATAATGAAAGTTAATCTTGTAGCATAGGATTCAATGTCCAGATACAGAGCAGTAGTGATTTACTGTTCTCCTTTAATGGAAGTATTAAAATATGTATATGTTATTTATAATGTATATAAAGCTGCAGAGTTTGCACTCGCCACAGTAGGAGTCCATGGATTTTATCAGAATTTTGTTGGGGGTAAATCAATCTACTGAAGTTCTTCTTCTATAAGAAAAAATAAATATTTCCATTATATATGCATAATACTTACTTGTGTATTTGGGGGACCTGAGGAATCTCTGAGTCACACTGTAGTTTGAGAAGCTTTATTGTGCCATAATATCATTCCACTATTTAGGAACTCTTGGCCCAAACTAGACACTTGAGATAATGTTTAAGGCTTTTATCAATGATGTGCGTGTGACCAAAGTGCCTGCTCCAAGCTGGTAAGTTCTTTGTGGGGAGAAGTGAGCATCTTCCAACTCAGGTGAATTCCAGAAGAATGTAATATAAAGTTTATAATCCATTACCTCCCTTTAGTGATTCAGGGAAGTTAATATAGTAGAATGCTGGACTTAGCATCAGGAAGACTTGGGTTAAAATCCTACTACTGATATTCATAAAATGTGTGACCCTAGAAAAGCCACCTAACTTTTCTGATCTTCTGTTTCCTCATCAGTAAAATTGGGAAAATGCTAGTTCCCAATTCATGAGGCTGTTTTAAACCTCAACTAAGATTATGTAAAATGCTATGCAATTTTTAAAGAAAATCTAGAGGCAACTAGATGGTTTAGTGGATAAAGTACTGAGTCTGGAGTAAGGAAGAGCTGAGTTCAAATCCAGCCTCACACACTACCTGTGTGATCCTAGATAAATCACTTCACCTCTTCCTTGATCCACTGAAGAAGGAAATGGTGAATCACTCCAGCATCTTTGTAAAGAAAACTTCATGGATAGTGTTGGTCTGCTATGGTCCATGGAGTCACAAAGAGTCAGACACGACTGAGTAACTGATCATAAACAACATTACAAATTATAAACAATATATCAATATGATGATGATGATGGTGACAATGATGATGATGATGATGATGATAGTGGTGGTTTAAATCCTTCCTCTGGTACATATGACCTCAGAGATCTTGACCAAGTCAGATAACCTCTTCAAACCTCAGTTCCCTCATCTGTAAAATGAGTAGGGTAGACTAGTTCTAGATGTGTGATCATGTGATCCTATGATGCCATGATGAATGCCACTGTTGAAAGAACTCTGGATAGCAAATTAAAAAAAAATAGGTTCAAATGCCACCTTTCATGTTAACAGCCTCTATGACATGGGGTGAGTCATGTGACCTTCTTGAACCTCAGTTGCCCCACATATTAGGGGCTTGGTTAGATAGCTTCTGAAGTCCATTCCAGCTATCATATTCTTTGAATTTTATAATTCTCAAATTCATACAAAAAAGTATTTGTCCTGCCTTTTTCTTGGGCGGGGAAGGGTTCAAAGAAAGGATGGGGAGAAAGGGATATGACCAAGAATAACCCAAGTTCATAAATTAGGCTGCTTTGACATTTACACAAAAGAGTGACTAGAAAGTCCCAAGGGGAACACTGACTAGGACAAAGCTTCAGGCTGAAATAATTCCAAATGGTGTCTATTTCCATCTCCATTAGTTTATTCCCCCCTATTTTTTAAAAAGAGTACAGAAAGATATTATTTGCTCCATCCCAGGGCTTCAAAACATGATGGGTTCTTTGGTTAATGCTTTTGCTATAATACAAGTGACATTTGACTTCATTTTCTCTTCAGTCCCTGTTCATTCATTGCCAGTGGTGGGACGGGGGTGGGGGGAGAGGATCGGCTTTTCCATTACACACATGAGCTGGATTTCAAAGTAAGGCATGGCAGCATCTTTTATGATATACTTCTTGTGAAGATTATATCACATTAATCAACTGCCATAAAAGGTTTATAATTCCCTTTTATGTACATTTTATCCAGTGGATAATATCAGTAAGCATAACCCAAATCATAATACACACACACACACACGGACAGATAGATAGATAGATATAGATATAGTATATATTCATGTACGCATGGACATACATGTTCAGATATGTGTGTATTTGAATATATGTGTGTATATACAGATAAATTAAATGAACCTTAAAGGTTTATTCAGATACACAGATATAATCTAATCTAAGATGACTTAATCCATATTTAATACTCAATTGAAATATATAATATATATACATATACATACACATCTATGAATGACTGAGTATATGCATATGTATATATATACATAAATGTGGGGATATATAATATGTATATGGAGATATATATATGTGTATATATATACATATATACATATAGATAGATATAGATATAGATATAGATATAGATATAGATATAGATATAGATATAGATATAGATATAGATATAGATATAGATATAGATATAGATATAGATATAGATATAGATATAGATAGATACACACATAGTGTGTGTGTGTGTGGATGTGTGTATGGAGAGACACAGATAGAGAGAGAGAGAGAGAGAGAGAGAGAGAGAGAGAGAGAGAGAGAGAGAGAGAGAGAGAGAGAGCATAGTTTGTCTCTCTGTCTTCCTGTGTCTTCCCTGCCAATCCAATTCCTGGATATCTTTAGCTCATCTAAGTGTATATTCGAAGTTCTATTTTCTTGATAATTTGATTTCTGAATGAATCAGAATTATTTAATGTGGATTGATATTTGATAAAAGTTTGAAGTACAGGTGTGGGCAGGGACTGGTATAAGTGGGGTATGAGTATCAATCCAGAACACAATTGATTCTGGATTTTTTTCCTTTGACTCTAGAACTTCCTAGGGATTACTACTTCACTAAGACCTATCTATGTGCCATCTGTGACCTCTGTCTGGGACATTCTAGGGAGCCTGGATTCAGCCTGACCACTTGATCCCTATGCCTTTTTCTCTGTATAGGTTCAATTCAACCTCCCTGTATATGGCCTTCTCAATTTTAAACCTTCATAGTATGCCATATGTAAACCTTAAGTTTTGGCCTCTCAGGCTTATTTCTGTCTTCTTACTTTACCTGATGGCCTTCTTCAATGCTCAGGAGTCCACTCCTATATCATGCTCACCTTAAATTGCCAGTTTGTGCTTACTATCTGAATTCCACATCTGTAGCCTTGCCTATGTCTGCCTTTGGTGAGGTGGGCCTCCTGGACTCAACATGAACATCTCTGACACACATTAGGGCCAATGCTGTACAGTCTAATTACCAACTTTCCTTAATAGACTTCTTATCAATCACTGATAATGTGCCTGAATTTATTCCTTAATGATTAGCATTCTCCTACCCCATCATATTCTCCACATCCCAGTGATTATCAGCATCTAGCAATCATTGTACCACCTCATTACTATGCCTTATTGCCAGCTCGTTTACACCATCATCAAGATCCTTACCATACACCTTCACAGAATTTCACTCCAGATCTACCTACTCCTTCCATGATACTCTCTGTTCTATGGTTAAAAAAACTTGATTTTATCATAAACCTTTTGTTTTTTCATTCCCTCCATCTTCTTGCTCTCAATGATGCCTGGCTCCCTGCTGTTAACACAGCATCCCTTATTTACCTTACTCCCCATTGCCACTTCCAGGTTTTCCTTCTACCATCATACCTCAGTAAGCCATCATGTTAATTTTCACCTTATTTGATTCAGAGCAGTATTTTACATCCTGCTGAGATCTTTGCCTTTCTTTGTATCCCTAGTGCTTAACACAGTGTCTGACACATAGTAATAGCTTCATAAGTTCTTATTGACTAACTGACTTCCCTTCTGTATTGTTCATTTTAAACCATATTTAACACCCAATCAAGATTCTGGTTATTATCTAACAACCTCTATGACACTTTCTTTTCTTCCTCAATGAGTTCAGTGCCTGGCTGCCCCGACTCTTGCCCTCATACTGTGGAGCTTCGTCATACATACTGATAATTCCCTCAACTGCTCTAGTCCCCCTGTTTCTCAGCTTACTTATTTCTCATGACAATACATCTCCACCCCAACTTAGCTACACATAAACGTGGTAATTGGCTTGATTTCATACCATCACCCTCAAATGTTCCATTTTCATGTTCATGAACTCTAAAATTACTTTGTCTGATCAGAATTATTTTTCTATTTTCCCCTCAGCCTTATGATCCTTAACCCAGATTTTTCTTCACTGTGCTCTCCAACTGGCAACACTCTTCTCCATTTTCTGTTTTCCCCACTAGATGAACCCAGTTCCATTCTACACTGTCCTCTACTCATGACTTTTGCCCTTTTACATCTCTTCCCATCATACCTTCTAACTCTCAGAATGGATTACTACCATCAACTCCCTTCACTTCTACTTTCATGCTACTGAACAGAGATGGATAAAATCAGATAATCACCAGCATGACTGGGTCCAACATAATTTAAATTACATAATCTCAACTGGGCCAATAGCAAAACAAAGCAATGCTTTTATACTTCCCTAATTGATCAAGTATCCCTCTCAACCACGTAGTCTTTTCATACCTTTGCATTTCTCCTCAATCGTCTGATTAGTTTCTCTCCTTCTCTGCTTCAAAGAAGCATTTTTCATATTTCATTTTCTGAGGGCCCCATTTATATTATTCTCCTCATTTTACATCACTCAGATGCCTTTCTTCACTATCTCATTCTTCACCCACCTCACATGAAGAGCTTACCTTTTCTTTGATAAGGAAAATGCCTCTACAAGCATATGCGATCCAAATACTTCTTGTCTTCTTCAGCATTTTGTCCACTATATCATCCCCATTTTCTCATTAATCTTTAATCTCTCAATCTACTGGATACTTTCCTGATTTCCAAACTTGTGACAATACCTCTCTCTAAGAGATCTTAACTTGATCAGTCCATCCCAACTATAGTATCACATCTCCCTTTTTTTCCTTTGTGGCTAAACTCTTTGAGAAGGCTATATATAATTTTTGCACCCACTTCTCTTTTTCTCTCCTGTTATTCCTCAGCAATCTGGCTTCTTATCTCATTCCTCAACCAAAAATTTCCTCTCCAAAGATCCCAATAATATCTTAATTCTTATATCTCATGACCTTTTCCTTCTTGACCTCTCTGAATCCTTTCACAATTCTTGGTCATCCTTTTCTCCTTGATAATCTCTTTTCTCTAGATTTTTGTGATATTGAGCTTTGGTTTCTTTCCTACCTATCTGAGCACTGAGCCTCTTTTTATGGATGACCATCTAGGACACAAACCCTAAAATTGGGTGGCTTAGGATTATATCCTGTACTTTTTTCTCTTTGATGTCCCTACCATTTATTGTGATGATCTAATCAGCATGCACAATTCAGTTATCATCTCTATAAAGATGATGCTCCTGACCAGCAGGTTAACATTTCCAGACACCCAACAGAGATCTCAAACTGTATGCCATATAAACATCATATAAAACTCCTGTGTAAAACTGAACTTGTTACTGTCCCCTCAAAAAACCTCCCCACTTCCAATCATTATTGTTGCTGAAGATACTACCAAATTCTCACTTACCAGGCTCACAGCATAGGTGTCATCTTTGTCTCCTCATTCTCTCACTCCCCCTACCAATATAAATCTGTTATCAAATGCTCTCAATTTTCTCTTTGGTTTATTCCCCCTTCTCTCTTCTGACATTGCCACCATGCTAGCATAGGTCCTCCTCTCCTTATTTCTGTACTGCTATAATAGATTGCTGGTTGATCTCCCTGACTCGAGTTTCTCCCCAATCACCCAACCTCCACTCAGATATCCAAGTTATCATCCTAAACTGTGGATCTGACCATGTCCATCCTCTACATAAAAAATTTCATTGGATGCCTAATACTGTTGGGATCAAATATAAACTCATCTGTTTAGCATTCAAAGTTCTTAATAAGCTGTCTCTCTACTTTCTAGTCAGCTGTCACCTTATGTCTTTCCACATACTGTACAATCTTGCAATATTGAACTAGTTACTATTCCTACCATAAGATACTTAGTCTTCTGACTATGAATTTTCATTGGTTACTCCCTATCCTGCAGCTGGAATTTTGTTTCTTCTCTTCTCTTCTTTCCAACTCCTCTTACTTTCTTTAGGTCTCACCTAAAATGCTGTACTCTACAAGAAGACTTTCCCAGTCCCTCAATATTATTCCCTAAATAAAATGGAAAGCAGTCTGGCAGAAGTTAGGGTTAGAACAAGATCTCACACCAACCTTTACAATGAACTCCAAATGAATACATTATCTATGAATGAAAGGAAATATCACAAACAAATTAAATTATCAAGAAATAAAATGTCTCTCACAATAATGAATGGGAGAAGAGTTCCTTATTCATGGAGTGGCATGTTCAATTTACATATTGCTGCAGCAGTAGGAACTCCTATATTCAGACTCCAATCATCAGTCAGTACTCTGGCTACCCACTCTGCTAAGCTGCCTTTTATTCGAACAAGGGAGAGAGGATATCATCATCATCATCGTCATCATCAGTTTCATGGCATGAAATTGGAAAGCTTTTTGTGAACAAAATAGATATATTTGATAAGATAGAAGCTATCAATAGCAAAAAAAAAAATAAAGATCTCTCTCATGAATCAGTTACCAGGGATATATTAGAAACAACCACAAATATTTAAAACCAAGAGATATTTCCAAACAATAGAGTGTATATATATATATATATATATATATATATATATATATATATATATATATATATATATATATATATATATATATATATGTCTCCAAGTTTTTAATCATATATATATGCATATACACATGCATATATGTTTTCATTTGATCCTTGAAGGAACTGAATGATCAGTTGTGAAATAAACTATTAAAAGTTCTGTGAAATATGTATCTAATCATTAATAAGAGAAATATAAATCAGAACAAATGGAGTTCCATCTTACTCCCAGAAAATTATGAGAAAAGAAGAGAATAGAACAGATCAATGAATTAGGCTTGCAGCTAAAAATACTAGAGTAAGAACAAATTTAAAATCCTCAATTAAGCAACAAAATGGGAATCCTGAAAGTCAAAGGAGAGATGAATAAAAATGAAAGTAAGAAAAACATTTAACTAATAAATAAAACTAGGAGTTGATTTTATGAAAAAACTACAGCAAAATAGCTATATCCTTGGCTAATTTGATGAAACAAAGAAGAAAACCAAATCACTAATATAAAAAATGAAATACCTAAACTACGGGAAACAAAAACAAAACAAAACAACAGAAAACAGAAAAAGAAAACTATAGACCAGTTTCCTTTATGAAACTCCATGCAAAAATTTTAAATAAAATACTAGCAAGGAAATTATAGCAATATATCACAAAGATCATACACTATGACCAGGTAGGATTTATAATAAGAAAGCAGAACTGGTTCAATATTAGGAAAACTATCAACATCATTGGCAATATCAATAACAAAAACTACAAAAATTAAATGGTTATATTAACAGATGTAGAAAAATCCTTTAACAAAATACAACACCCATTCCTATTAAAAACATTAAAAAGCACAAGAATCAATGGAGCCTTTCTTAAAATGACATATGGTATCTAAAATCAGGAACAAGCTTTTACTGTAATATAGATAAACTTGAAGCCTCCCCACAACATCGAGTGAGGCAAGGATGTCCATTATCACCACTATTAATCACAGACATCCTGATAAACATCTGGCCACTGGACTCAGATGACTCTGGAAGAGAAAGTGAGGCTGGTAACCTTGCACAGCCCTCAGTCACTCAACACAAAGTCAATTGTAAGTCATGTCATCATCTCCCTGATGTTTTGGTCCTCTTTGAGAATGAAGGACAAACACAACCTGTGAGTAGTCCGAGCTGCCTGAATAGGGACCAATTGGGTAACTCAGCTCTTCATATCCCCTCCCTCTCCTTCTCCTCTCTGGGGTTTATTGGATAGATTTCTTTCTCAGAGACTAAGCCTTATATCCAATTCACCCTGGAGCTCATAGATTGGACAACAATAGGTCCCAACCCAGGCACCACTTAATGGTTAGTTTTTTGGGCCCTCCTGGCTCAGAGTGAACATAAATAGGAACTATTTCTCTTTTGTCTGGATTTTTTTTCTTACACATTTTTCAGGTTTTTGTTTGTTTTTGTTTTGGCTAGGCAATGGGGTTAATTGACTTGCCCGGGGTCACACAGCTAGTCAATCTTATATGTCTGAGGCCAAATTTGAACTCAGGTCCTCCTGAATCCAGGGCCTGTGCTCTATCCACTGTACCACCTACCTGCCCTAACTATTTCTCTTTTGGCCAGCAACCTGAGCGTCTTCCCCTCCCAGTTTGATTTTTTTTATTTGAGGGGCCATCCCTTGACTCACTTCTTAAAGAAGTCTACCCACTGAATGGGCATTACTTCACTCAAAGTGAGAACCTGAAAAGACCTTAGCTTAACAGTGACAGGTTCTCCCATTGCATCCTGGGCCATCTCCAGTCATTCTGATAAATATCTGGCCACTGGACCCAGATGGCTCAGGAGGAGAAAGTGAGGCTGGTGACCTTGTACAGCACTCCCTCCATCAAATCAAAGTCAATTTCAAGTCATGTTACCATCTTCCTGATGTCATGGTCCTCTTCAAGAATGAAGGACAAACACACTACAACAACCTAGTCAACACTGTGCCAGAATTTCTCACTTTAGGAATAAGACAAGAAAAAGAAATTGAAGAAATAAAAGTTGTCTATCAGGAAACAAAACTATAACTCTTTGCAGATGAAATTATGTTACTGAGAAAATCCTAGAGAATCAACTAAAAAAACCAATTGAAACAGTTAACAACTTTAGCAAAATTGTAGGATATAAATGGTACATATATTTTAGTTGCTTTTTAAAAGCATAATTCCAAATGTTTTCAAGAATGGTTGGATTGGTTCAAAGATCTACCAGTATGTTATTATGTCCATTTTTTCCAACTGTTCCAACATGATTTCCATACTTTTTGTCCATCACATCTTATTATAAAACCTACAGAACAATACTTTTCCTAGAAGATTCACAGCTGTTTCTTGAAAGGTTATATAATTGATGTTGGAAAACTGAAAATAGTATTTGGTAAATATATTTTTTTCAAGGTAGAATTGAATAGTTTGCTTTGCCAACCAATTAAATATTGATACTTAGTAAGTGCCTACTATGTGCTTGGCATTGAACTAGGTACTGGGAATACAATGAAAAAAGTGAAAGAGTTGTTGCCTTTAAGAAGCTAATATTCTAACAGTAGAAGTAACAAACATATATGTATATACATATATATGTACATATATATAACCAATAAACATTTATTAAGTGTTAGCCACTGTGCTAAGCCACTGCAGATACAAAAAGAGCCAAAAGACATTCCTTGCCCTCAAGGAGCTTACAAGCTAATGGGGAAGACAATATGCAAACCAAATACACACACACACACACACACACACACACACACACAGTATATGTATGTATATGTGTGTGTATGTGTGTATGTGTATATATGTGTGTGTGTGTGTGTGTGTGTAGAGATATATATATATATATATATATATATATATATATATATATATGTATATATATATATATATCTCTACACACACACACAAAATAAGCTATATACAGGATAAATACTTAAAGTAGGGAAGGCTGGAACTAAGTGAGGGAAAGGAGGATTTGCATGTGGACATATGTAAAACACATATGTGACAGATATGTACTAATGTGAGAAAAAATGAACTAACAGCTAAAGCATGCAAGAAAAGCTGAATTTTAAAGAAAATCAGAGATGCCAAGAAGTGGAGTTGGGGGAGGAGTACATGGGGTCAACCAGTGTAAAAATATGGAGATTAAGGGTAACATATCATATGAGAAGAACAAGAAAGCTGGTATGTCTAGACCATAGGGTATTTGTAGAGGACTGATAAATAATAGGACTGGAAAGACAGGCTACAAAAGGTGTGAAAAAACATTAATTGCTAAACCTCAAGAGAATGGTGCCTGTTATGACCTAAAAGAATTGAACTACCAAAGATCTCATTTTTTTTTCAGTAAGTAGGTTGTTGCCCTTTCACTAAATATGAAAAAATATGAAATTCCTGTACCATATCACAGGCCTCCACTGTTAAATTTTATGAAAAAGGAATTTAGAAAGTTGGGATTATGCCTTTCCATTTCTTGTATTTTGGAGAAATTATATTATCCCACCACTTTCCAAGAGGAGATGAAGTTAATTTCCCTACCCTTTGTAGTAAAGCAACTATGAAATTTCTTCTTAGCATTTCTTCTTCTTATTCTAGTTGAAATTTGATTTGTAGTAAAAAGAAAAAAAGACACGAGCCTTCTTCCCTCTCTATGTACACAAACAATACAGCATTTGGATTGAGCTGCCAAATGCCCCTTCTTAGAGTGATTGCTTATGGCTGGGTGCATTTTCCCTGCAATGCCTCATTAGCTTTGAACATATCTTTCCCTGAATAAAATAAGATTTCATTCTAATTAGGTTTCACTAGGGTGGTCTGAATTATGTGATCCATTCAAGAATAATAAAATAATAATAATAATAATAATAATAATAAATTGCCTTGGGGGCATAATATGAATGATAGTGAGGCCAAGAATAATAGCTTTAATTTTTGAGTTCAATTACATGGTATTTTCAGTAACAGGCTTTGACACCTGGCAACAACATTCGCATGGGAGGTGCTTTTTTTTTTATTTTAAAAGATAATTTTCAAAGCATAGCATGATGTCCATCCTTCCCAGAAAACCTTTCACCTTGGTATTCTCAGGCTTTCAGAAAACAGCAGTCACTTGGTGAAGGAAGCTAGAAATGGTTTCTCTTTTTCCCAGATGCACAAAGTACCAATTGATGTATTTCTGTAACTTTATTTTCTGGTGTTGGTACTTGATTTCAATGATAAAAGGAAGAATTCCCCCAGATTAATAAGAGATATTTTTTCCTAGGTACTGATTGAAAAGAAATACAGGTCAGGTCACACAAGGCAATTGGACACCTAGAGAATAATGTTCCTGTTTATAAATTGTATCCATCTTTTTTTTTTCAATGAGGCAAAGGAAGATACCATTTTCCTTTGCTTTGTATATGCTCTCCCTGCACTGAAATTATCTTCAACTAAAATTCTAAGCACCCTAGATGTTAATGACCATCTGCCTTTGCGTCATAATAGTATATTTTAATGTCAGAAATTTCAGAACATAGTGAGGTGACATAAAGACTTAAGTTAATAAAATAATTTCATTTAAAATAAATCATTCACAATTAGCCTCATTTTATAAAAATATCTAAAATTGGATTTTTCTTTTCTTTTTGCAATCCGTCATTCTTAGTGGAACACTTTTGGACTGTTTTGGCTTAATTCTCATTTCATAAATTAAATATCCATGGGAAATGTTGGTGATGATGATGATGATAATGATAATAGTAAAGGTTCTTACTCAAGATGAACAGCAGGGTACAAAACAGACAAACAAGTCTCAATACCAAGCAAAAATAGTTATGAGTTTATTTTATTAAAAGAAGTCATTTCTAAGTATTAGAAAATCTCTTTGATACGATGAATAATTTATATATTTGTATTTATAACAAACTGGTGTTTATAAATGACACTATTTTTGTCTTATGAACAACTATACTAACAATGTAATGAGCTTAATTTGAAATGTATTAAATTAAAATACTTGGATATATTTAACAAATTATGAAATACTAACATAACATAATATTTATGTGTGCATATATCCTCATTTGTATATCTATCTAATATATTGTATATACATATATTTTTCTCATTTTAATATATATTTTACTTGTCAATAACTCTACCAAAGGGATTTCTGGGGATATTGTATCACTAATTACTTATTTCCTCCAAGCATATAGCAATCATCTCTTCAATTGACATTCATTTGTTTTGACTACCTACAGCTCTTGTGTAGTATGTCTATTAAGGGGAGACAATAGGAATTCTTAATTCATCTTTTCCTCTGTGGATAATTAAAATGAACTCTTTTGAGTGATTATGCATTCCAGTTAAAGCTAATAAATAATTATAAGGTGCTTTAAGGTCTAAACCTTTGGAGGTATTCATTTAGGTCTTTAACATTTTGTGGGTACCAATGGAGCCCTTGGGCAGTGTACCTGTTAGAACTTGTTCTTAGTGCATATCTTCCATTTCTCATTCCCCCTGGATTATATATTTTATTCCATTTCTTACTGCTTTATTCCAAATAATTGTTTGGCGATATGATGCTACCTACTTATCCCAACCATGTTTATCTCCATTACTCTCTGAATTAGCTACAGTATGCATTATTTTAGAGTTGATATGGCCTACATATTGATGCTATTCTAGATATAATCCATGAAAGAGGCAAATGCATTTTCCAAGTTTACATTTTCTTATTTTATACGTCATTTGATATTAGTAATAAGGGGATTGTTGAACAAGATTATCACTAGTTGTATTTACCATGGAAATTTTTTTTGTCTTATATGAATCTTACATGACATTTGGGAGAAATCTTGTTTGAAAATTAAGGATGAAGGTTTTTGGGGCAGAAGTTTACAAATTATTCCAGTAATAAGTGGCATTAGTATTGCATTTTAAGGCTTGCATTTAATTTATGGCATTTCATTTGATCCTTACAACTCTGTTAGGTAGGTGCTTTTTATTGCCCTGATTTAACAAATAAGGAATAATGAGTTCAGTGAGATTAAAATAATTAGTCTAGGGTCAAACAACTAGCAAAGTGTTTAAAGCTTTATTTGAACTGCAATCATCCTAAAACTCATAGTCTAGACTGGTATCCATTATACCTCAACTGTGTGACTATGATGTTGTGATTCTCCATGGAAAACAATTTTCAAAAATCTACCTGTTTGTTTCTCAAGTTTTCATCAAGGATAATTTTTATGGATTTATAGATTATGCTCATGAATATTTTACAGATATAAGAATGTGGATAAGTGAGTTGATTACTATTGATGTCCTTTTAATCAGCTTTTGGAGGGTAATGATATCTCTAATACCCTATATTTTTTATTTCCATTCATTAATTTGCCCTGTTTAGAAAATCCTTTCAGTGCTTTTACAAAATATGTCACCCTAAGCATAGCTCTCTCCTGTAGTAGTGGATCTGATTTAATCATTCTTACTGTATTAATGTTCTTAGTATTATTTTCCCTTCTTCAAAAAGCACACCAGGGACTGAAGTACTAAATTCCAAACAACGAAAATTCCACTGTCACAGAAAAGAAGATAAGTTCTTATAACAATTCTTATAGATCTGTAACAATTTTCAGCTATTTCTCATTTTCCTCCTAGTTGCTTTTATAAATGCTTAGAGGATGACTTGGCATGGTGTTTATACCAAGCCTTCTGCAGATTTGTTTTTCCCTCCACTACCTGTTCTTAAAACTATTTAGTGTGAGGCAATGCTACTTGTAATCTTCTATTTTTGTAATGGTTTTCAAATAAGTCTGTGTTCTAAGCTGGCACTGCTATTGGTTTGCCATGTCACTCTGCTTAGCAAGGAGATAAAATGCTTTTGACTGAGGTTAGTTTGGACATGTTGTTGTGGAAATTGCTCCTAGTGATAGCCTATGTCAATGTCATTTCCTGTTTTCCATTTCTCATTTTTCATCACCAATAGCTGGTTTGAATAGGGTCAGGGGAGAACTGTCACATTTCCTACAACATCTTATTTTTATTTTTTTCTTTCTTTAAATTCTATGTTAATTTTGACCTTTTCTCTAACAAATTGATAATGTGTTAACAAACTACTGATTCATAAATGACTCTCATATCTTTGTTGTTGTTGTTAATTCCATTGTTCAGTCACGTCCAACTTTGTGTGACCCTGTAAACCATAAAACACCAGGCCCTTCAATCTTCCACTATCTCCTGAAGTCTGTTTCAGTTCATGTTTATCACGTCTATGAAATATCTATCCATCTCATCCTCTGCCATCCCTTTCTCCTTTTGCCTACCATTTCCCCCCCACCATCAAGGTATTTTCCAATAAGTCCTGTCTACTCATTACGTGGTGAAAGTATTTAAGCTTCAGCTTCAGTATTTGTCCTTCCAACAAATAGTCTGAATTAATTTCTTTAGATATTGACTGTCCTTGCTGCCCAAGGGACTCTGAAAAAATCTTTTCCAGTTGCCACAGTATGGGCTGCGAGTGCTTAGCTTTCCTTATAGTCCAATTCTCACAGCCATCTATTACTTCTGGGGAAAAAACATAACTTTCACTATACAGACCTTTATTGGCAGGGGGATGTCTCTATTTTTAGTATGCTATTAAGATTCATCATAGTTTTCCTTCTTGTTACTGTCTTCCAAGGCTGTCTTAGGCCCTCTTCTCTTTTCCCTCTATGTTACTTAACATTGTAATCTTATCAGGTCCCATGGAATGACTTTTTTTTTTTTGTTTAAATGTAGATGATTCCCAGATCTATATCTTCAGCCCTAGTCTCTCCTCAGTTCAAGTTCCTCATTACTAACAATCTTTTGGACAAATGGGATTGGGTGATATCTAAAACTCAACATATTTAGGAAATTACTAATTATCTTTCTTGATAAACATTTCCCTCTTTTGAGGGCACCACAAAATTCTCCAGGCACTCAGGCTCGCAGACTCTGTTTCTTCTTTGACATCTTACTATCATTCACCCTATATATCCAATCCACTGAAAAATCTTGTCAACTTTAACTTCATACTATCTCATATATGTTTCTCTCTATTTACATAACACCATATTCTATACACTTGTAACCTCTTCCCTGAACTATTGCAACAGATTTTTGAGATAATTTCTATTTTACTTTATTTTCAATTAACATACACTTATGTTTCCTTCCCTCCAATAGCCCCATAAAAATAAGAAAATCCTTGTAAAAAATATACATACTCAAACAAAAGAAATTTCCCCAAATGTTCGTATCCAAAAATATTTGTCTCTTTCTCCATCTTGAGACCATTACCTCATTTTCAGGAGGTAGTTTTCTTAGATCTTCTATCTCCTGCAATCATTATTAATTATCTAGTCTTTCCCTAGTTTTTATCGCTACTTTTTAAAATTTCTTATAGCACAATATTATTCCATTGGAGTCATACTCCATAATTTGATCACACATTCCGTAATAGATGGTCACTTCTCCTATTAGTTTTCATTTCTTCTCCTGGTCCTGCTCACTTCACTCAGCACCGGTCCATACAAGTCTTTCCAGGTTTTTCTGAAGTCTGTCTCATCATTTTTATAGCACAATAGGATTCCATTACATTCACATACCACAACTTGTTCAGTCATTCCCCAGTTGATGGACATCCTCTCAATTTCCAATTCTTTGTCACCACTCTAAATCACTATTAGCTAGAGAAATGCAAACTAACGTAACTCTGAACTACCACCATACATCTATCAGATTGATGAATATAAGAGAAAATAAAAATGACAAATGTTGGAGGGGATGTGGGAAAATTAAAACACTAATGCACTGTTGGTAAAGTTGTATACTGATTCAATTATTCTGGAGAAATATTTGGAACTATAACCAGAGGGCTATAAAACTTTGCATACCCTGTGACCAAACAATACCACTACTAGGTATATACCCCAAAGAGTTAAAAAAAAAAAAGGAAAAGGATCTATATGTACAAAATATATTTATAGCACCTTTTTCAGTGGTGTCAAAGAATTGGAAGTTAAGGGGATGTCAATCAATTGGGGAATGGCTGAACAAGTTGTTGAATATGATTATGATGGAATACTATTGTGCTATTAAAAATGATGAGCAGGATGCTCTCAGAAAAACCTGGAAAGACTTACATGAAATGATGCAAAGTGAAACATGCAGAGCCAGGAGAACATTGTACATTGTAGCAGCAATATTGTATGATGATCTACTATAAATAGTTTAGCTATTTTTAGCAATACAATGATTCCAGACAGTTCTTAAGGACTTAGGATGAAATGTGCTATTCATCTCCATAGAACTTCAGGTAGAACCTGAATGCAGATTGAGGATACTTTCACATTACTTTCTTTATTTTTCTTGTGTTTTTTTTTTCATTTGTGCATGAATGGAAATGTGTTTTGCATGACTATATGTGCATAATGTATATCAAATTATTTGCCTTCTCAATGGGGAAGGATGGCAGGGAAGGAGAGAATTTGAAACTCAAAATTTTTTTTAAATTGTTAAAACTGTTTTTATATGTAATTGAGAAAATAAAATATTAAATTTAAAAAAATGTTTCATTTAATCATTACCACTCAACCTGACAACTTCAGGTTGACCCTGTGACTATCTATAGGTCCCTTCTTCAGTTAGTTCTATCTAAGTCGTGGCTTGGAGATCAGAAACTAATATTAGCTTTTGATGTTGCTTCCTAAAAGGGACACGATTACCTCTAGTTACTAACAAATTGCCACAGCCCCTTGCTCTTTTTCATAACCATGGAACTTTGGTCAATGCCTATACTGGCAAACTTTGTGTAAAATCTTTTCTGTCTGAACCACATTTTTAATACCATAAGCCTCTGTATGTGCCTTGTTGATTTGGGGTGGAAAAAGGATTCATTGTAGTTTGTCCTTGGATTTCCCAATTGCTTCTTGGCCTGGTGCTCTGCCCAGAACATTTTTGGAGCATTTGGCCTTCCTTCTGACTTTACCTTGTTGCTAAGTTACATATCTATAACTGTATCTGTAATAGATATTTCTATCTGTAGTTATATCTACATAGACACATATCTTTATCTATCTTTATATATGTGTATATAGAGACAGATTTATCTTCTACATTGCCAGATACTCTGCTTTTCTCCCTCATTATGATGTGTGCTTTTATAGAGAAGTGATTGATTTTTGCCTTTCTAACCTAAATGCCTAGTACAATACCTGGCCTACAGTAATTAAGCACTTAATAAATGTTTGTTGATCAACTAACATTAAGATAAAATCCATTTTATTTTTTGATACCTTTTAGTATTAATCACATGCACCATTTTCTCTCTTTTGAAAAAAAATATTCTTGATATACAGCCATTAGATTTCAGTGTTCTATTCAATTGAGTAGTGTTTCTAAAGCTAATACTATATTTTCCAAGACTTGGAAAAAGGCTTCAAAGTAGATTCAGGAAAATAATCCCTATGCAAAATGACTTGAGATGGAATGACTCCCAGCCTCCAAATGAAATTGTTTCAGAAACACAAAAAGAGAATCTTGCCCCTGCTTTTATTCTCCTCCATCACCCTCTACCCTTAATCCTTCTATCAAAGTTTTAGTCTTCCTGCTGGCTTTCAACCCAAATATCACACCTCTATCTCATGATGATTTCAACAATGGGAGAGAGAAGTAAAATAGAAGGGGAAAATAGGTTGTTTATTACTCCACCTCTTTTTATTGTGGCTCCCTTCCTGACTCTTTATCTTGCCATTCATGTAAAATTTCCTTGCTCCTTTCTTTACTGCTTTTTTTTTTTGCCTTTCTATACACCAGTTCCTACTTGAGAGGCTAAGATAGGGGAGGGGATTGAACTTGATGTTTTGTATAATATTTCATACTTCCTTCAATCAGACCTGTGGTCTACCAAGTCTCAGAGTTTCACCTTGAATGAGATCAGTTGTGTTTTGGAGAAATCCTGTCCCCCTTTTTTACCATAGGCTTCAGCATTTAAGTATCCACTTCTAAATACTCAATCTTATATAGTAGTTAGATGATGAATAAACTATAAGTGAGAATAAATTAAGACCAAGGGATGAAGTGACTTGCCCAAGGCTATGCAGATGGGAAGTAGCAAAATCAGGATTGAAACCTGGTTCATCTGACTCCAGATTTAGGGAATCTTTCCACTAGACTATGTTGCTCCTGTAGACTTGAGATGAGGAAACATATGTTTGAATCCCTGACCTAACATGTTATAGGATCATAGCTTTAGAGGTAAAAATGGCCACAGAAGACATCTACTCCAACTGCCACATCATTCTAGATGAAGAAACTGATGGCCAGAAAAAAAAATTGCCCTGAGTTACCCAGCTAGTAAATTAAAATGAGAATTTGATCCCCAGTTCTCTGCATTCAAATCCAGCTCTTTCTTTTCTGTACTATTCATTAATTCTCTCTAATTTTACTACTTGTATGAAATTTGGTGAGTCACTTCTCTCTGAACCTCAGTTTCCTCCTCTAGAGTTAAGCATAATTATCTTCACAAAAATCATATTTTTCCAAATCAGTTATTGTCCTCGGATCCATCCTTGGAATAAAAATTGACTTCAACTTACAATCTATGAATATCCTGTAATGAAGGTCAAGTTCAAACATCTATTCAGTACTTGGGCATCTAGATGGCAGAGTGGATAGATTGCTTGGTCTGGAGTGAGGAAGACCTGAATTCAAATCCAGCCTCAGACACTTACTAGCTGTGTGACTCTGGGCAAGTCACTTAACTTTGTTTGCCTCAGTTTTCTCATCTATAAGATGAGATGGCAAGGGTAAACCATTCCAGTATCTTTGCCAAGAAAATCCCATATGGGGTCACAAAGAATCAGATACAACAAATAACAAAATTTATTACTTATTGATCATATCTTATTGGTCAATCATTCAATCATAAATTATTTTTAAAGTGTTTATTATGTGCTTGGTGTTGTACTTGCTTCTACCAATACAAAGAGAAAAATATACTAATTATTTCCCTCAAGGAGCTTATATTCTATCAGGTGCTAATAGGGTGACTAAAAGGAAGTCAAACTTTGATTTCTTCTTGAATGAGGCAGGATTTATTAACTACTGGTGACCGTAATAGTGAGCTAAATAATTGGGGTAAATTCCATGTTTAACAAGAAGGCTTTACTTAAAGCTCTTCATGATTTGGCTCTTGTGTCTGTCTCTAGCCTATTTGCCAGGGTTGATTGTATATTACTCTACTTCACTAAAGCTACAGTCTAAGAAACTCATCTATTAGCTGTGTACTATCTAAACCATGACATCTCTCATCTACTTGTTTTTGCATTTGTTCTTCACCCTGCCTGGAACATCTTACCTCGACTTTATAGAATCCCTAGCTTCTATAAGGCTGAGTTCCAGTTCCATCTCTTACACAAATTCTAATCTGTTCCTCTCAGGTAATAATGTCACACTATAAGCTCTTTGAGGGGTGGAAAAATTTCCTTTTTGTTTTCATATCTCAGAACTTATTAAGGTGCTGGGCAGAGTAGTTGCTTAATAAATTAATGTTGAATGAATGAATGAAGCCTTCGTAAAACAGTATACTAAGTTGGCTATCAGATCATGGCAGAAATTGATAGTGAGACATTCGCAACTTTGATTTAGTTTTATTATTAATAGAAGCTTGTGTTATTGATACCTAGCCACTTTTTCCATGGATTCTAACATAATGGCAGCATGACTATGACAAATATCCTAAGGTTTCTAGAACAGTGAGATAGAATTAGAACCTTAATTATGTACATTCCACTGGTAATTAATTTGTTGTTGTTGTATGTAGTAAATCACTAGAGGCAGAGAAAGGTCCTAAAGCCATGGTGGAGCTACTAAAAATGCATTAAACTGAAAATAGCTGCAAGAGAATTTGAAACACTGAAACCATCCAGAAGTGTTTCTTTGAAAATAAACACATCCAAATAACTTCCATTTGTCTTTCACTCTGATGTTAACAAAGAGTTTCATGGGAATCCTCTCTTATGATTTTGTGAGATAGATAAAATGAACATTATCATTTACCTTTTACCAATAAGGGAACAAGAACAAAGTGGTCATGACTTGTTCATGTTTACACCATGAGTAAGTATCAGAGGCATAATTAAGAACCCAAATCTCTCTTGATTCCAAGTTCAATTTCACTTGCATTGATCACTTGAATTTAGATTCACTGAATCTAAAATAGTTGACTGCTAGTAAGGATATTTTTATAGGTGGTAGTGCTTACAATTTTATTCTTCTACATTCTTCCCAACACACGCACACACACACACACACACACACAGACACACACACACACACATATAGATAGATACAGATAGATATAGATATAGATATAGATATAGATATAGATATAGATATAGATATAGATATAGATATAGATATAGATATAGATATAGATATAGATGTAGATGTAGATGTAGATGTAGATATAGACAGATATATGACTATTCATTTGCCTCTGCTGGAGTTCATCCCATGAAGCATGCAAATTCTTCCTGGGAGAACCATTTCCAGAGCTGATCAAGAGAGTTTATGATCATACCCATCACTTAAAATTTTCTTTTTTTTTATAGAAAGAGTTGAAAACTTATGGAACAATCCTAAGTCCTATGTTCATTGTTTATTCTACAGAAACATAGCTTACACAATTTATTTTGGCATTTAAAGAAAATGTCTTCCGAAAAATAAGCTGCCATATTGGTGGGAGAATTTTTTTCTTTTTTTTTTAAACAGGACAAGGCATGTCTTCATGTTAATAGATTGTTTATTGAAAAGATTCCTTTCCTGAGACTCAGAATACCTTCTGGTTTCTAGTACAGCTCTGAAACTAACTAGCTGTGTGACCTTTGGTATGCATGATAGTGCAGTGGATAGAGCAATGGCCCTAAAGTCAGGAAGATGTGACACTTAGTAGCTATGTGACTAGGCAATTAATCAATAAACAAGACATTAAGCCAATAACATGAACCAAGCTCTAAATATTTATTGATTAATTTAAAAAAAAAAGAAGCAAAAAGTTCCTGTCCTAAAGGAGCTCACAATTTAATAAATCCCTTTTTTTTTTCTTTTTGGTGAGGCAATTGGAGTTAAGTGACTTGCCCAAGGTCCCACAGTGAGTAAGTGTCATGTGTCTGAGGATGGATTTAAATTCAGGTCCTCCTGACTCCAAGGCCAAGGCTCTATCCATTGTACCACCTAGCTGCCCAGAGGCTTTTTTTTTTGTTTTCTTTTTTGGGGTTTTTTTTTGGGGGGGTGTTTTGGTTTTTTTTTTTTTTTTGGCTAGGCAGTGGGGTTAAGTGACTTGCCCAGGGTCACACAGCTAGTAAGTGTTATGTGTCTGAGGCTGGATTTGAACTCAGGTCCTCATGAATCCAGAACCAGTGCTCTATCCACTGTGCCACCTAGCTGCCCCAGTTTAATAGAGAAGCCAAAATGAAAACAAATAAACACAGAGCAAGTTATACATAGAATAAATAGGAAATCATTAATGGGGGGAAAGCTCTGAATTAAGAGGTGTTGAGGAAGGTTTTCAGTAAAAGACAGGATTTTACTTGGTACTTAAAGGTAGGCAGGTAGGTCAAGTCACTTAATCTCTATTTGCCTCAGTTTCTTTAACTATAAAAGGAAAAGGAAAATAATCACCTGCCTCTCAGGCTTAGCAGTAGAAATTATATAATGTTTATTCTCTTCTCTTCCATGTTATTCAACTGAAGATTGCTTTTATCTCCCTGAGACCATCATTAACTAGTTCTTCCATACCTTTTCATTCCTACTTTGCAGTGTTCTCCAACAAGAACTCTATATTCTAACCAAGTTACTCTATAGTATTATTCTGTCAATAGAGTTTCTAGAGATTCCTTCCACACCTATTACTATTGAAATCCTTCAATTTCTTTAAGGACAAGCTCCAGTTTCTCCTTCTTTCTCCATTCATCATTCTACCATCTACCTACCTTGAGAATAACAATTTTTACCTAAATCCCTGAGAAGTCTCTATTGCATCTATTCTTTGCAATGATATCTCATATAATAACTAGTCATATGCAAGGTCCTGCCCCTTTCTTATGGTGATATTTTAGTTTATGAAAGGAGAAGAAAAATTCATTTTGCATTAAACACCACGAAAAGCAGATTGAGGACAAATACAGATCATGGTACACCTGATAGAAAAGCAGCTCATTAAATATAAAAGTTCTAAGAGAACTTGAGCAACAACTCCTCAGAAGCAAAGAGGCTGAAAACTATTAGAGATGAGTGTGATACATTGCTTTCCAGAAACTAATTTGAATACTACTGTTTTCAGGATTTTTCAATTTATTTTCTACAGCTCTAAATCAAACAAATGCTTTGGGATTAGGGGCATATGATATATTGTATAATAACTCATTGCATTACACATGCCAGAAGCATGGATTTGGAGTTTATCAAACTAAGTTAGACAAGGGGGACAACTTGTGATAATGCTCTGATATGAGGCATTAGAATCCAGATCAGAAGGCCAAATTCAAGGAGATCACAGTAGTTTATGAAAAGAATTCCTTAAAGAAATTGAAAAATTAGAAGCCAGAAGCCAGATATGGAAGCCTCTGAGGCTAAGACAAGGTGAGAAGAGAGCACTGATGATAGAGAGGCTGTATTGTTGACATAGGGAAGTAATCTGATTGGAGGCACCTTTTACTTTTTGAGACAGTGACTTGGGGGAAAGGACAATTTGTGTAGTGCTAGATGAGGGAAAGATTGCCTTAATCTCTGGTATCATCAACACTTCGAGGGGAAACTCCTCAAAGGTTTGACTATTTTGCTTTGTATTACCTTCTGTATCTTAAGAGGGGAAAGCCCTTCAAAGCCCATAGAAAGGAAGACCTAAATAACTTTGTGGGACCCAGGATTAAAGGGAGCTGCTTTTCACTAAAGGAACGTTACACTACCATATGACCCTAGCCAATGGAACAAACCCAGGAATAGCTGTAGACCCTTACAATAATGCTGAGATTAGCTAAGAACTTAACACTGCTTCTGTGGCTAAAAGAAATGGATAATTAACTTCATCCAGCAGGAAACAAGGGGAGCTCATTCAGCCAATCAACAAGCATTTATTACGTGTTAGCTATGTGATTAGAGGAGCAAGTGATACATGGGATAGATTGTTCCCTAAAGAGACCTCAGACATCCAGACCTAGAGTCCAGAGCTAACAAGTCTCTCAGGCACCTTATCCCACTAATGTGCCTTATTTCTAAGTTTCTATAATTGTGTGTATCCACTCACTCCCATGGACTCTATGTTCATTGGTGAGAGAGTATAACTCCTGTTTACTGGTGGAATATTATACATTTGATTATTCCTACTTTTGCCTTCCATTAAGTGATTATTTTTTAAGCTTATTTTTGCTTTCCCATTCTCCTTTAGTAAAATTTGCATGTTTAAGCATTCATAGCATCATTGTGGGTAATTTGTTTAAATAGGAAGCACATTAATGGGTGCTACAGATATGATTATAGATATGAAATTTCCCTGCACTATGGTTACCCTCAGGACCCAAAGAGTCAGCTGATGTTGTATGGTGACCGTGGCTGTTTCTACCAATAGGAACATTCCCTCCACCCTCCACATTCCCAACTTTCCATCATGACTTTAGGTTGGGATGAGTGATCTAGACTAGAAAAAGATAAAGGAGATAAAGTTTCCACATTGGGAACTGTGCCTTCTATTTGAACTACATGTGTAAATGTCAAATCTTTATCCTGGAGCATAACCCACTTTAGGATAGGGACTAGGTTGTTTTTCATAGTTGTTCTCAAAATACTTTGGACATTCTCTTGAAGATTTGTTAAAGTAGTATGACATAGAAGTTTGGGTTTAACTGAATTGAATTACTAAATTTTTCCTATAGTCTGACCCCAAACATTGCTCTTCCCCCTCCTTCATTTTCAATAGCTGATAGTAAGGAGTGGAGGATATTGGGATATATATAGTCTAAATGACAATAGGTATCAGTGTTGATATTTGTAAACATCCATCCATACATGCATACATACATATACATGTATACATATATATATATATATATATATATACATACATACACACATATATGGGTATATACATGCATATATATGGAAAGGGTGAGACAGAATAATGTATATAAAAATTACTCTTGAATTAGAGCCTAATGGTTTGAAACAAAATTGGAATAAATTTAAAAAATTGAAAGATCTGGGCATTAAGAAAATTTTTTAAGCAAGACAGTATGACCCAGAATACTAGACTAGAAAATAAGGAAAACCTAGGTTAAATGTCTGACTAAGAAACTTATTTAGTTGTGTGACTGTAAGTAAATTAATAAACCTCAATCAATTAGCATATCTCTCTTATCTCATATATAAAATGAAGATACAATATATATTTTTAAATATTGTAGCATTTACCTTTCAGATTCATTATTTTCCTCAAGTGAGAGTATTCATTTAAAGCATTTTGAAAACTTGAATACACTTTAAAAATGTTAGTTATTATTATCAACAAGTTATTGCTATTATTATTGTTATTGTTAGGCAAGATGGTGTAACAGCAGCCTGGTTGAGTAGACAGAGAGTATTAGGAAGACCTCAATTCAGATCCTATCTTTGAAACATGCTGGTAAGTCAATTAATGTTTCATTACCCCTAGTGAATTTCTTAGAGTATAAATTGAGAGCAGTTGACCATCTACATCAATGAACATGTAGATTTTCTCATTGATACAGCAAAATCAATGAATCTACAGGTCTAACTTCCATAAATATATACACATATGGGAAACTACATGCATATGCATATGGACATATTGGATAAATTCACATATAGGTGTCACTGTTGTTATTAATACATTGCATTACATTATATTTTACACAATACTACCGAATCTGTTGCAGAGTGGTTTTCAAATTATGTGGCTTTCTTAAAGTAAACCCCACAAATGATTCTTGAATAATGTGAATTAATTTAGATAAAATGCAAATATATTTATATGTATTTACCTGAGCTTAAAATTAAGACTTATGACAGGAAATCATTTTTCTATATTAACTTCTGTTTCTCTTAGTAAAACATTGTTATTTGTGATGCTTATATAATTACATGCCAGTGTAACTCAAGGATGTAATGACATTTCTCCATTGAAAGCATTTAAATAACTCAGGAAATTGCTTTACTGTTCTGTTTCCTGACTTAAAATCTACTTTTGCCATGTTCATTTTATTATACAAGCTGTCTCAACTCATCTGAGCAAAATATATTCCACAATAAATAATGTGCACTGAACGTTTTCCTGCTTAATGCCCATAAAATTGTATCCGTTCGTGTGTTTACATTTGTATATGCACATTTACAAAGTTGTACATACAGTGCTGCAGCAATAAAATAACTGAATGTATTTATTACAAATACACATGTATCAAAATTGCATATACACATATTATATGTAAATATATAGACACATGTATACATAGAGATATATAATGCATACATATATGTTGTTTTAATTCTACAACCTTTTCCTCTCCCTTCATTCTTAGTTTTAAAAATAGAAATCTCATGAGATAGCCCTGGGTGATTTAGTAAAAGAAAGAGGAACTTCATTAAACAAGAAATGGTGGAAGAATGTATAATTGATATCATGTTGCTTGCCTTCACAAGGGGTGAGGGAAGAAGAGAATTTGGAACTCAAATTTTTAAAATAACAAAGTTAATTTTTAAAAATGCAATTGGGAAATATTTAATGAAATAAATAAAATAGATTAAAAAAGAAATGGTGGAAGAAAGATATTTCCATACACACACTGTATATAAAATCAATTTGATTTACAAATTAAAATAAAAGTAGATCCTATTTCCCTGATTAAAAAATTGGTGTTAATTTTTAGTCAGTATCAGATAAGGGACATCATTTTAATTTGAGTTAAACTAATAAAATTCTCTGCAACTTTATGAATTAATGTTTGATGGAGTAAAAGAAAAAAATAACCAAGCCCTTTTCTCTCAAATAACAAGGCAGCTATTTCTATCCTTTTAAAGCAGCTTCAAATCCATGATGGCTTGATCTCTTTCATTTGACCCTAGCACTTTTCAGTATAGAGGATAATACTGGAAGGAGAGCAAAGGGAACAGTGCAGGTGAGACATGGTTTTGTAATCATTCTCATTCTTAAACCACCACTCCTGTGGGCTTCCTGAGGCCTGATGTCCAAAAAAAATTGAAATGGGAAGCAAGATTTTCCTTTTCTCTTTTGGAACAATTCAGTGGAAATATTTAGGGGTCATTTGGAGGAATTTAGAGATAAATTTTGGAGGCACTATTGCTTTCTGGAGAAAGCAGTACATATATAGTACACATATTACTATATAGTACATACATACTAATATTCTATATTACTATGTTGCATATATGTGTTGTCTGCGTGTGCATACATACACACACATACATATATGCACATTTACACATATGTATATGTATGCCTTTTGCAACTTGTTCACATAATATTTGCAAAGCACTTCACAAAAACAGTGTACTAAGTTTGCTATTATAAATCTAGCTATGTAAGGTAAAGGATAATGGTAAGGCAGAATGTCACAAAAGAGAAAAATCTAGGTGACTGGAAAGATAGTGGTGCTTTAAGCAGCAGCAAGGAAGTCCAAAAGAGGATGTTTTGGAGTAAAGATAATGAGTTCTAGTATTTACAGAGGCCTATGGTATATCCAATTGGTAACATAACCTAGAATCCAAGAAGAGGCTAGGGATGGATATATAAACCTGGAAATCATCATTCATTCATATATGTGTGTGTGTGTATGTGTATGTGTATGTATGCATGTGTATATAATATATATATATATGTATGTGTTCATGTATATACATTTATATGTGCATATTTGCACACATATATAAATATATATGCATACATATACACACACATATACACATATACATATATGTGTGTGTGTGTGTGTGTGTGTGTGTGTGTGTGTGTGTATGAAACAATCACAAGATCACAGAAAGATTTTGAGAGAGAAGAGGGCACAGAACACAAAGACCTGTTTGTGCCTTGATTTAATTCAATACTTTAAAAATTAATAACAGAATGTTTATCAAATTTTCAGATGACAGGAAGATCAGATAGATAATTCATACATTCAAGGAGAGAATCAGGATCACAAAATTTCTCAAGTCTTAGTGCAATTTGAAGTTATTAAAGCTTAATAAGGTATTAAATCTTCAAATTTCAGCTTTAACAGCTTAAAGCTGCACTAAGACTTTTGGGACACATTGTTTCTACAACTTCCTTTGAATTCAAAAATAGATATATACAGAGGAACATTCAAAAATATAATTTAAGCTTCATTTCATGTGTTTTTATTCTTTTGCTATAATAGTACAGTGAATGATTGTGCTTATTCATTCATTCATTCATTTACTTATTCATTTTTTTTCATGGTCATTCAGGAAAGGAAAGGAAAACAATTTAAAATTTTATTACTCAGAATTTTCAAGTGAATAGAAGTTATCTAAATTGAAATAGGTTCTTAAGATTAGATCTTATACTAGGAATAAAAAGTATCATTGGGAAAGTATGTACTCAATGGTTCCCCCATTACGGTTTCATTCCCCCACTACATTTTAGGTGTCAATATCACTCATTCCTTGGTCAGCTAGGTGGCACAATAGATAGAGTACTGAGCCTGGAGTCAGAAAGACTCATCTTCCTGAGTTCAAATTTGACCTCAGACACTTATAAGCTGTGTGACCCTGGGCAAGTCATTTAACCCTGTTAGCCTCGGTTCCTCATCTCTAATAATAAGGAAAATAAAGAGGAAAGAGAGAGAGAGAGAGAGAGAGAGAGAGAGAGAGAGAGAGAGAGAGAGAGAGAGAGAGAGAGAGAGAGAGAGGGAATGGCAAACCACTCCAGTACCTTCACCAAGAAAACCCCAAACGGAATGACGAATAGTCATATACAAATCTAAAACTACTGGACTGAATTACTGAATCAGTTAGCATGGCTTTGTTAAGTGTCTGTAGCTCAGTCCAGATAAATTCATCAATGAATAATGAATCCCATGAAGTGGTCGTGCTATTCAAATTCATATTGCATGTTTCCATTGGGCTAAAGCCAATGACCATATTATAATATTTTACATAATTATAACTTCAGATAGTGTGAATGCAAATCATGTGATTACTTCATGGAATTCATTATTCACCGTAATCCAACCCTGGTTTCATAATGTTCCAGGAATTGTACTAGGTACTGGGGTTACAAAAACAAAAATGAAGCAGTGACTACACACATATAAGTACATGTCCCTAGCATATAATAAGTATTTAATAAATTATTTACTTGTTTATTCAGACATTCATTTATTTTTCATGCATGACATTGTTCTTCTCTGCCCTACTAAGTCTGAATTTACCAACATGTGAATCACAGAATTTGATAGTTGAAGAGACCTTAGGGACATGTCATCCAATCAATTGAGCAAAGATTATCATCTTTGAGTTACACCCCCTGTCTCTCAGCAGGGTGCTTTATACTATGCCATCAATCTTTTGACAGGAAGTAAGTGCTAAGTAGTTAATGCCTCCTCTTAAGCTTGATAGAACAAACCAAGGTAGGGTTTACTTACCAATGACTCAAATTCCAAATCTTCAAGTGTGGAATGATGTGAAAATAGGAGGAAAAATGGAACTAAGAGAAGGATAAAACTAAACAGCCAATCAGTGAGTCAACAAACATTAATAAAGTGCCTAGTATGTGACAGAAACTTGCTTACTTGGGGAGTCAAAGAAAAGCAACAAAAAAGCTTGTATCTCAAGAAGCTCAGTCTAATGCAGAAGAAAACACGCAAACATCTATACAGAAACAAAATATAGACAGAGTAAATTGGAGATGATCTCAGAAGTTTCAAAAAGTTGGACTTTAGCTGAGACTTGAAGGATCCAGGACATGGATATAGGTAATGAGACAGCACAAAGCATCAGAGGACCACCAGCAAAAATACCAGGAGTCATAAAAGGGAGTGTCACATGTGAAGAACAGTGAAGAAAGCCAGTGGCACTGAATTGTAATACTTGGAGGGCAGTATGATGTAAGAAAACTAGGAAAGTAGGAAGGAGGCCAGACTATAAAAGGCTTTAAAAGCTAGAATATGTTATATTTTATCCTGGAAGTAGTAGTATGGGAGGAGGGAGACATAGTGAGACTTTCATTTTCGAAGATCAGTTTGACAGCTGAATGGAGGATGGGCTAAAGTAGGGAGAAATTTGAGACAGGAAGATTAATAAGTAGTCTGTGGCAATACTCCATGCATAAGGTAATGAGGGCCTTCATCAGGTGATAGCAGTGTCAGAGGAAAGAAGCAGGTCTATATGATTTAAGATATAAAGATAGAATGAGGCAGCTGTGTGGCACAGTGGATAGAGTGTCATACCTGGAGTCAGGCAGACCTAGGTTCAAATCTAGTCTCAGACACTTACTAGATGTTTGACCCTGGGCAAGTCACTTAACCTTGTTTGCCTCAGTTTCCTCTTCTGTAAAATGAGCTGGAGAAAAAAATGGCAAATCAATCCAGTATCTTTGCCGAGAAAACCCCAAATGGGATCACAAAGAGTCAAACACAACTGAAAATGACTGAAAAACAACAACAAACAAAAGCAACAGAAATAAATAGTGTTGGATATGGATAGGTGGGGGAAAGGAGTGAGTAGTCAAGGTTGCACGTTTGGGTGACTAGTGGTACCCAAAGTACATCTCATTTCTTTTCACAATGTGTTCCTTCTAACTGTAGTCCAAATTCTTGTATTTCTGTCAATGATAAACTGTCTGTACTGCATACTATAGGCAGCTAGATGGCTCAGTGGAATAGAGCATTGGACAGGGCCTCAGGAAATTCACATATGGCCTTGGGCACTAACTAGCTATGTTACCCTGGGCAAGTCATTAACCTCTGTTTGCTTTAACCCACTGGACAAGGAATTGGAAAACCACTCCAATATCTTTGCCAAAAAAAACCCATGGAGAAAATTGGCATGCTATGTATGGTTCATAGGGTTGCGAAGAGGCAGACACAACAGAATGACTGAACATCAAGAGCAATGAATGCGTGCTGAACTCACGTAGGAAACTTGTGAAACTGATACAATTGCTAAATTTGCTCATGACCTAGCTGACTACTTGTCTTGTAGGCCTGCCTGCTCAGTGCCATTTATCCAGGGTATTGTGCATTTCATGATTACTCCTAAGGAAGGACTGAGGTTCAGCTTTGAGGCAGGCAGCTAGTACAGTGAATAGAGTGTTGGGCTTGGAGTCAGGAAGACCTGGCTTCATGTCCTGCCTAAAACACTTCCTAGCTGGGTGGCTGTGGGCAAGTCACTTAAGCTTCCTCAACTTCAGTTTCCTCATTTGTAAAGTGCAGATCATAATGCCACTACCTCACAGGGTACTTGTGAGGGTCAAATAAATAACATGGTTATTATTCTGCTGAACTAGTCTTCTGAGTAGAAAAAAGCCCGCTTACACTGGAAGCTGTTATTTAGCCTCTATTCTCATTCTAAGCTACTTGGTACTTTAAGATGATGTTTTTTCTTTAAATTCCTGTTATGTTTAGCTTTCTTTTCTCTTCTTCCTTCCTGTTCTTTTCTTTCTTTTCCTTTATGATTGTTTCATTTTTTTCTCTTCCCATGGCTTTTTACATAGTCTGCTTATTGCATTAATTGTGACACTAATTATAGTCTCTAATGAATTATCAATATTTGACTTAAACAGTAGAACTCCAAACAGAAAATATTAATTCATCAGAAAATCTAGATAGACAAATGTGACACAATGGTGATTTGGGCTGGATGCCCCATAGGTGATGAAGTTCTTCAGATGTTCCTATTTGTGAATGACATTGTGATATTTGCATCAAGCCACAGAACTTTACAGAGCTTCCAAATATGACCTTTAATCATTTAAAAGAATTTAAGTTAACCATCCACATATAAAAAGTAGATAACAATCCTGATTGAACTATGATAGGCAATTGAATGGATAACCTACAATACTAATCTATCATTAGTAGCAGTAGCAGCAGTAATAATGAAATTAATAATAGCAGGCATATTATTTTATGTTCACAACAACTCTGTGGGATAGGTGGTATTGTTATTTACAGATGAGAAAACTGAGAGAGAGGTTAAGTGATAACTCCAGCATCATACAGTCAGTGTTTCAGGCTGGATCTGAACTCAGTTTTTTGTAGCTAGAAATACAGCATTTTATGTACTACATCGATGAAATTCATGTATCTTGGACAGACACCAAATTGGACCCCAAATCAATAGGAGAGTAGGATGAATTACATTTGGGAAATTGTGTGGTACATTTAATGACCCTAAATTTCCTCCTGAAAAAAAAAAAGGCTCACTATTTTTTAGCTTTACCTGTTGTCCAGTGACACTGTTTACTTGTAAGACATAGCTAACCAGAGTGTGAAAAATGAAAGCTTCAAGGCATTGAAAGAATAATGGAGAGATGTATGGTGTGTATAAGTAGCCCCCTATCTGTTATAAGTGAATTGTCTAGGGAGAGTGGTTTAACAGCACATAGCTGATTATAGAGCATGAACAAAATATAATCATTTGACAACCCATCTATTCCACTGGTACCCACACAATGTTATTGAGTCTACAGGAGGAATCCATGTATTTTTGACAGATCTATTATGGAGGCTATATAGGAAGACATGAACAAGAGTTTTAACAATGAACATAGAATCTATGCAAGGGGAGGTAGTTTCCACAATTAGAACTGTAACTAGCATTGGGCAACTAAACTTTATTCCCAGGGAACCCACGCAGAGAAGTAGGACTTCCTCCTGGGAATTCTAAGCCCAGAGAAAGTAATGAGAGGGAGATTCTAGATCTCTGGTGGATCAGTCTAGGATAAGAAGCCAAATTAAAGGGAAAAGGGATGTTGGAGAAATGCTACTCCATCAGATGAGGAACAGCACCAGGCAGAATAACAGTGCAGTTCATAAGAAGGCGAGGATAAAAGATGGATAAGGTTTCAATGCCCATACTACTTACTTTCTGGCCATGGAAGGTGAGAATTTCAGGGGACTTGAAGTAGGTTCTGTACAGAGGAAAGTGCAGCTCCCATGATACATAGTGACAAACACCAGGTTGTCAATTAGATCCAGAATCTCTGATCCGCCAGAAAGTCTAAAACCCTCCAGAGACTAAGAATGGGTTAATCCCAAAGAGGTAAGTTCTTTATTAGTCAAAGGAGTTCAGCTGCCCTGCCAGTTTGAGGACTAAGCCACGTTATCATAAATTTAATAATTGGTGAGTCTTTCCCTGGAACCACCGCATCATAAGAAGTTCAACCACAGTGCTCAATTCCCTCCTTGATCACTCTCTGATCTTTATGAGCTACACATTGGCTGCATTGGCCCCTGGAAGTTGACTCCACCCTTATGCTTATCTGACACTTGAGGAGGCTTTCCCTGGAATTACCATATCACCCACAGTCCCATACTACCTCCTCTCTGGCTGCCATTCTACAATGTGGGTATCTCTCTACCCACTCTTTACACCTTTCTTTATATGTTATCAACCCCCATTAGAATGTAAGCTCCTGGAGAATATAAACCAATTTGTTTTCTGGGTTTGGTTTTTGTTTTTTGTATCCTTAGGGATTAGTAAGTATAATGACTGGCACATACTCAGTGCTTAATAATCTCTCTCTCTCTCTCTCTCTCTCTCTCTCTCTCTCTCTCTCTCTCTCTCTCTCTCTCTCTCTCTCTCTCTCTCTCTCTCTCTCTCTCTCTCTCTCTCTCTCTTCCAGCAGGGGATGTGATTTTCTCAAACTACATTCAGTAAGAGGAGAATGGTAGCAAAGAAACTAAGCAGTCCCCTTATGTGGCACCATGATTCCTGGTCACCCAAAAAATTAAATTTTCCCTAGATGACAGAATCCCTAGTAACAGTGTTGCTCTCACCAAAGAGCTCACAAATGCATTTAAGTATCAAAGTAAGACTTGGAATATAATGAATATTTTTTTTTCTTCCAGAGATTCTAAGTAGACAGTTATGCATTTTAGCTGATCACTGACTATTTTGAGTCTAATACCAGCCAAAGGTGACTGAGGCAATAGCAGAAAAAATAATAACACTGTCAAATACCATTTGATGACCATAAAAACACTTATATTGAATTTTTCATCATTTTTGGTAATGGCAAATATTCATATACACTACTGAGAAATTGTTCAGTAAATACATTTATGTTGTGGTCATTCTTCAAGCAAAATACAGGGAAGCACTATGAAAAGCCTCACACCATGGAGTTATTCCAATATTCCCTAGGACCACTTTCCATTTTGATTAAGACCACCCCAAATGGTATCATTAGGAAATTGAAGAAAAGAGAATACGAAGAGCTGATTTCATACAATGAATAATTAAAATTGGTGAAGTAGAAAAATCTATTCCCAAATTAACAATCAGCTCCCATCCCTAAATTTATTGTACAAGAATGGGGAACACATGCAAAGGACACCATGGCTCTGCAGAATATATAGGCAGACTTACAAACTAAGGGAACATATTACTACTACTACCACCACCATCACTATCGCCAGCACAGACACTATCACTACTACTGCTGCTGCGGCTGCTGCTACTACTACTACTACTACTATTGCTGCTGCTACAACTACTACCTAGCATTTATATGGTGCTTTAAGGTTTGCAAAGCACTTTATATGTTATCTCACTTGATCCCCATAAGAACTCTGTTAGGTAGATGCTATTATCACCATTTTATAAATAAGGAAAATTGGGGCTCAGAGGTGTTAAATGACTTGCCCAAGGTAACACAGCTAGGGAGTGTCTGGGGCAAAATTTGAACTCAAGTATTTCTGACTCCTCAGTTCAACATGATGATTTTTCAGTGTCAGAGAAACATTCCTTAAAATTCTTAAAGAGGTTAATAAGTTTGTCCCTCTTCTCTTTTTTTTTCCTTCAAAAGCAACAAAATTTGGTGCTACTGTACCTTAAATTAAGTTAAAATTCATTCAAAAAAGGTTTTGGTGGGTAAGATATTTAGTTGTAGTTATGCATTATGGACAGAGTTCCGGGCCAAGAATCAGGAAGACCTGGGTGCAGATCATGCCTTTGACACTTTCTAGCTGTTGGACACTGAGCCAGTCATGCAACTCTTCTCTGGCCCAGACAATTCCCAGGGACTTACTCAGGTAGACAGTTTGCAGTAAACGGGCAAGCTACATGGTACACTCAAGGAGGGTGGGTTTTGAAGTCAGAAGACTTGACTTCGAATCTCAATTCTGCCACTTACAATCTCTGTGACCTTGAGGAATTTATTTTACTTCTCTGGACCTCAGCTACCACATTTGTAAAATGAAGGAGAGAAATGAGAAGATATTCAACATTTCTTCCAGCTTTGGACCTCTTAAGACTTATCCTAATGTCACAAATGAATTGATATCTCTTTATGCTGGAGTGAAGTCTCAAATCTTTCAGATATTTGCACACACATTTATGTCTGACATAAATTCTTGCCTTTTCCCAAGGGAAGCAGATGATTCTCTATTCCCTCATTCTTCATCTTTTTCTTTGTAGGCATTCCATTATAGGTTCAGAGACTGAACAATTATAAAGAATCCATTTGTGATGATTGCCCCCAAAGGCTCGTGAATAAGATTCAATTGCTTTAAAAGGACATTAAAATGGAAGTGAGATGGAGTAAATTGCCCTATAGACTTAGAGAACCAAGATGTGATAGCGGCAACCAAAGACACCATGAACCCTTGGATCCTAGAGTTTTTCTTTCATCCACTTTGAAGGTATTCTTCTGAGAATGACTTTGATAGCACTAACCCGTATTTCATCTCCAAAAAGCACTAAGCAGTTGAGTGCTGATAAAATTGCTAAGGCACGTCGTTGTTGGCGGATTGTGGCAAGAGTGCTTCAGGAATGGCAGGTCCCACCTGAATGCAATTGCTCTAACTAATATAAAAGATTTATGTTGATTTATCCAACCTACCTGTCAACTTACCCAGCTGTGCAGAAATTATAATTACACATTTGAAAGATCTAACTTCAAAGCTCCTTGATATTTTCTGAGGAGTACCCTCCCTCTGCCATGTACCATAATTGCCTTAAATCCTTTGTTCATCAGTCTACTGAGTGTGTGTCTGTTGAACAAATACCATCACATCTGCTTTCTCTCTCTTTTTCCCTCTCACATTTATTGGTAACATCTGGCCTACCTGTAAAGTATATACTGCATGTATTTATATGTGCATACATGCTTATAAATGCACATATATGTATAGACATATATGCACATGAATATATTCACATGCATATGTGTGCATGCATATATGCAGAGATCTTGTATATATATATATATATATTAACTCACATGTATATACATATATGTGTGTATATATACATATACATATAATATAGAGAACCCTATATAGATTTAAAATAGGAAACAGCTTTTTTCATTTTGTGTACAGGCATATATATGTATGTATGTATATTTTAAATTTATAAACATGCTTAAATTCATATACACTACTGTGTCAGTGGAAAACCTTACATTGATAAAATGCCCTATATACATACACAAGTATATATGTTTATATATATAAATATATACATTTATACATACATATAATTTGGTCTTCTTGTTTATGCATTGGTACAGGTAACTCCTGATGAAAAATTTCCCTGATTCTGTATAAGTTGCAGATTAGAACCTACTTTGCATCTTATTTTAAAGATATGTCTCAGGACACTGAAAAGTTATATAATGTGCCCAGGGTCATAAAGCCATTATGTGGTAAAGGCAAGATTTGAAAACCAGGTCTTCCTGTCTCTAAGGCCAGATTTCTATTCATTTCACCACTACACATACACACACCAAAAAAGAAAAGCTGCTTAATAGGTTTTAATATCTTTGAATTTTCTTCTGGCATAATATGGTTTATATGTTAGTGTGACAATACATTTTTTCTGTTATCTTTATTCATAAATAAACTTTTTCCCATCCCTTGTGCTAACACTAAACTCCTTTTTAAATATATGTGTATGTGTATATGTATGTATATCTGCACATATATATATATATATATGCAATAAGTAAATAAACTGAAGATTACTCTACAACTATACTGCTATTTCAGAACACTAGATAGTAAATAGTGGAATGCACTAGAAGGAACAAGGAGCTTGGATATATGGGTTACAGAGAAAGGGGACCACAGATTTAGGATAGAATATGACCATAGACATCTTCTTGTCCAACCTTACATATGTTTGGTAAGAACACTGGGTATCTTAGAAGGAAAATAATTGGTCCATAGTTGCACAGAAAATAAATAGCAGATTCGGGAGTCAGACCTTTTTTTCTGTAACTCTAAATCCAGGGAACGGATCTACTACAAAAACATTGAGCTTTTATGCTAACTCTTTGTATTACTTTAGGAACAGCATTTCCTAATGCTGTTAAAGCCTTCATTTTCTTTACTCCCTAATGAGGTAACTGGAGGAAATGATTTCTGAGGTCCCTTGGAATGCTAATACTCAATGATTCTATTATTTTTTCCCTATCAGTATAAAGTCAAACCACAAAATTTTTGATGAAAGAGGGACTTGCTCATGAAGTTTAGCTAGTGTTATGAAAAGCATGGAAACATTATCAGGTGTTTATGATATTCTAATCTCTGGGGATACAAAAATGAGCATAAAGAAAGACAATCCTTGCCTTCAAGGAGTTTACATTGTAATGGGGAAAGATAACACATAAACGGGCTATGGAAACTGGGAGCAGGGAGTAAGATGAATGTCTCTGCACAAGGGAATGGTGACAATGTCTAGAGATTCAGAATCAGAGCCGGGGAAGATAGAATGGTTGTCTTGGTCTTTCCTCAAAACTGAGCTTCAAAGGGAAACTCACCAATAGAACAAGAGGACCTTAAGGATGGAAGGATGTTCCAAGGTGAGATGCACACAGAAAATGACGGAACAATCCAGGTAACAGTTAAGACAGCCTGACCTGGGAGAGGAAAGAGGCTGGTTGGTCATTCATGGGAGGTTTTATATAATAAATCCTTCTTCAAGTACAGGTTGAACTAGCTTGTCTCTGTGGTCTGTTACAACTCTTGAATATTATGATTCTGTGACATCTGCAGAGTTCCCTCTACCTCCCCAGTTAACTTATTTGAGTAGCTATTATATCTCTTATGAAGGGAAGAATATCAAATAGCCCTTGATAACAACACTGCAGGGACAGGCAAGATATAATTGTTATGGTACAGACATTCCTCCAATTGTTACAAAGATCCTCCTTTTCACCATATGATACACTCCTTTTTTTTAAGTGTCCTCCTTAAAACGTGGCAGTGAATTTAATAATTCAGATGTACTTTGACTAGCCTATTTGATTTCTGCTTCTTGTTTGAGAGTTAGCCTGCCAACTACAGTTCAGGGAGCTATCCTAAGTGAACAGTCTGTATTTCCAAGGTTATGAGGTATGGAAAAATAATGATAGGGTGAGCAATTCCTAACTTGGTTCTGATAGCTCTAACCCATGGCTTGCTTCTACCTGCTTAGGGACTGGGTCTGATTAATTAATACATAGGTGAAATATATTTATTAAATTTTTATTTTGGATTTACAATAAGCAAGATTCTCTAGACTATAGAAAGGATGTATAAGACACATTATCTTCTGTCAAAGCTTTTACCTTTACATTATGAAGATAAAATATGTGCTCTTTTGTTGTTATTATTTTGTTTTGAACATTTAACAGAAAGAGAAAAAATACTATTTAAAGAATTAATTCATGATATAGATAATTCATAACTAAGAAATGTAATTCTACCTTCAGTCCATGCCCTTAACACTAATTTGATATTTGTCTTAGTTATGTAAATGTAAAAAAATTTTATAGTACAGGTACACAGAATTATATTTAAGAAATTTTGTTTCTATAGTGAAAAAAGCATAACATATTTTTCCTCAAACCAAGCATTATTATTTGCCAATTTTCAATTCTGAATGGAGATTTTAACTACTGAGTCCTGTAAGCTACTCCAATCATTCTATCCTCTCCCTGCCCCCATTCTCCTGTACCTCACCCCTCAAACATGTCCATACATATTCTATCCCATTCCATTCCTATTGATAGCTCCAATCCATTAAGAACATTCACCTTCTAGGAACCCAAGAGTTCAAATGTAAGGACTAGAATCACTCTGAGAGTTTCTCTTCACTTGAGAATATTAAATGAAATGCTGTCTATGGTTCCATCACACAGAGACTCAAGTTACCCTTTAGGATGAGTGATTAATAAAAGCTTTACCTAAATCCATAAAGGGAAATTGGAGTCAAATCCTAATCCAAACACAAACCCAGTTTGCAAATTAAAACCTAAATCCTAATCCTACTGAGGTTCAACTTCCTCCTCCCCCCTTGGAGCACCATTGTTGTTATTTTTTAAAACAATAGGCTAAGGAAAGATCTTTAAAGGTGTTTGCTGGGGTTTTGTATCACTAGGTGTGAAGAATTTTGAACATTTTCCTTTTACCAAAACAAATACAACATAGAAGGCTTTAAAGGAGAAATAGGAATGAATATTCAGGAGGAAACACAGGGAGCTTTTAAATTCATACATCTAGCAAGAGTAGACATATGGCTTTAAAAAGTTCATTTCAAAAGTTTTCAGCTCAGTAGGACTTCATACTTTGAACTGTCATTTTCAGAGATAAACTTTAAACCCTGCTACTTTTTAGACAGAATTTAAGGGTAGGGCAGTGAGGTTGGCTGGCTCATAAGTGAATCCAGTCATTTAGATCACTAATCTTTGTAAGGGCCTGGAAACTCTTAAATAGAACTGGTCTAGTCACAATAAATCTTGCATAAAGAATTAAGATCATACATTGTGACCATTGTGTCACCACAAAGATGGTATTGATCAAGAAGAGCACAAGTCTCTTGATTTGCCTTAATCAGGACATACTCCCTTCAGGAGATGATATTGGAGTGATAGACGGGGCATATTTTGGTGGAGGTAAAATAAAGGTTATTGCTTTTAGAAGTATGATTTGAACTTATCTGCTCGCATCTTAATAATGGATAGCAGGTGAGAAGGTACAGATTCACAGGTAGCAGAATGAAATAAAGGGATCTGACAGAAAGTGACTCGGGCTGAACTTGCAATAATGACCCCACATATTTCATTTAGAGGACTTTACAATTTTCAACACAGTTTCCCATTCATTATCTCACTGGTTCCTCACCACTGCACTGTAAGATAGGGTAAGGAGTATCACTTTACAGATGAAGTTCATGGGCCCGTAACTCACCTCAGGCCCAAGTAATGAGTATAAGGCCTGAGATTTCTATAGAGTAGACAGAAAGGGGAGATAGAAGAGCTGTAATAAAAGTCATCCTCTCTAGGAGGTGGGGTGCTTAATAAAATTATCTTTTTGGCAATGACATAAAGTATCAAAGTAAATGTCATCATGGAGTTATCTGAAGGTTGGCATCAAGATGAAGAGAGTCAGATATCATCCATACTGAGTTCATATTTAAATGGATTTCAAGTTCACTAGGGATCTAGGAACTGCTAATGGTAAATACCTGTGGTTTTCAAATTAAAAGCTGCAATAACTCAAAAGCTTTAGAAGGATTTTGTAGTTGTGTAGGCTATAGAGATACAGTCTTGAAGAAGGCAACTATGGATCAGACAACACACAAGATGCCCTTCAGGGTTATCTTTATACTATGCATATATACATATACACACACACACACACACACATACACATATACCTATATACTATACTTATACATATACTATATACTTGTATCTATTAAGTTAAGCAAGAAGCACACAGTCTAATATGTAAACAACTGAAGATGTCATACCTTGTGATTTCAGGATCCTGCCAACATAAAGAGCTTCAGAGTTGAAATTATTTTTATCTTTTGTAATTCAGTTCTTTAGAAATTGAGTGACATTACCAAGTGATAAATGAGTGACATTAAATGACATATCAGCTAAATTGACCTTTGACTAGAATTGTCATTACAAAGGTTAAACAGAAATGGCCCAGGCATGGGGCAAACCAAATTCTAATGAGACATGTGCATATGAGTGAGATGATTAGAATAGACATGGGAGCTCAGAAAGAAGTGGTGTATCCATGCCACTTGCAAGTGATGTGATGATGATGGATGACTGGAATTGGGGAGCCAGAACAGCAGGAAGTGGAGTACTATAGTATGCTAAAAGTGGATTTGCAGAATCAATCCACCACACATATGGAAATAAAATTCAGAATTTTAATGTGTTATATGTGGCATGTGACTTCTTAATGCCTCTCCATTAGGCCTATTGAAGATCTATGATTAAGGAAACCAGGTCTAGTTTTGGAAGGCTCCTGAGATATCAGAAAGAAAATTCAAAAACAATGTCTTGACTCCATGAAATATTTCCCCCAGGTGATCAAGAGAATCAAGCCATGGAATTAAATCCTTTAGATTTCTTGTAGAGATTCACAAGGCTCCTGGATGGATATCTAATAACTTAGAAGTTTGTATTCGAGGTGTGACATGGCCATTGCAAAGTTAGCAAATATAACACTAGAAGGACAAATCATTTAATTTCAATGCTTTTGATCTAGCCCTGGATGTCTGCAGAAGTATAGCAACAGATAAGTCCACACATAGCACAAGAATGATTGGATGGGGAACTTTTTTTTTTTTGCAAAGGAATTGGGCAAGTGATGCAGCTCATAATAGCTAGAATCACCAGCTTTGCCAGGAAAAGCAAATGAGCTTCAAGTCACAGCTGCAGATACAAAACCACAGGCTAGTCAGTTTATTTTGCATAGGTAGTACAGAAGCAAAACAAATCCATCTCTGAATTCACACCTGACCACCCAGCCTGATCACTGTTTCTGAATACAAAGAGGTGAAATACACAAAGCAAGCATGGTGGCAAGTCCACAAGTAAATCCACATATAGGTGAAAAAATCCACATGTTGTAAAAATACTACATTTTAAAAATATGTACACGGTATCTTATGTTACCATAAAAATTATATTGAAAATGATGAAGAAAATAAATCATTAGATGCTAATTGGGAATAGCTCTTAAACAACCCCAGGAAATTTCCAGAGTTTTCCATACTGCTTGATGCTCCATTAATCTGGGCTAGGCTAAATTAAACATAAGAGAGTTCAGCTGTGTTTGTTTTTAATTTGCAAAGGAATTTAGTGTTCCTGAATGTGAGGGACTAGAAATCTAGGCTTCAATCAATCAGACATAGTTTAGGCAGCTCTGCCAGGAGCACTAATGGCTATGACCTGCTGTTATACTCCACAGAGCCTTTGGCAGGGCCTAAAATGTGGGGAGGGAGCACAGAATAATGGGATGCAGTCCAGGAAAGAGCTGGTGAATTTGCGATTCAAGATACTTAGCCATGGTGGGTTGATTCAATCTGTGGATACAGTGAAGCTTCCAGAATTTAAGCTGAGACAAGTTAGAGACATTCCTAACAATAAGATTTTATGATCTCTTGAGAAAAGATGATGACAGATACAGGATATGTACCTGAGTGGCATATGCTTGTATGCATAACTCAGTTCTACTTACCATATTTTAGGGAAGATAAAGGTAAGCTGGAGTACATGTAGAAGAGGACAATAAGGATGGAGATGACTAGAGTCTGTGCCATACTAGAATTAGATGAAGGTACTAGAGATGTTTAGATCAAGAAAAAAAACTGACTATGAGAAGGGAAGATAGCTCTCTTCAAGTAACTGAAGGGTTGTCATATGAAAGAGGGATGAAATTTATTCTGCTTGACTTCAGATGACATAATTAGGAACAATCAATCAATAAGCAGAAAGTGCCTACTGTGTGCTAGGCACTATGCTAAGATCTGGGGATACTATGGCAGGCAAAATACAGGACAATTGGTGATAACTATAGAAAGATAAACTTTGTTTTAATGTAAAGAAAGAAATGAATATGAATGAATGTTTGCTCAATTGGTCCCTTAGGTAGTAAGGAATACCCTTTACTTGAAGGCTTCAATAATGGTTTAGAATAGGTAACATCTAATAGGAATGTTACAAATGGGATTCTTGGTAAAGTATGGGTAGGATGAATTAGACTCTCAGGTCACTTCTGACTAAGTTATTCTGTGATTCTGAATAAGTTTCGTCTCTGGTTCCAGACGAAACTCTAGATGTGGCATTGTGTAAACTTTTGTAGCATTCTTTTTGAAATTATGCATACACACACATAATACACAGGGCTTTTGATCCCAGTAGGGTATTTCCCTTGCACTGATGTAGGTAGTCAGTCCTGAACATGTTGATGGATCACCTTCAAGAGAAGTGATACTAAAATACATTCAAAGAATTACAAAATCTCAGGGTATAAAGGGACATCTGAAGCTAGCTACTCTGAACCTATACACGGGCAACAATCTCCTCTACAAATCTACTACAAATGATCAAAGCTTTGCTTAGAGAAATTCATCATCTCTACAGGCCACCCATTTCTATCTCTCCATAGTTCCATTAGTTAGGATGTTTCCTGTTTTATTTTGTTTTCCCTAATATCAAGGCTAAATTTGCCTCTGTCACTTGTATTCATAGCTCAAAATTCTTTCCCCTGGGCCAAGCACAGTAAATCACAGTGTTCCTCAATGTGATACTACCTCTAAAAACATCCATCCCTACTCCCTTTAATATGGCATTTCCTTAAGACTGTTTACCATCTTGCTTATCTTCTGGATACTCTCCAGTTATTGTATTTCATAAATTGTGGTGACCAGAGGAGATGTGATCTGACTATCACAAGTAAAGAGCTTTCATCACCTCTTTAGCCCTGTACACTATTCCTATCCTAAATTAGCCCAAGATTCATTAGGTTTCTTACCTGTCCCATTTAATGGTTTACATATTTTGGGTCCCATTTTGGCTACTGTTGATCATGCTGTCCACTTAAACTGCTCATCTTATCAAGCTATTCTCTAGTCCTGTTTCTTATTTTTGTAAAATAGGTTGCTGAACCTGAATTAGACTTAACATTTGTTCCTCTAGTATTCCATTTCATTAGATGTGTCTCAGTGTTCTATGCTGTCCAGATCTTTTTTGGAACCTGACTTTTTAATCCAGTATATTAGCTACCCTTCTAAGACATTTACAAATTTGATAAGAATGCCTCCTTTGGATTTATTAGTCATATTAATTGATAAAAATGTTTTATAGGCACAGAACTCTGGGCCCCTGAACCAGCAAACTCTTCTTCAGTTAATATCAAATAAAGAATTGTTTCTCTGCATTTGTCAATTCAATCATTTTTGATTCCCTCTAATTGTACTAGTTCTGTACGTCTCTTCCTTTCCCACAAGAATAAAATGACATATTTGGACAAATTGTTGCTAAATTGAATGTTTTGTACAACGTTACCCTGACTCACAAATTTATTAATTCTATTTAAAAAATAAAGTCGCTTGACTTTGTTGATCTCAGTAAGTCCATGTTGGCTTTTTATAATACTCCTTACCCTATTGGATGTTCACTAGATATCCCTTTAGTAACATTTTAAACTCTCCTCCTGTTTTTTCTCTTCCTTCTTCTCTTCCTCCTTCTCTTCCTCCCCTCCTCCTCTTTCTTCTTCTTCTTCTTCTTCTTCTTCTTCTTCTTCTTCTTCTTCTTCTTCTTCTTCTTCTTCTTCTTCTTCTTCTTCTTCAAGATAAGGTTTTATTGACAAAGATATTGGAGTAGGTTGCTATTTTCTTCTCCATCTTATTTTACAGATGAGCAAACTGAGGCAAACAGGATTAAGTGACTTGCCAGGGTCGTAAGATGTTCTTCTCTAAGGCCAGATTTGAATTCAGGAAAATTTGTCTTCCTGACTCCAGGCCCGGCACTCTATCCACTGTGCTACCTAGCTGTCCATAGTAGATGTTTGCTAAATGTGTATTGAATCAAATTGAGCTTAACTTTTCCCATGAGTGAAAGCCAAGCTCTCCATTCTAGAGTTAGTTGGCTCTATTATCTCTCTCTTTTTAAAATTTGGGCATTATTTATTATTCTTTAGAACTATGATACTCCTCTTCCACTATATTTGGAATTATGATGAAGAAGATGATAGTAGCCAAAATTTATATAGCTATTTAAGGTTAGAAAAGTGCTTTACAAACATTATCTTATTCTATCCTAATATCAACCCTGAGAGGTAGGTGCTTTATTACCCCAATTTCACACATGAAACCAATCAAAAAGAATTTCCAAAGAAGACACACAGCTAGTAAGTTTCTGTATTTCAACTCAAGTGTTTCCTGACTTTGAGTCCAGTTCTGTACTCTCTGAGATAATTCTTTGACTCAACAATCATATTTGCTGGTTCTCAAGTACCCAGGGATGGAAGTCATCAGTCCTATATAACTTGGAGTCATCAAGCACATCTTAGAGAATCTCATTATCTTCCTTCTTATCTCATATATCAACTCCTTATTAGACATTTTCATTCTATTCTTTACAATTGAACTATTATTCTTCTTTACAGAGAAAAGAGGATAATGAGTTGAGTGGCTCTACCTTCTCTTTGTTAATTGTAAGTCATCCCATACTAGGAGTGTGCATATTGGCCTCCCTTGCTCCTTTTTTCATCTGAATTATTTAATGAAAAAATAAACACTCTTTTTTTCTAATATTGAAATTATCTTGCAGAAACATGACATGATTCTTGTATTTATCCTCTGTACTTCCTACTAGTTTTTTCTTATCTACATATTTTTCTTTATATTTTTTAAAGCTCCATTTTTATTATCATGAACTTGATTAACATTAACTCATGAACATTTCCCTATACAAATAAAAGAAAAAGAGGCCTGTTTTGAAAGCTGAAAATTTTCATAGTTTACTGTTGTTGTTGCCTTTTTTCATATTTCAAATTTCTTATTGTAGTTCCAAAACTGCCATACTTGTTTATATCTGTTTCACAACTTCCTTCCACTCTCTTCTTTCTTTTTAAATGATTCATTGGCAATCTTTCCTTTCATTTCTTCACTTTTTAATATGACTGTCACTCCCCCACCATTCCCTGTAATAAAGTTTTCTATTTCAATATATAAAATATAAAACAAGTCCACAGATTGGCTCTATATGAAAATATGTCTCATTTGGTGACCCTAATTTATATTCATTCTACTAAGAGCTGGAAAACAAAGATTTATCATTAGTCTTTTGGAGCTGTGATTCATCATTTTGTTGATAACACTTTTTTTAAAAAATCTTTCATTGTTCTGCATTAAAATTCATTAGACATTGTAGAAATTGTTTTCTTTACTCTCCTTACTTCATATCACTTTGTATAGGTTCTTCCAGATTTTCTGAATCTGTTTCTTAAATAATTTCTTATAGAGCAAAAGTATAACATTTGTACAGGATAGCACAATTTTGTCAGTTATTCCAAAATTGATGGATACCCACTTTCTTTATAGTTCTTTGGAACAACAAAATGTTATGCCATGACAACTTTTTGTACCTATCAGTACTTTCCTACTTTATTTGTTTTCTTTGATGTATAAGACTAGTAGTGGTACTTCTGGGTCAAAAGAATATATAGCTATTGACTTTGGGGTTTTACAGTTGTTTTGGATTGTTTTCCCCCAGCATGGTTATTTTAGCTCATAATGCTGTCAACAATGCCTGTCCTCTCATTGCCTCTTCAACAACTGTCATTTTCATTTTTTTTGTTATCTTTTTCCAGTCTTATTGGTTTGAGATGGAAACAAAAGTTTTTTGTTTTTTTTTTAATTTGCATCTTTCTAATTATTAGTGATTTAGAACAATTTTCACTTGGCTGATGTTAGCTTGTCTTTCTTCTTTTAAGAAATTCCTATTCATATCTATGCCCATTTAACTTTTGGGGAATTACATCTATTCATATATATATATATGTATATACACATACACATACATACACACACACACATACACATATATATATATATATATATATACACACACACACACACATATACACACACACATTTATATATACATTTCTGATATAGTTTGAATATTATATTTTTATTGTAATTTGCTGAATATATATATATACATGTATATACACATATATCATATACATATATGTGCATACATATATATATACACATACATACATACATCTATCATCTATCTATCTGTAGGCCCAGGACACAAAGGCTAAAAGTCTCAAGAATTATAGACCATTAGCTAAACTTCAGATATTGGCGATTTATCTATTTTCCAGAGGATCAACACTGTGGAAAAAGGTCCCACCATTAAATCATATGAGACAATGTACATAAAACATGTTGTAAACTTTAATACATTATATAATTGCTAACTATCCAACACCATCATCATCAACCATATACTAGTTTCTACCAGTAGGCAAGTAAGCTTAAGGGCCACCAGCACAGCATTACCACTTTAATCATTAATTTCTGCTACCAGCCTGGCCACTGTAGGAATAATTCAGGAAAAGAATCACTGGGGAGATGCAACCTGAAATCATTTCCGCCAATGCTATAGCTCTCATCTTCTTCAGGAGTTATGGATGCTGGGAAAATAAAGTTCTCTTCACCAAAGTCCATGGTTCTTTTGAATATTTCAAAATCAGAAATAGATTTTTTAAAAAATCAATGTAAATATTATTAAATATGCATTGCTATCTTTTTTGCCATTGTTCTCTAAGAATCACTGAACCGTTACTTTTGAATTACAGATAAAATATCCTATATATTTCATCTTCCTCTAGTAGAATGTAGCTCCTTGAGAACAGGGACTATACTTTTATTTATCTATTTATAAATTTGTGTCTCCAGAGGTTAAAAAAAATGCTTTGCAAATGCTGTTGTTATTCAGGTGTTTCAGATCTCTCCTACTCTGTGTGACCACATTTGGGGGGGGATCACAAGATACTCCCCGTGCTGTGTACTCATATTTCCACCCCTTCCACTTTCCTTCTGTGTGTTGTTTTCCCCCACTACATTGTAAATTCACTGAGGGCAGGGACTGTCTTTCTAATTTGTATCCCCAGCACTTATCACAGTGCCTGGTACATAGTAGGTTTTTGTTTGTTTGTTTTTCTCATTGTCATTACTCATTTGTTTTCAGTCTTGGCCAGCTCTTCATGACACCATTTGGGAGTTTTCCTGGCAAAGAAACTGGAGTGGTTTCCCATTTCATTCAGCAGCTCTATTTACAAATAAGGAAGAGAGTCAAACAGGGTTACATGACTTCCTTAGGGTTACAAAGCTTGTAAGTGTCAGAGGCCATATTTGAACTCAGGAAGATGAATCTTCCTGACTCCAGACCCAGCACTTTATCCACTGTGCCACATAGCTGCCCACTCTCCTACTTTGCAGATAGCACATACTTAACAAGTGTGTTTTTCATTCATTCTTTCATTTTTTTTTTTTTGCTTTTTGGTGAGTCAATCAGGGTTAAGTGACTTGACCAGGGTCACATAGCTAGTGTCAAGTGTCTGAGACCAGATTTGAACTGTGTCTAATATATTCTAATGACCAGCTTTTCACCTGATACTGAATGAATTTGATGATATTACTTTGTATTATAATTTGATATCTAATACTGCAAGGCCTTCTTCTGCCCTATATTTTTTGCTTCATTTCTCTTGTTATTCTTGATGTTTTGTTCTCCCAGATGAATTTTTTTATTATTTATGCTAATTCTACAAAATCACCATTTGACAGATTGTTTAATTTGGCAATTTATCTATCTGTAAATTAACATATGTATAATTGTAATTTTTATTATATTGGCATGGACTAATTGTGAGTTATCAATATCTGTCCAATTATTTAAATCTGTTTTTGTAAAGAGTGTTTTGTAATTCATATTATTCTGAAGTGTCTATTTTTGGACTGAGTTGCAGACATTTGATATATTCTGTATCTATCTGAATGGAAATCATTTTTCTATCTCTTCCTGCTGAGTTTTGTTGATAATGTATGGAAAACCTATGATTTTGGAATATTTATTTTACATCCATCTATATCATGAAAGCTATGGTTTCAATTTTAGTTGAACTTTTAGGGTTCTCTAAACAAATGATCATGTCATTTATAAAAAAAATGATAATTTTCCTTCTTCTTTGCCAATGCTTATTCTCAAATTCTTATTCCCTTGTTCTCATACTAAAACTAGTATTTCTACATTTATATGAAATATCACTGTTGACATGAAATATCTTTGCTTTACCTCCAATCTTTTAGAAAGAAGGTCTCTAATGATTCCCAGTTACAGGTACTACTTGCTCTTATTTGCAGATAGCTAGTATTTATCATGTTAAGAAATTATGCATTTACTCTTATCATGTTTACTATTTTTAAATAAAAATGTATTATCTCAAAAACTTTTCAGGTATCTATTTATATGAACATATGATATATGTCATTTTTAATAATATCTTCTCTTCATAGCTGCCCTAATATTGAACCACCCTGGAATCCTGTTATGAATCCAACCTGGATATAGGGCAAAATTGATTTACTATGTTGTTATATCCTTTTGGTAATACTTTATTCACTATTTTAATTTGTATTCATTAGTGATAGTGTGGCTATACCTATTTCCTCTGTTTTATTTTTCCTTGTTTTAGATATCTAGGCTACATTTGTCCTGTAAAAGAGGTTTGAATTTGTCACTTTTTTTTCCATTTATAACATTTGACTAATAATAATACTTTTTCAATGTTTTACAGAATTCACTTATAAATGCATCTTTTCAATGCATGGCTACCCCCCCCCTTAAATTACTTTATAATTTGTTAAGTTTCTTTTTCCAATATTTGGTTATTTGGATATTTAAATTATTTCATACACTGTTAATCTGAATATTTAATGTATTTCAAATATTCATCTGTTTCTATCACTATGAGGGTGAGCAGTGTGAGGATATAATGGCAAAAAACAAAACAGTTCCTGCTCTCAAAGAGTTCATATTCTAACCATAGAAAAGTCATACACACATGTTTAGATCCTTCTCAAGCCTGGCAAATATTCCCTGTTCAACTCTGCCTTTTAGAATCCCACATTTACTTGTATTGTAAAGCAGCAATCATCGAAACTACTTGGTAATGGCAAAGAAATAGAGTAGATGATCAGTGGAATAGGTTAGGTATGCAAAACATGGTAGTCAATGACTATAGTAATCTATTATCTGATAAACCCAAAGACCCCAGCTTCTGGGATAAGAACTCATTATTTGACAAAAACTGCCAGGAAAACTGGAAAAAAGTAGGCAGAGACCAAAATCTCACACCATATATCAAAATAAAGCCAAAATGGGCTCATGATTTAGATATAAAGGCTGATACTGTAAGCAAACTAGAAGAGCAAGGAATAGTTTACCTGTCATATTTATGGAGAACAGAAAAATTCATGACCAAACAGGAAATAGAGAACATTATGAAAATCAAAATGGATAACTTTGATTACATTAAATTGAAAAGTTTTTGCACAAAGTCAATGCAACCAAGATTAGGAGGGAAGTAGAAAACTAGGAAATAATTTTTACCACCAGTTTCTCTAATAAGGGCCTCATTTCTAAAATATATAGAGAACTAAGTCAAATTTATAAGAATACAAGTCATTCTCCATTTGATAAATGGTCAAAGGATATGAGTAGGCAGTTTTCAAATGAAGAAATTAAAGCCATCTATAGTCGTATGAAAAAATGCTCTAAATAACTATTGCTTAGAGAAATGCAAATCAAAACAACTCTGAGGTACCACATCACACCTATCATATTGGACAACATGAGAAAACAGAAAAATGATAAATGTTGCAGAAGATGTGGGAAAATTGGAACGTTGGTGGTATTGTTGGTGGAGCTATGAAATGATCCAACCAATTTGGAGAGCGATTTGGAACTGTGTCAAAAGGGCTATAAAAATGTGTAAACCCTTTAACCCAGTAATAGCACTTCTAGGGCTGTATCCCAAAGAGATCACAAATATGGGAAAAGGACCCCCATGTACAAAAATATTTATAGCAGCTCTTTTTGTGGTGGCAAAGAATTGGAAATTGAGGTGATACTCATCAATTGGGGAATGGCTGAACAAGTTGTGATATATGAATGTAATGGAATACTATTGTGCTATAAGAAATGATAAGCAGACGACTTCAGAAAAACCTGGAAAGACTTGTATGGACTGATGCTGAGTGAAGTGAGCAGAGCCAGGAGAACATTGTACAGAGTAACAGCCATGATGTGCAATGACTAACATTGATAGACTTAGCTGTTCTCAGCAATGCAAGGATCTAAGCCATTTCCAAAGGTCTCATGATGGAAAATGCTATCCACAGCCAAAGAAAGAACTATGGAGTTTGAATGCAGATCAAAGCATACTGTTTGCTCTTTTTTTTCTGTTTTGTTTTGTTTCCTCTTTGTTGTGGTTCCTTCTGTTGGGTCTAATTCTTCCTTACAACATGACTAATGTGAAAATATGTTTAATAGGAATGTATATGTAAAGCCTATATCTAATTATGCTGTCTTAGGGAGGAAGGAGGAGAGGGAAGGGGAGAAAAATTTAAAACTCAAAAGCTTATGGAGGTGATTGTTGATAAATCAAAATAAATTAATAAAAAAAGAATTCAACATTTACTTCAAGTGTGAAGCCTTTCCTGATCCTTGAAGTTCCTAGTTTTTTCTCCCAGCATTACATTGTTTCCTCTTCTCTCCTTTCCTCTATTCTTCTCTCATCTTTCCTCCTCCTCTTCCTCTTCCTCCTTTTCTCTCTCTCTCTCTCTCTCTCTCTCTCTCTCTCTCTCTCTCTCTCTCTCTCTCTCTCTCTCTCCTGCATATATATATATATATATATGTACATATATATATATAGATGCACTATATATGCATGTGTGTATATGAGTTCATACATGTGCATATTTATATAAACACAGTTATATTACTGTAAATATAGTAATACATAGTAAATTTATATATATTATAAAATGGAGTAGAGTAAATATATAATAATGGATTTATACATATGTAATTATCTATTAAACTATGTATGCACACACATACATATATCTTAGATAATCTAATGTGGAGGGCAGTCACTAGGAGCTTCAGGAATCAGGACAAGCTTCATATAAGCAGCAGCACTTGAACTAAACTTTGATCCTAAGAGGCAAAGGTAAAGGGGAATATTTACCAGGCATAGGAAAGCGGTGGGCAATCTGGGCACAGTCTGTGCCAAGGTAAGCAATGTGTCCATCTGATGATTTTCATGTGGCTTCCCAAATTGGATTTCTATTTGCTTTTTTAAAAACCTTTTCAATAAAAACAAAACCAATACCACTCCCCTGTGTCACATGCATTGTTGGGCAGGCACGATGATTTCTGAGTTTCTAGGCCTATATTTTCTCTCTATTATCAGATAGGATATGTACAAAGATAATATTCACTCCAGAGATAAATTTCTGTGTGTGTGAAAAATGACACTTGTTCTCATCAGTTCCTTTTCAGGCTGACATCACTAAAAGAGAGCCTTTTGCTGGAAGCTCCTTTGCAACAATGTCTTTTAAAGCTCTTAGGCCAGTTTTAAGGATGGTAAAATATTTAGAATTTTTTAATGCAGGAGACCAAATAGAATAATGCATGAAACCAATAAATAAGTAAGCAGACAAATAGGATCTGTAGACAGATAGATAGTGGAGCTTTTATAAAGAGATCGACCACAGAGGTTTTAAAGTCAGTTTATAGTTTTTTATTAGTGGTAGGAGAGGTTCTTAAACAGGTAGTCTTCACTGCCTCCTAAAGAACAAGGAGGAAATAGTGGTGAAGCATATGACCAAGCCAAAGAGGCATCATAACCACAATTATAAATATCGAACCTCATCAAAGGAATTCATAATGAATGGATGCAATTTCCGGCTGTGGGTGTGGTAGACCTCAAGGGAGCTAGAATTCTTTCCTCCCAACCAGGATGTTTTCTCTCATTACTGTCTGGAACTCTAAAGTACTTGGTGGAGGAAAGGGTCACAACACTAGAAATCATGTTTCAAATCTGGTCCTGGGTCTGCACCTTATTATATTGGTGGCTTTGTGGTAGCATGGTTCCCTGGAAAGAACAATGCCTCTGAAGGCAGAGAACCTAGGTTAAATTCTACTTCTGTTGATATTTATATATCTGGACTTGGGCAAGTCACAACCTCACTGGACTTCAGTTTCCTCATCTGTAATATAGTAGGGTTGCATTACATGGCCTCTAAGGTCCTTTCCACCTATATATCTACGCTCCCATTAACCTACTATAAGTCCCTGATTCTCATTTTCCTGATTGGTGAAATGGGGAAAATCCCTGTCAAACTTATCTCACAAAATGGTGGCGAAAAATCATGTGAAATAATATAAGCACAGTACTTTGCAGCAGTAAAATGCTACGAGATGTCAGCTATTGCTGTCAGTTTTAGGTTTCCTATCCAAGAGGATTTTAGGATATGCTGGATCACTCAGACCTAATTCTCTCCACTTCCAGATGCACCACATTCTACCCAAACTGAACTTTAAAAGAAGGAATTATTTTTATTGTGAATTTCATTCTGCTCTTGAATGAATATCAGTTTCAGTTTCTTTCCCGCTATTTTAACAAAAAAAAATGGTTTTATAATCTCAGAAGTGCTTCATCTTTTTTTCTCCTTGAAATTTAAGTGGTTGCCTCTAGTAACTAATCTTCATCTGAATCATCTTTATCCTTTTCTTGTTATATTCTTACTGCCTGCTTTTTGCTACACAACTTATCATTAATTACTAATTCATGTGGCAAACATGTTACCCTATTCCTCATTCTAATATGTTCATTGAAAATGACATAGAAGGAAGGGCATTTAGCTCTACGGAGAATTAATTAGCATGTAATTCTCAGTATATCATCGAGTGTTAATTAGCAGTTAAGCCATCTTCTTGTGCATGACCTGCTGATTTGAATACAGTGTTCTGTTACTGTGACCCTAGGGGGAAGTAACTTGAAAGAATATTCTCCATCCTCATTTTAAAAATGAAATTTGGTGCCACAGCTCCATTACCCCTGCATTTTGTTGAGCTGCCACATGTTTTTCTTATCTTTGCCCCACTCGAATCTATGTCAGAGGCAATCTGTCTTTTCTTTCTTATGAGAGACCACAATCTTTTCTAATTGATCAGAGGAAAAGAAAAAAAAACACTAGAGCCTTTTTTTAAAAGCCTGATTTCTTCTATGTATAGTTATTCACCCTTCCTAGTGGAATATTTTGTATTATTGCTAGAAAACTCACCTTAGAGATTGTTCTGTTTCCTATTGGAGATGTGACAATTCACTCCATATGTTGCTCCTTTTAGGAACTTTTAGGAAGGAAGGTAGAAATATGAAAAGGTTATTTCCCCAAAGTCAATTTTAAACCTTATCCATTCTTAAAATTCTTCAAATTTGAAGGTAGGGATTGTATATCTTCTGGATTTACATTGAAAGTATCTTGAATGCTTTTTTGGCTTTGTCATACTCTATGCTGGGGAAGGAAGCAGGCTTTCCCTTTTCAAACTAATTCCAATAAATTACCGGTATCAGTAGAGTTGTCTTCTGTCTCTGTGAACTGGAAATTTACTTCATCTTTCTTAAATGGATGGCATAGGCTTCCTAAAAATAAGCTAGAATAATAATATAAAAAAGGGGAAGTTATTAATAATAATAGCTAACATTTATGTAGTATTCGTTATGTCAGAAACTTTATAATTATTACCTCAGTTAATCCTCACAACAATCCTGGGAGCTAAGTGCTATTGCTATCCTCATTTTATACATGAGAAAACTGAGAGATTGAGTGACTTACCCAGGGTCTTACAGCTAGTAAGTGTCTGAGGATGGATTTAAATTTATAACTTCCTGACTTAGCACCACCTAGCTGCCACTTACAATTAATAATTTGTTATCCTAGAATATTGATCTCTTGGAGAGCTTTGGGAACCATGACAAGATAGACTTTGAGACATGGAGGAATGACATTTTGTATTAAGACAATCGCTTAAATTATCTGAATAGTTTTTTTTTCTAAAAGTACATTTCCCTTTTTGTTTGTTTGTTTTACCAACTTTCCCTATCACCCCACTTCTATTCCAGAGAGCACCATGCCATACAAAAAGTTCAGTAAGACTAGCAAGCATATCAGACAAGTCTAATACTTTTAGTATTCCACACCCACAGTCCTTCATCTCTTCGGTAGAGCTGGTAGAAGTGTGTCTCCTCATAGTTCTTCTTGGCGCCTAAGATTCGTCATTAGAATTTTGTGATATTCAGTATTGATTGTTTTATTTGATTTTTCCATTTTGTTTATTGTAGTTATTTTGCATATTATTATTATATGAGTTCCTGTTGCATCAGTTCATATAAGTCTTTCCATATTTTTCTGTTTTTATGCATCTTGTAGCATTTATGTGCCATTAGAAATATGTACCAAAATTTCTTTATGCCTGAATCCCCCAAACGCTGATCATCTCCTTTGTTTGCAGTTCAGTGCTACAACAGGAAGTGTTACTATACCTGAATTTATGTTATTGACCTAACAGTGGAATCAATGTCAAAGTATAGACCTTGATGGTAAATCTTTTTGTATAATTCCAAATTGTTTTCTATAATAATTCAATTAATTCACATCAGAATCTGAGAAACTATTTAGTTCAGCTCCTTCATTTTTACATATGAGAAAACTGAAGGCCAGAGAAGTTGAATTGTTTGCCCAAGGTCACTGAGGTTGTATGGGACAAAAAGTCACTATTTGAACCCATTTTCTCTGATGTCAGATCTCATGTTCTTTAGATTGTGCCAAACTGCTCCTTTCAAACTTTAAAGCACTACATAATTATAAGTAATTTAAAAAAAATTATTGCTGTTATATTATATGTTGGGCAATTTGGTTCCCTATCCTATGCTTGCAGTAATAATTGTTTTATCATCATAATTTTACTTACAGTGTGTTTGTAGAATTCTTCTTCCTTCTGACTTCTTTTCTCCAACTGTTTTAGTTGCCTTCTTACCTTGAATTGAATGGAGAATTCTATGAAGAGCTTTGAAAAAACTGAAGTTAACAACTTGGCTTCATAGATATCATTTCAACTGAGGATGGTAAGCCCAAGTTTTACAACGATAGTCATTTCATAGCCATAACTTCCTCCATCCCTAGGGAAAATGTCCATAAAAATTCTTTTGAGCACCACAACTTCTGCGTTTTTCCAGCCCAAACTTAGACCTGTGGTTAGAAACCATAGGCACTGTTATCAGTCATGAGATGGCAGGATCTTGACAGTCAGAAGTAAGGAAAATTCAATTCAAGTCATAGTTTCTAGGTCAAGTATCACATTCATTTGGGTTGATACAAGGATGGAAATGTTTACTCATCTTTTCATGCCTTCCAGGTTTCTATTTCTTTTATGACTTCATTTGGTTCCCCATTCACTTCATGGTACTTGTGTATGCACTAACATATATGTTTTCATGAGTTAGGAGCATCATAGAGATTAATGAAGTAGCCTAGAAATGTACAAGCTATAAATTGACAACTGTTTTGCCTTCTTTGTGCACTGTCATGACGAAGAATGTAGCATAATGAATGGAGAAATGTTTAAAAATAAACTCATGGGGAATTGCTGTCTAATGGTGCTGAAATGTACTGCTTCATGAAGTTGGAAACAATGCTTTATAGTCTTTGATGTTTCAGGTGACAAGCAAGAGGCAGGATAAACCTTTTGAGTCTGAATGGCTTTGGAGTAATTCTATGGAAATTCAAGAGAGGTGATGTATTCCATGTCACACTCCTTTGAGGTACCTCAGATTCTCTCTCATTACTCCTATTGCTTAAGGACAACGGGATATCTTCTGGAGGTTTCATTAAGACTTTTGATTCTATGACACTATAGGTCTATATCATTTTGTTTTAATCTTAATGCTACTTATAAATATCAAGAAAATGACTTGCTCTGTTAGAAAGGATGATTTTCCAGGGAATGGCTACTTTATAAATTTGATATACTTTTATACTGCCTTTTGCTTTTGACTTCATATTAGGTGGCCGAGTCAAGTTATTTAATTTATTCAAGATATACGTTCATAAAATTCTAAGTCTGGAAAGGACCTTAGAGGTCATCTAGTTTAACTCCCTGTCTTGGGGAAGAATCACCTTGTCTCAGTAAGCTTCAGCTGTCATGGGTATTAAATGGATTTTCACAGATGTGTCAGTGAATGTGAAAAGCCGTAGTCCTTTATTAGGCATGTGTTTGACTCTCATGAGACTTAAGGGCTAACATTCGATATCTGTTGGTGAGAGGTATATAGGAAGGCTAAGGGACAAGAAGGACAGCATACAATCAGAGATTATGCTGGCTCTCCAGTGCAGTAGTCTACAGGCCATGGCAGAGGAAGAACAGCAGCAGCAGCAGTTTTGTAGATCAGCTGCCATTTTACTCGGCAGACCCAGCTTTTCTTAAAGAGTGTTCTATCATGTGTCCTGGCACCTCCACAAAGGGACAACTTGGTTCTGAGGGTGAGGCACTGAGTTTTAGAAGGTTGGGTCCTTTCTCTTTCGGTTGTATCTAATTGGTTTTAGTTTTATAATGTAATAGAAATAGAAATTCTAAGGACTGACTGATCATACTCAGCTGAGTACAAGCATAAGGCATGGAAATTTCTGCACATTTCACTTCACAACAGTTCATGTAAGTCTTTCCAAGTTTTTTCTGAAAGCATCTTGCTCATCATTTCTTATAGCATAGTAGTATTCCATCACAATCAAATAGTATGACTTCTTCAGCCATTTCCCAATGGATTATCATCCCCTCAATTTCTAATCCTTTACCACTACTAAAAGAACTGCTATGAATATTTTTGTACATAGAGGTCCTTTCCCTTTTTTTTATCTCTTCGGAATACAGACCAAGTAGCAGTATTTCTGGTCCAAAGTGTATGCATGATTTTATAGCCTTTTAGGCATAATTCCAAATTGCTCTCCAGAATGTTTGAATCAGTTCACAATTCCACCAATAGTGTAATTAGTCTCTCAATTTTCCCACACTCCCTCCAACATTTGTTATTTTCCTCTTCTGTCCTACTAGCCATTCTAATAGATGTGAGGTAGTACCTCAGAATTGTTTTAATTTTAATTTTTCTCCAATCAATAGACATTTAGAGCATTTTTTCATATGACTATAGATAGATTGGATTATTTTATCTGAAAACTGTTTCTATCTTTTGATTTTTTATCAATTGGGGAATTGCTATTATTATTATTATTATTATTATTATATTATTATTATTATTACTGTTATTATTATTTGCTTTCTGGAGAGGCAATTGGGGTTGTGACTTGCCCAGGGTCACACAGCTAGTAAGTGTCTGAGGCCAGATTTGAACACAGATCCTCCTGATTCCAAGGCCACAGTTCTATCCACAGTGCCACTTAGCTGCCCCAATAGATTTGTCTTTATCAGAGAAAGTTGCTTCAATATTTTTCACAGTTATGACTGGGAGCTGTATTTCCCCTCTGTCATATTTCTCACCTGTTTATTTTATTTTTCTCTTTCCTTTCATCCCATCCATTCTCAAAAGTTTTGTTTCTGACTTTTATTTCCCCCAATCCACCCTCCTTTATATCACCCCCTCCTTTTATCTTCTTCCCCTCCTACTTTCCTGTAGGCTAAGATAGACTTCTATGCCCAATTCAGTGTGTATGTTATTCGCTCTATGAACCAATTCCAATGACAATAAGGTTCACACACTTCTTCCCCCTCTCTTTCCCCATCTTCCCCTCCACTGTAAAATCTCTTTCAGGCCTCTTTTATGTGAGTTAATTTACCCCATCTTTTCTCTCCCTTTCCATTTCTCTAAATGCATTCTTCTTTTTCACCCTTTAATTTTTTTTTAGATATCATCCCATCATATTCGACTCACACATGTGCCCTCTGCCTATATATGCTCCTTCTAACTGCCCTAGTAATGAGATAGTTCTTGTGAGTTATAATGCTCATCTTATCATGTAGGAATGTAAATAATTTAACCTTATTAAATCCCTTAGGATGTTTCTTTCCTGTTTACCTCTTCATGTTTCTCTTGAGTATTGTATTTGAAAATTAAATTTTTATTTGGCTCTGGTCTTTTCATCAGGAATGCTTGAAATTCTTCTATTTCATTGAATATCTATTTTTCCAATTCTATTTTTTTTTTTAGTCAATTGGGTTTAAATGAATTGCCCAGGGTCATACAGCTAGTGTCAAGTGTTTGGTCTGTGGTCACATTTGAACTCAGGTCCTCCTGACTTCAGGGCTGGTACTCTATCCACTACGCCACCTAGCTGCCCCTCCAATTCTAATTTTTAAGAAATTATTTTCTTCAATGAGATTCTGTACCTCCTTTACCAAGCTGTTGACTCCTTTTTCCATGATTTTCTTGCATTAGATTTATTTTCCTGGTTTTTCCTCTAGCCCTCTTATTTGATTTTTAAAATCCTTTTTGAGCTATTACAGGAATTCTTTTGGGACCTGAGAACAATTCACTTTTTTTTTTTTGAGGCTTTGGGCTTTGTTATCTTCCTCTGAGTTTGTGTTTTGAGTTTTCCTGTCACCATAGTTACTATTATCAGGTTCTTTTTTGTTGTTTGCTCACTTTTCTAGCCTATGTCTTGTCTTTTAACTTCATGTTAAAGTTGGGCTCTGCTCCAGGGGTGGAGCGGGCACTGTCCCAAACTTCAAGATTTTTGTGCAGCTATTTCCAGAGCTATTTCAGGGGATCTGTGAATTTTTAATTCTTCTAATGTGGTGTGATCAAGAGATGTGTGTTTACTTCTCTTCTGATCTGTGTTCTCATCTGTGAGTGACCGCAAGTACTCATTTCCACTCTGGGACTGTGACCACGGTCCCTGCTACCTTGAGACTACAAATTCTGACATACTAATGCTCCTTCTTGCCCTGGGACTGTGACCCAGGACTGTGACCCACACCCCCCTATAAACAATGTAACATAGTCCTATGCCAACCAAGGGACTCCAGTAATTTCCTTCTGACCAGTCATCCAACCCTCTTAGCTTCTGTGGGCTGAGAAATCTGGATGCTGCTAGTGCCTATTCAGGTGCCCCAAAGGCTTCTGCTGGCTTGTGCCAGGGCTTGGGGCCTCACTGCTATCATGCTGGTGCATTGCCTGTACCAGACTGTGCTCCACTCTCACCCTAATGAGACCAATCATTCTTGCTGACCTTCTAAGTTGATATGGGCTGGAAAACTGCTTCACCCCATCCTTTTGTTGGTTCTGCTACTCCGGAAAGCATTTTGAGGTGTTATGTTAAAGTTCTTTGGATGGGAATTTGGTAGAGCTCATACGTATCCCAGCCTTTTCTCTACCATCTTCGCTCTACCTCTTGTCCCTTTTCTCTTTCTGTCAGCCCTTCAGGCAAAAGCATATTGTCTAGGCTAGCATACATTCAGATGTGCTTCATCACCTAGCAGGGTGCTTTGAAAAGAGCAGGCATTCAATAAGTATTTGTTGAATTTAATTAAATTGCCAGGTCATTAAGCAAATGATCTAATAAGGCAGCATCTCTGAGATGCCTCAAGAGAATCCCCATAGACTACATCACATCTCTGGTAATTCTGTAAGTCATGTATAGATAAACTTGTGAAAATAATTACGTATACATATTTATATAGCACTTGAAGTTTTGCAAAAGTGATTAAACCATGATATCTCCTTTGATTATCACAAAAATTTTCTGAATTAAATATCTTTCTTGTCCAGTGATTTTATTTTTGTGTGGTGTCTTACATTTGGAGAAACTACCTCTACCAATGCAGATCATCAAATTTTGGGCCTGGCGATATGAAAGGATGACTAATTGCCCCAAGACAACAAAGACATTAACTGTCTAAGGTAGGACTTAAACCCAGAACAACATGAATCCAAAGCTGACCCTTTATCCACCACATTAGATGTATCAAATATGTGACCTGTAACTGCATTGTGGCTTGCAGTACTCTCAGTGCTCCTGAACCAGGTTAAAATGTAATTGGGAAATATTTAACAAAATAGATAAAAATACAATGCAACATATGTAATGTTAATCTGTGCTTTTCTAAGTCAATTTGTTATCCACAGAGCACCTTATGTGTGATTTAGTGGCCCCCAGTTCCTATCTGAGTTTGACCCCACCTCACCACAGCATACTTCCTCCAAAAGTATTACAGTGTTATCCCATTTTACAGATAAGAAATTGATGGTTAGGGAGTTTAATGTGCTTTCCCATATGAGACAATCAAATAAAATGGTTGCTAGTCAGGACCACACTCAAGGGTAGGTATGTAGGGAGAATCAGTCAATGCTCCCAATAGCACCCAATGTATTATGAAGTATATATAAATTGCCTATTATATCTTAATATTATGCTACTTTTGGATATACAAAGACAAAATTAAAATTGTTCTCACCCTTGAGGAGCTTATATTCAATCCAGGGAAAAATCACGTGCGACTATAAGTAGATACAAAACATATGCCAAGTAAACAAGTTAATATTAGGGAAGGAGAGGCACTACCATCTAAGGGATCAGGAAAGCCCTGAAGCAGGCGATAGTGTTTGAGGTGAGCTTAGCAAGATGCTAGGGAGGCTCATAGTGTAGAAAGGGACTAGAATTCAAGTGGCCAGTGACAATCACATCTCCATTGGAAACATCCTATGGCTTTGGCAAAATTATGGTCCCATAACTTCTCACTGAGCGTGTTGAGTGAAAAGGAATACTCGTTGGTGTTCATCCAGTAAGGAATGATCAACACAAGAAGTGCGTTCATTAAGATAAAGGAATCTAGATTCAACTAGGGTGAAGTCCTGTGCTGTCAGAAGTTTCCAAATAGATAAACCAAGGACCCAAGTCACTAATGCTAGTCTCTCCTTCAGTGTATGTGTCTTTTTAAATAGTAAACATTGATCCACTCTGAGAGCAAAACAAATGTGATAAAGTTACACAAGGGTCAGACATGGAATTCTACAGAACATGATATGAAGTTACTGGTTACTCTGATTTTTTTTTAACATGTACTTGAAATTTGGGGATAATTACCATTTCCACTCCCTTCAAAACTTGAAGTATCCTTTGAAGTAAAATCTAGTTGGTTCTGAGATGAACATTCTTGAGACAACCCCAAGTATTAAGACACAAGTGACTATTTTGATTCTTAGGGCTTAGAAGCCTACAGAACCATGCTGGCAGCTCATAGATAGGAAGTGATGACCTACACATGGCCTTGGCTGTTACATGTTTTGCAAAATGAAGGTCAGAGCTCTTAGGTTAACCCATCCTCTTTCAGAACAACGTGATGGGATCTTTAACTCCACTTGAGCAGCCACTGGAGGCAAGTCGAGGAGACCTCAGGTTAATGTCTCAGCTGAAGGGCAGACAGGCAGCACCATTATTAACACTATACAACCCAAGAGCTCCACCTTAGAGCAGTTAAAGCCTCAGCAACGGGCAGTGGTGGTTTATAATTTATAAGGAGGGAAATGGATTGAGACTCTTTTATTTTTTTCTGGGTAGAAAATAAAGTCATAACGGATTTACAGCTGATGCACGGTTCCCCTTAAGTGCCCTCGAGAGTGTTCTGTTAATGACAATCATGGCTTAGAAGGCATAGACACAGATATGTGAAAATGCAGCATATTTTTTCTTCTCCCACAGAAAGAGCACATGATGTCCTTTGGACATACTTTCACAAACATGTTCCCATAATTAAAACTGTTTTAATCAGAGCCATAATATTGTATGAAGCCATATGGTCATGTTTAAAGTGGTAATTCCAAGTCATGATTTTATAGTACACCCTGGGAATGTCATGAAATCAAGTTAAAATTAATTAAAAGTACACTGGAACCTGATTATAACATTATTCGCTGTAAAAAAAGAAGCATTAATTATAAGGTGACTCCAACATGTGTTGATCTGTATGTACTTACATAATCATAGGATTTAGTCTTTGGAGGCATCCCTCAATATCATAGATCTATACCTGTAGGTTATCTAGTATAACCCCCTTATCTTACAAATGAGGAAATGTGCCTGAAGGAGGTTAAAGGGCTTGGCCAAAGTCACAAAGGAAGTAAGCAACAGATTTTGAACCCAAGTCAAAAGACTATAGACCTAGAGCCCAATGATCCAAAGTCTAATACCTATTCCACTGTACTCTGCATTTCTCTAGCCCAGTTGCTCTCTTTATGCAAAGCAGAAATCTTAAACACTGTAAGAGTAAGAAAATTGTCCAAAGCTAATCTTTATATCCGTAGTGCCCAGAATAGTCCCTGGTGCATAGTTGGCATTTAATGAAAACTTGAATGAATGAATGAATGAATGAACGAATGGCATTATGCAAGGCAGGAGGGATACAAAGAGTGGCAGGGTCAGGCATTGAAACCACTTCCCCTTGCAGTCATTCTACATTTCTCCTGAGGCAGCTAGGTGGCAGAGAAGATAGAGCATTGCATCTGGAGTCATGAAGATCTGAGATCAATCTAGTCTCATATACTTAACTAAATCTTTGAACCTGGGCAAGTCACGTAGCCTTTCTCTGTCTAAATTTAGTCATTAACAAAATGGGGATAATAATTACATCCATCCCCACAATTCTTGTGAGGATAAAATGGGGAAATATGTGTAATATTTTTGCTTTGCAAACTTGAAAGTGCTACATAGGGTGGTGCTGTTGTTGTTGTTACTATTATGAAAGCATCCAAATGACCTTATTTTAAGAGCTTTAACTATAGTTAGGTCAGTAATGTAACAAGAATCTAGAACAGATGATAGAAAATATGCTTTTGAGTAAGAAAAATAGGAATATCAAACAGGTGTGACCATGCAGATGCTTGTAACTAACAGGACTGGGGAATCGCATCTTTTCTAGTCTAGAGCTGAATGTCTTTTCATTCCCTTTTTATACATTTAAATTTGTAATTGGAAATTTTCACCATTTCCTTAAGAATACCACAAGCATTAGGATCTTCCATGAAAGAAAGGATCTGTTAAAACAGAGTAGATTGGGCTTAAGTATTTCATGTAAAAGAGTCAGGTGTGGGCCCCCCTCAGATCTACCTTTCAACTTACAATCTTATTATCTAATCCAGACATGCCAATGCCAGGTGAAATAGGGAATAATTTAGCTGCAATACACTTCAATGACCTTGATGCCTAGCAGTTGAGAAAAGGCAACCATTACATACCCTTTTAACAAGTATATTTCAGTGCTTCCCAGGTGTACGGTGAAGGGAGGAAGGCTACAAAATCAGTCTGTAGCGCAAGGATAGCAGTCTCCATGGATGCACATCTGATGAAAAGCTTAGGGCACAGACAAGCATCAAACTCTAATACTAATATGAAAGAATAAGGAAATACAAGCCTACCAAACAATATAATAATCATGATTACAGTTCATTTAAACATAGAAGCAGCATATTTTAATAACTAGAGTGCTAGGTTTCAGAGAGACCCATGTTCAGATCCCACCTCTTATAGATGATGATATGACTTTGGATAAGTCACTTAATCACTAGGTGGTTCAGGCAACTCTCTAGAACTCATTTACTAAATCATAGATGGAGTTATAATCTCTCTTAATGAAAGGAATTTCCACAAGGAGTTATTTATATAAATTAAGTCACAGATCCTTCAAATAACTTAATCAAGTGTTTTTGTACTTCACTGTTTATTAGTTACTTTCATCTTTATTTATTGAATGCTTTTATTTTTTAATCACATTGATCCTCAATATACTATGTAGAGTAGACACTGAAAAGTATTACTATCCTCACTATGAAGAAACAGACAAAAAGAGACTAAATGTCTTGACCAAGGTCATACCCTAGGTAATTGAAAATTTAAGACTCCATTCCAACTGAACAAACTAAGGTTCTGTTTTCTCCATGGTCCCTTTTAGATTGCAAACAAATATTCTTCTAAAGTCTTCGATTAGTCCAAGAACACATGATGTTAGGGAGAATGAAATAATAGAAAACAGTTCTATAGGAATTATCTTATAAATGGACTTTCAATAACATATTTTCAAATCTGCAGATAATATAACTAGCCAGAACATTGGACCATATTAAATAACATGAAATTCAGTAGGAATGTACTTTTATACTTAGGTTAAAAAGAATCAACTCCACATGTTCAAGATAGGACAAGTAGGTTCAGACAGCTGTATTTCTGTGTCAGGGTGAGATCTGGTGGTTTTAGTAGATTGTAAATTCAAAAAGGCACCAGTTGTATGATGTAACACCCAAAAGGACTGGTCAGTTATTAAGCTGTATTAAATGAGGCACAACTTCCAGGAATAAGGAAGTGATAGTCCCTCTAAACTCATCCCTCACCAGATCACATTAATTGACCCATGTTAGTTCTAGACACCTCATTTGCAAAAGGACAATGATAATATGAGACTATCCAATCAGGCAACCAGGATAGTGAATGATCTTGATCAAGTCCATGTCATATGAAAATTATTTGAAGGAAATTTCTGTGTATTGGTTTTAACTCAGGCTGGTACCCTAGTAATTTAGGTCAGATATTAGAATGAAATGAGAGAGTCAAAAGTCATTCAACAGGTAAGAAAAAGTAGTTTCCTTAGCCAGAGGCAGCTGGAGATACAGTAGACATGGAGCTGGATCCAGAGTCAGGAAGACCTGAATTTAAATCTGGCACCAGACATTAATTAGCTATGTGACCCTGGGCAAGTCATTTTATCTCTGTTTGCCTCAGTTTCCTCAACTGTAAAATGGAAATAAGAATTATATATTCCTCACAGGGTTGTTGTGAAGATAAAGTGGCATAATATTTGTAAGAAGTGCTTTGCACAGTGCTGGACCCATAGGAAGTATTATATAAATGCCTATTTTCTTTCTTCCTCATAGTGTAGTTGAGATCATCCACAAGGAAACAAAACTTCCGTAAGGAAGAATATGACTCTGGTCAGCAGGGAAGGATCTTATCATTTCCTTGGCACTGGGAAATTTCTCATCTGAAGAGCCCCAGTTCTATAGGCAGGACAGTTAATGCCCTTAGTCAATGAGGAAGCCAAGTCAGTACAACCTGAGATCAGCAGGAAGCTGTGGAAGCATCCACATGACTTGACCCTTAGCCTCATGGGTCATTTAAGTTTTGGGACTGGCCTCCTTGCCTTCTAGAGAAATAGCTAAATTAATTATTTTACTTTTTTTATTGAGGTAGGAGGGGCATGAGTAACTATTGATCCTATCATACCATGTTCCTTGGCCAGAACTGAAAGATCTTCTTGAAGATTGTCCACTATTCAAATGGTTTAAGGGCATTACTGGATGACTCTAAACTTGGGGAAGAGAATATCCTGGCATAGTTATCACTGGAAAAACATAATAAGAAAACTTAAACAAAAATAAGGCAAAAGCAAACAAAACTTGAATTCCTGAAAGAGTAATTACACATGGAAAAAAAAGATGACCACAAATTTTAGGCTTTATCTCCCCCTCCTCCTGACAGAAGGACTAAGTCCTTGATGTCCGTAATCTGGGCCAACAGTGATGTTGAATCTTTGCAGCTCACAGTAAGTCTCCTTAGTAATGGGGTGATGATAGTCAAAAGCAGCACTAGGAAGAGGAGAGCTTCAGTATCAGTAACAACTCTATCACATTCAGCCATTCAATACACTATCAGAGGAGGCCATCTCCAGTAGTCCTGTTGTATATCTTGCAGCTGGACTAAGATTGCCCTAGAGAGAGTGAGGCTGGTGACTTTGCACAGCTCTGCCTCACTTAAATCTAATTCACTTACAAGTTGTGGCATCATCTTCCTGACTTCATGATCACCTTTGAGAACGAAGGACAAGCAACAACAGGGTCAAAGCCTTGTGTAGGAAAGCTTTTAAGAAGGTGTAAACCTCTTGTAGATGACCTGTCCTTCATGTTATGTTGATAGCAAGATGATTGCCTTATGACCACTCACTCAGTATTTCTTGGCCCACCAGTTAAAAACTCATCATCCCTGGGAGTGCTGTCAAAGGAATACTTTCTACTATTTTCCATTTTAAAGGCCTCAGTCAAAGGGCCTCTCCCTTCTTTCACAAGGGCTAGATATGGACTATCCCTTGCCTTAATCAAGGGATTTAGAATTTCCACTGTCAGCCGAGTCTTCCTTTTTTTTTTTGTGGCTAAATTCATCATCACCATAGCTATGAAAAGATCATTAGAATACAAGGTGTCTCCCAGTAATTCCATCCCATCATTCAAATTTTTATGGTAAGAAGTTGGCCAAACCATAGTAGAAAGAGATATGGGGTGGGGAACCTGCAGCCTCGAGGCCACATGTGGCCTTCTAGGTACTTGGGTGCAGCCTTTTGACTGAGTCCAAGCTTTATAGAACAAATCCTTTTATTTAATGGATTTGTTCTGTGAAGTTTGGATTCAGTCAAAGGGCCACACTTGAGGACCTAGAGGCTCATGTGTGGCCTTAAATCTTCAGGTTTCCCATCCCTGAATACCGGTTGAGGTTGACCTGAGTTGTCTCCACAGTTGTATGGTGCCCACTTTTCTGAATATTCTCTCTTTCACTCTTAATTGCTTTTCCAAAAAGGAATCATTGAGAACAAGACACAATATTCAACATATGATCTAACCAGTCTCATATTATAATGGAATGATGATCTCCTTCACTGGACACCATAGTTCTGTTACTAAAACAAAAGGTCACATTAACTTTTTTTCAAGCTATAATGTCACACATCAAATCAAATCATATTGATCTCATAACAGACTAACAACCTCCCCATTGTATATATGTATGTGTGTATGCATGCATGCATGCATGCATGTATGTATGTATGTATGTATCTATCTATCTATCTATCTATGTATCTATGTCATATGACATGTCCAGCAATGCCTCTCTATTTGTACAGTTGATTTTCTTTTTACCCCAGGTATTGCTCTTCACATGTATCCCTATTTAATTTCTTATTTGATCAAATGAGATAGTGCATGTAAAGTGTTTTACAAACTTTAGAGCAACATATACATTTTAGTTATTATTGTTATTATTATTTTCATAGATAGCCTTTTTGTACCTCCTGATATATTTTTATATCCCCAGTGTGTAATCCAAAGAGTTATCTATCTCTCCCAGCTTCATTTAAACTACATATTTGACAAGCATGCCACCTGTCTTACTCCATGGCAGTGGTCCAAATGTTGAAAAGGACAATAACAACAAAAAGATAAAAAATTCATTTTAGCCCTTTCATCTGCAGAATGTCTAAACTAGGCCCCTGATCTTCTGATTGGTGACTGCCTTGCCGTATCAGTATTTAGGGTAGACTCCAGATGACTTTGCTTCACTTCTTACTTTCTAGTAATCTTCTTGATAGTCTGAAGAGCCACCTTGCTGTCAGGTCCATATTGGACCAGATATCAAGTCTTAAAGCTGTAACTTTTTTCATGTTTAGAACTTCCACTATTATTGAACAAATGGACTGTGCCACTGTTCCTGGAAGGGATGTGTCACTCCACTTGCTAATAATCCCATGCATCACTCCTGTAGCTTTCAGATCAATGTATCCCTCCCTGGCCCCTACCTCCCAATTGTATTGTCTCTACTTATTAAAATATTAGCTCCTTGAGGGCAGGGGCTGTCTTTGCTTTTAATTTATATTTTAGTGCTTACTACATTATTTGTCATGTAATCTGTGTTTAATGTATTCTTTCAAATTCATTCATTCATCCACTAGAGAGCTCCCTCAAGTTTAAGACTTCAATTAAACAACTTTTATATGTGGTCAGTCAACCAGCCCCATGCTCACCTAACTATATTAGCTTCTAATCCACATTGATTAATCTTCACAATAACTGAATATTTCAAAGGTCAAGGATTTTATTTCCCTGGGCACTCCCACCAGTGACACATTTCATAATCAATCTATGGCTTAATGGACCATCTGTGAAAGTCATTGCCAAAAACATCATCACCCTGTGGCCAGCTTATTGACGAGCCTATATCAACTTAAGCAGGCTGGCCCTTGGACTGCAGCCTGTCTGTCACTGGGCCTATGTAGGAAATCTTTCCAGCATGCTCGAGCTTGTACTCCACCAGAATAGAATTTGAAAATCCCCTCCATGATAAGGTATTAGAATAGAACTTACCTGGAAAGGTATCAAAACACAACAAGCATAAATAGGTAAAACATTTATTAAATGCCTGTTTTATACAGTGCACTGAGCTCACTGAAGGAGATATGAAGTTTAGATAAGATTCAGGTTGTGCTTACTTGACATCCAGTAAGATAAGATATTAACTGAGATAGTAATGATATTACACAAAAAGTGTATATTTAATTGACAGTACAGATGATTAGGTAAGGTCTGATGGTGAAGAACATGGCCAGCTAGAGGTATGAGCAGAAGGTAAGTACTTTAGTTGGACTTTAAAGGATGGACAGGAATTCAAAAGGCAAAAAAAAAAAGAAAAGAAAAAGGAATGTGATTGGGGGGGGGCAGCAATAAAGGTACCAAGTTTGTTGAATAAGGAATAGAAGACAGTAATTAGACACACTTTGAAAAAAAAGGTGGCACCAGATTGCAGGCAGATTTCATCTTCTCCCATAGTTTGAATTATTATCATTCTACCTAGTACTTTATTTATGCAAAGGTAGTGCCCCAACTATTAAGCCAGTGGCTCTCATATATAGTACCTCAGTTATTAGACCAGAGGCTCTAAAATATTTTGGTCACAGAATCCCTCTCTCTCTCTCTCTCTCTCTCTCTCTCTCTCTCTCTCTCTCTCTCTCTCTCTCTCTCTCTCTCTTTTCTCTCTCTCTCTCTCTTTCTCTCTCTCTCTTACATATATATATATATATATATATATACACATATATATATATATATATACGTACGTATGTATATGTATATATAGGTATATAAATTGAAGATGCCACAAAAACTTTTGTGGATTCTACCTATTGATATTTATGATATTAGAAATCAAAATACCTTATTATCATAAATTAGTTTGACCTTGATCACCTAATGAAAGGGTATTGGATTGCCCCAGTTGTCCCCAGATCACACTTTGAGAGCCTCTCATTAGATTCAATCTCCTTGAAGGCAAGAATTCAAGCATTTTTTGCTGTTATATCCCAGAGCCTAACAAAGTTCTATACATTTATGTTTTGGTTTGGTTTGGTTTTGGTTTTGAGCTGCATTTCTGATTTTAGTAGTCAAGCACCTCCCACTGAAGACATTCCCTCTATCAATGCAGATTAATACCTAGTATGCATTTTACTGCCAGGGACACTGGAAGATTAAAGGACTTACCCAGGTTCAAACAGCTAGTATAAATTAGAGATGAGACTTAAACTTAGGTCTTTCTGACTCCAAATATAACTTTGACCCTACCCTTGGACACATAAGGCACAACAAATATTTGTTGTATTTAATTGAGCTGAATTAAGAAACATCCAGGCTAATTTCAGAGAAGCTAATCATCTGTCAGGTACAAATTTTTCTGGCCACAGAAACACATTGAGCTCTATTTCCTTAGCTGGAACTCATATGCCCATAATCACAAGTATTAACAGAGACAGCATTTCTGAAATCACAGGTTCTTGAAATATGGCCAACACACCTAGCACAGTTTCTTGTTTTTGTACTCAGTAAATATTTGTGGAATAGCTAAATGAATGAAGATTATGAATCAAAGATTATATAAACAAGTGAATGAATGAATGAGTGAATAGATGAGTGAATGCATTTGTGAGGAAGAGTAAGTATACTTTCTGAGCATTTACTTAATGACAGAATCTTGATTATGGAGGATGATTGGTACAGTAAAAAGAGTACTGGCTTTTGGGTCAGAGGACCTAGGTTCAAGTGTAGCTGGAGTACTTGTGTGTCCTTGGGCAAGTCACATCATCTGGGGACTCAGTTTTCTTCTCTGTTTTAGATGGTTTCTGAAATCCCTTCTAGTTTATGATCTATGCTTAAAACTCTCTTCTCTGTACTTGGTAGTCTGATACACTATCCACCTGGCAATGTCAGCAAAGAATCTCATAATAATCTAGCAAATACGTATAGATAGAATTGAAAATTCTCATCTCAAATGTCTTTAGCTGTCCTTAACTGACTCTGCTGGATTTAAGAAGCCTTCTATTTCTACTTTACCTCACCTTTCTCAGCTTAGACAGTTAAAAAATACACTCTCTCATGCATTTTCTACACTTTTCCACTTCTCATTGAATTTAAAAACTGTATTAAAAACTTAAAATGGAAACCAGGTAGGAGAACAGAAGAAAGTAAAGGGGGGCGGGGAGGGAAAAGCAGCAAAAGAAGTAATACTTTAGTGGAAAGACAGCAAAGAAAAAAAATCCTCCAATGGGAAAAATGAAAAAGGTAGATGAGAACCCAGGAATGAATCATTTTATTCAGAAAGCCCTCCAGAATTTCACAGAGACAATGTCTCTCATATTTTATGCAATGGAAAAATATTAGTGGTTTTTCATATTTAAAGTCTGGTCCGGTTAAAATTAAGATAACAATGTTGACTTTTTACTAAACACAACGTAATGGCTAGGCTTTTGTCAAAATGTTTTTTTTTTAAATATCAATTTGGATGGTTCTTTATTAACTTTACACTACCTGTTTAATCATTCTATAGAATGGACCCCATGCAATATCAGTTGATACACATGAGCATTTTATACCCATTAGACCAGCAGAGTGAATTTTAAAAGAGGCTGGTTGTATATGCCATAAAATTTTAATTAGTATTTTGGCAGCAAAATCATGTTTCATGCACTAAATGGATTCATTCAGAATACTGGATTCCTAGTACTGGCAATAGTCATTGATAAAAAATGAAACAAGACTGGAGTGTCTTTCAGATAGAGCTTTTATGTTTAATAGTCTTGAGAGGCAGAGAACGTGCAATCTGCTATCTTTGGAGTTTTCACTTACAGGCATTCCCTGCATAGGGTTTATTTCACATAGGTAGGCCAGAAAAGGTGTTATATAAGTGAGAGTTAGGATAATAATAAGGATAGGAATTCAACCTGCAATTTCATTGTTAGAGGGACCTCCCAGACAAGGAAACTCTTTTCACCAAAGTAGGTTGGCAACTTCTGTGCAGCTTAGAATCTTAGAGAAGCTTTGTGACTTACTAAGGGTAACACAGCCAGTATATGTCACAGGTGAGACTTGAACCCAGCCCTCCCTGACTTCAAAATCATCTTTTCACTATTTCCATAATGCCTTCTGGGACAGTGTCAGTTGGATAGCTTGAGAGGTGCTACATCTTTCCAGTTCTAAGACAAGTATTCAAAGGTAATTTCAGGGAGGGCAGAAACCTCCCACGGACTAGGAGGGCAGAAACTTGTTTGATCTTGATTTTCAGTATTGTTATTTATATGACTTCTGCAAAAAAAAAAAAGCTTATTGACTCATTAATAACAGCTCACATTCTATAATGCTTTCAGGTTTTCAGATAATTTTTTCTTTGCAATGGGTCTGTCATGAATATGGTACAAATATTATAATTTCCATTTTACAGCTCGGTAATTGTAGATTTGGAATTTTAGTAACTTGCCTATAAACATCTCAAAGAGTTAAACCAAACTATCCTTACTCCATAATGAGAATTATATCTCTTAATTCCAAGTGCTGCATTTGAGCCACCACTTTAAGCCATCTAGTATTCTAGTTAACCCCTTCTACCAATTCAATTAAACCAAACAAATTTAATTAAATTTATTTTAAGTGAGGCATATTGCATAGAGCATTAGACGTGGGGTTAGAAAGAGTCATCTTCCTAAATTCAAATTGTGCCTCAGATACTTACTAGCTGTGTGACCCTAAGCAAGTTATTTAACCCTATCAGCCTCAATTTCCTCATCTTTAAAATGATCTGGAGAAAGAAATGGCAAAATACTCCAGTGTCTTTGCCAAGAAAACCCCAAATGGGGTCACAAAGTGTCAGACACAACTGAAAATGGTTAAATAACAAAATAAAAATTACATTACATTAAGGACTTACTATGTGAATATTAGGGATAGAAAATCAAAAATGAAATAATCCCTGCACTCAAGGAACCCATTACGCCAAAAGCAGGAAAACATAGGTTAGTAGATAGATAGATAGATAAATAACTTGTAGATATGTGCATATACACACACACACACACACACACACACACACACACACACACACATAGTTACAGTACATTGATTCATAGTTACATACATTCATATATGTATACACACACACAGGAGATAAATGACAATAAAAGATAAAGGTCAAGTGATCAATAAGGACGGTGAGTGTCACAACAGCTCAGGAAATGTAAATGAGGGTAGGGGTGTTTAGGGTCTAACTGAATTAGACTTTGAAGAATGGAAGAATTTAGACAGATCAAGAGTTGTAGAAAGACCATTCCAAATTTGAAGAAAAATTATGGGAAGAAAATTAAATTGGAAATAGGCCACATTTGGAACACGATACATTGACTAGTATGGAATTGTGGGAAATTATGCTGAAAAGGTAGAGTAGGGCTGAAAAATAGAGACCATTGAATATCAGGAGTAGGAGTTTAGACTTAATCCTGAAGATAGGGTAAGGTTTTGAGCAATAGAGAGAGAAGATGAAAGGAGTGCTTTTGAAATATTAATCTGATGTAGTGTACAGGAGAAGAGAGTAGAGAAGAGCCAAACCATTAGGAGGTGAGATCATGGAAGTAAAAAGTAGAGAATCAGTAGTGAGAATAGAAATAGAAAGGAAACTGTATTGACATTTGATGACTGACTTGAAGGGAGTCAAGGAAGAGCAGAATTGGTAATTGGGCAAACAATAAATTTCCTATTTCCTTTGGATAAAATACAAACTCTTTTGTTTGACATTTAAAATCTGGCTGCTAATTGCCTATCCAGACTAATTCCATATTATTATTGCACATACTCTACATTCCAGACAAATCGGCCTTTTCGTTGTTGTCTCAAGATGACATTCTATTTCTTGCATCCATGACTTTGCACTGTCTTTCATGCCTGGTATGCTTTCCCTTGTCAACTCTCTGTCTTCAAATCCCTAGCTCCATTCAAGACTCATTCAACTGGTATCCCCTACAGAAAGCCATTTTTTTCTTCCTTTTCTTAAAAATTCTTTCTAGTATTTCATTTTCCCCAGTTACATGTAAAAACATTTTTAGCATTTGTTTTTAAAACTCTGAGTTCCAAATTCTCTCCCTTCCTCCCTCCCCACCCCTCATTAAGAAGACAAGCAATTCAATACAGATTATACACGTGCAGTCATGGAAAACATATCCATAATAATCATGCTGTGAAAGAAAACATAGACAAAACTACTCAAGAACTGTGCCCAAAGGTAATACCACTACTAGGTCTGGGGATGGATAGCATTTTTCATCATAAGTCCTCCTGAGTTATCTTGGATTGTTGTATTGCTGAGAATAGCTAAGTCATTCACAGCTGATCATCTTACAACATTTCTATTACTGTGTACACAGTACATTGCATTTTGCATCAGCCCATAAAAGTCTTTCCAGGTTTTTCTGAGAGCAATCCTGTTCATCATTTCTTATAGTACAGTAGTATTTCATCATAATCACATAACACAACTTGTTCAGTCATTCCCCAATTGATGGACATCCTCAATTTCTAATTCTTTACCCCCAGAAAAGAGCTACTATAAATAGTTTTGTACATATAGGCCCTTTTCCTTTTTTTTTTTTAATCTTGTTCAGATACAGACCTAGTAGTGGTATTGTCTTTGAGCATGGTTCCAAATTGCTCTACAGAATGGTTGAATCAGTTCACAACTCCACCTACAGTGTATTGGTCTCATTTTCCCCACATTCCCTCCAACAGTTGTCATTTGCCTTTTCTGTCCTATTAGACAATCTAATAGGTATGAGGTAGCAGCTCAGAATTTTTTTAGTTTGCATTTCTCCAATCAACAGTGAGTTAGAGTGTTTTTTCATATGACTATAGATAGCTTTGATTATTTCATTTGAAAACTGGTCATATCTTTTGATCATTTATCAGTTGGGGAATGGCTCCTATTTTTATAAATTTGACTCAATTTTCTATATGTTTGAGAAATGAGGCCTTTATCAGTGAAACTTGCTTAAAATTTTTTCCACAGTTTCTATGGCTCATCCTATCCTTCTCCCCTTTTATTCTATTCTCTCTCACTCTCTGCTTTCACCTTGTCCCTCCTCAAAAATATTTTGCTTCTTCAAACACTTCTGAGGAGAGACAGGGTCAAAATAAAGAATAGAATAAATAGGGAGAGGGTGAGATGGGATTAAGGGAAATAGAGTCAGTTTTTCACAATATGACTACTGTGGAAGGGTTTTGCATAACTATACATGTATAACCTATATTGAGTTGCTTGCCTTTTCAGTGAGGGTGGGTGGGGAGGAAGGAAGGGAGAAAATCTGGAACCCAAAGTTTTAAAAACACATGTTTAAAAAAATGTTTTCACATGCAACTGGGAAATAAGAAATACAGGAAATGGGGTATAGAAATCTATCCTGCCCTACAGGAAAATAGAAGGAGATGGGGATAAGAGAAGTGAGGGAGAGATAGAAGGGAGGGCAGACTAGGGGAAAGTATATTCAGAATGCATGCCATCTTGGGGTGGGGGGAGGGATGGGGATAAAAATTTGGAACTCAAAATCTTGTGGAAGTAAATGTTGCAAACTACAAATAAAAAATATTTTTAAAAATAAATAAATAAATAAAATTCAAAAAAAAATTTTGCTTCTGACTACCACCTTCTCCCAATCTGCCCTCCTTCCTATCACCACACTCTCTTCTCTTCCTACTTTCCTGTAGGGTAAAATAGATTTCTATACCCAATCGAGTGTGTATGTTTTTCTCTCTTTGAGCCAATAATTATGAGAGTAAGATTCACTCACTCTGCCTCACTTCCTACCCTTTCTTTCCATTGTAAAAGCTTTTGCTTGCCCCTTTCATGTCAGATAATTTACTCCATTCTACCTCTCCCTTTCTCTTTCTCCCAGTACATTCTTCTCTCACCCCTTAATTTTACTTTTTAGATATCATAACTTCATATTCAACTCATACCTGTGCCTTCTGTTTACATATACTCCTTCTACCTACCCTAATAATGAGAAAGGTCTTATGAGTTAAAAATAACACCTTCCCAAGTATGAATATAAACAGCTTAACATTATCAAGCCCCTTATGATTTCTTTGTCTAGTTTACCTTTTTATGCTTCTTTTCTGTCTTGTATTTGAAAGTCAAATTTTCTATTCAGCTCCGGTCTTTTCATCAAGAATGCTTGAAAGTCCTCTATCTCATTGAATATCCATTTTTTCTTCTGCAGGATTATAATAAGTTTTGCTGGGTAGATGATTATTGGTTTTAATCCTAGTTCCTTTGCCCTCCAGAGTATCATATTTCAAGCTTTCTGATCCTTTTACATAGAAGCTGCTAAATCTTGTGGTATATGTGACTCCACCGTACTTGAATTGTTTCTTTCTGGCTGCTTGCAATATTTTCTCCTTGACTTAGCTACTGTGGAATTTGACTATAATATTCCAGGAAATTTTCATTTCAGAATCTCAGGAGATAATCAGTGGATTCTTTCTATTTCTGTTTTACCCCCTGGCTCTAGAATACGAGGGCTATTTTCCTTGATAACATCTTGGTAGATGATTTCTAGGCTCTTTTTTTTATCATGACTTTCAGGTAGTCCAATAATTTTTAAATTATCTCTCCTCAATCTATTTTCCAGACCAGTCGTCTTTCCAATGAGATATTTCACATTGTCTTCTTTTTTTTAAATTCTTTTTTTGTCTGTTTTACTGTTTCTTGATTTCTCATGAACTCAGTTTCCATTTGCTCCATTCTAATTTTTAAAGAATTATTATTATTATTATTATTTTAGTGAGCTTTTGGATCTCCTTTTCCATTTGGCCAGTTCTGCTTTTTAAGGTATTCTTCTCCTCATTAGATTTTTGCACCTCTTTTAACCATTTGGGCTAATTTTTTGTTTGTTTTGTTTTGTTTTTTCAGCCCAAAACAAGGTTTATTAAAGATCGACCATATTAGCCAGACTCTTAAGGAATCTGAACATCTATGAGCTCTTAGCTAGATTGTAAAAATCTGAGCAGTGGCTAGATTTTAAAAATCTGAGCACCTTAATGAAGACAAGATGGACCTTACATACAGAAAGACTATGGGAGGGATCAGTGAGTGGCCACGTAGTCTACAGGGACTGTGAGATAATAGAACACCAGAGACCTGGGCCACCTGGCCAAGGGAGAATGGGACCTAGCTAGGGTTAAGGGTGGGGAGTGGCCTGGGGCTATAGGGAGGAAAGAAAATGGAAGGCTAGGCTAGGTTAAGGGTAACAGAATTGTGAGATTGGGCATAGCCACAATGAAAAGCCAGTTGATGGGATTATAGCCTCAGGGGAACTCCAGAGATTTGACCATGTGGGAAAGTCCAGGGTTTTTCCTTTTTGGGGTCTAGATCCCATCATCATCATTCCCCCCTCAAACAAATGGGACACAAATTGTTTTTGGGTAAGAGGTAAAGGTCTCAGCTTCTGAAACTGCTTCCTGCTGGCAAGGGACATAGTGCTGGAACCAAGCATGGGCTACATCCAGGGAATGATGGGGGGGGCATTGGCTGGCACCCGCTGTTTGCTATCAACTGTAGGTGAATGGCCTGTATTCAGGAAGACACAAATCTAACGGAAAAGACAGCAGGACTCCAATGACAGGATAAAACATCTTTTGCTCTGTTTGGATACAGATAATTCAGTTTTCCAACCATGCAGTATCAAATCCACCTCACGGCCAGAATCAGGAATAGCCAGGTGAGTAACATTCCTTTTCAAAGGAACATAATGAGGAAACTGAGCCAGGAGGAGCTCATCTTAGACTGAGGCTAAAATTGTCTTCTCAGCTTTGTCCAATGCTGAGTTTCCACCAGTATCTCATGTTCCCTGAGTAGCTTGTGGCATTTCTCTCAGATGATGATTGTTGATTATCAATGGACTATTATGATCCATTAGACAATTCAAAATAAAATCCTATGAGCTTTTACCTCACACAGCAAGTTTCACTAATCATGGCTTAGGAAAAATCTTTTCCAAGATTTACACCTCAAACTTAAATTTGTCCTGCTGTAAAAAGCCAATCGTTAGAGATTATTTCTATATACTTGCAAATTCTCAGCAAGCAAAACCCAAATGAGCTTTTTGTCAAGTTTACACATTTAGACAATAACCAACAATCGTCAAATTATTTTAGCAGTAACCAAATTATGAAAAGTTGTTTGACATAACTGATAGAAAAGTTCATCAATTTGAAACTTGAAATAAACCCATTACCAATCACGTGACTTTAGTTTTGTTAGATACATTTCCAAATTTCTTTACACAGAGAATCAACATCTCATGATTAACAGTTAAAACTACAACTTTAAAAGAGCGTACCTACCCAAGTTCAGAGGCCAGCTTCTTTACCTTGAGCAAGATGTGCCAAACCTGGATGAAGCTTCCAGGCAAAGGGCCCAAAATCATTGCCAGTCAGGCCCATGCTGTAGCTGCTGCACCTTCCCTTCCTTCCTTTCCCCAGGTGGGGGAGGGCAAAATCAAAGGTGAGGGGGAAAGGGTGAAACTCTCTTCTTCTGTGAGAGGGGTTAACAGACACATAATTTCTTTACTCAAAGGAAGGGAGTGACCAGGTTGTACAGAGGTGTTTGAAAACTCCTTAATGATCAATCACAAAACTTCCAGAATTTGCTAAGATGTTTTTAGTTATTCTAACTTTTCCCATAACCTCCAGGAAGGAGGAATTCAGGGGTGTAGAAGGAAGGGAGTAAGTAAGCCTCAGGGAACCAAAAAGCAATCGCACTTTTCCCAATTCCCTAGCATTGACAGAATTGACAGAATTGGGCATACATTTCCTGATAGGGTGTCCATCCCTGTCCTCTACACTGCAGAAAGTGTACCCAGGTCAATGGCCAGTGGAACAAGAGCCTGACATTTCAGGCCAAACATGAGCCAGCCTCATAACTGTCTGCACAAAAAGCACCTCCAAGTCTTAGTGCTTGGAAAGCGACCCCAACTTCAGAGCAAGAAAGGAGGTGAGGGGAGGCTTACATACCTTCCAGTCTTGACTGGAGAAGAACTTGGGGTTAGTTTCCCCATATGGGCTTCCAAAATGTTGAACTTTAGAGGTTTAGGGGTGCTATGACCCCAAAATCACAAGTGGGTCCACAATATTAGCCAGATTCTTAAGGAAACTGAGCATCTATGAGCTATTGGCTAGATTGTGAAAATCTGAGCAGTGGCTAGATTTTAAGAATCTGATCCTAGTCTGTTTTTTAAGATGCTATTTTCTTCAGTATTTTTCTTGAGTCTCCTTTAGCAACTTGTTGAATCATTTTTCATGATTTTCTTGCATCACTCTAATTTCTCTTCCCAATATTTCATCTACCTCTCTTACCTGAATTTCAAAATCCTTTTTGAGCTCTTCCATGTCCTGAGACCAATTCATATTTTTCTTGGAGACTTTTAATGTAGGAGCTTTGACTTTGTTGTCTCCTTCTAAGTGATAAGTAATACCTGACTACATGGTTTCTAAGGTTCCTTCAAGTACTAACAACCTTTATGTGGTCCCTTAATATGACTCTTGTGATCATAAAGTCTCCATTTCAAGACATCCAGTGATGGAGGACTCAACAAATCTTGGTGTAATCTATTCTATGTTTATAATTATGATGAATCAAAATCTGATTCTCAAACTTCCTTGATGGCCCCTTCTTCTGTCTTTTGAGACCAAACTAAATAATTTAAATTCCTGTTCCACAGAGCAACTCCTATAATTATTTAATATTGTAATTTTCCATTAGCTTCTTTCCTTGTTTTTGTTCCCATGAACATCAGCCATCCTGTAAGATAAGCTCATAACCTAAAATCTCAATATTATTAAGGTTAACTCAGCTTTGATTCTCAACACCCTCAGCTTCCTCTTCATTCTGACTGGAGAGGTAGAGGACAGAGCAATAAACTCTTGCCAAAGCTTTGTTTTTAAAAGGACTCAGAACTTTCCACCTAATTTCTCATTTTTAATCAGCTGTTCTGTTTGGCTTCTGCTCCACAGACACAGTGGCCTCACATGGAGTATGCTCTGGTGTCATTCCTCCTTCTCAGATTCCTTTTCTGTATTGTCTTCTTCCGTTAGATTTTAAGTTCCTTGAGGGGAAGGACTATCTTTCTTTTTCTTATTGGTATCCTCAGTGCTTAGCACAGTGTCTGATAACTTGCAGGTCTAATGTTTCTTGACTGTTGACCAACATGCTCCTTTCAATTTTCTTTTCTTCCAGTTAAGCATCTCCAAATCCCTCCACAAATCTTCCCGTGACATTGTTTCTAACTCTTTCAGCATCCTGATTAACTTCCTTTATAGAAACCTCAGCTTTGCCCAATCTTTCTTGAAAGGTGACATCTGAAATTGAACATGATACCCTAAATCTGATTTGACCAAAGATCAAGCACAGTAAAGCTGTAATCTGTGTCACTTGAACACAAAGTTTCTGTTGATGTACCCTGTTTTCTTTTTTTTTTTTTTGGGGGGGGGAACAGGGTCTTTTCCACATATGACATTTATCTCACAATGCCTGTCATATTCCTTTATATAGTTTTTTTTAAGCAGAAGCATAGGATTTTACATTTACCTCTATTTAATTTCACTTTATTGGATTTGACCCAACACTCCAGCTTGTGGATCATTTTTAGATATTGATTGTTATCCAATGTATTAGCTATCCATCATAACTTACATTGCTTATGCAAATATTCAAAGGATCTATGGCTGTCTTCAGCACAGAAACTTACTATGGGTACTCCATCTACCAACTGAAATGCATATCACAAACAATAAGCTATTTAATAGATAAGTACTGGAGAGTGCCTGAGGTACAAAGAGAATAAACAATCTGTGCAAGGCTACCCAACTAGGAATTACTAGAGGGAGGATTACTGGACTCTAGGCTAAGCTTTCTATCCATTTTGCATCTGCTTCTTTGTATCACATAAGCAAAAAGAAAAGAAAAAGTAATATTGATACTCAGTAGAGGGGGTGGGGGTTTATAAGACCCAAGGAATTTATTGGTTACCAGAGGAACTGCAAATTCTTGCTCATAGAGCTAGGCGAAAACAACCAACCAACAAAACAATCCCAGTTTCCTTGATTCATAGTTTTGGAACCTTTTTGAATACAGTTTTCAATTGCTTAGCAATAAAAGAATTAGGGACAGAGTAATAGACTGCTAAAGTTCAAGTGTTTAGAGTAGTTTTTGTTGCAACATAAGACAATTATCACATTATTTCATTTTTATTGGTGTCTTCTGTTTTTTTTATGACATTCATTTCTAAATGTATCCAAACCTTTTCTCCTGCCCAATTAGCCTTCTTTTCTAATAAGTATTTTAAAAGAAAAAGAGAGAAAATTGGTAAAAACCACCAAAATAACTATTATATCTGGTAGTATATGCAACATTTCTGACCCAGAGTACAGTCTCCTCTGCTCCCCAGCCTACTTTTATTCAGTGTGGAGAGGGATGTCTATATTCTTAACTTTTCTCTGAGATCAAGATTGGCCATTATAATTATATTGTTTCATTTTATCATATTTTTCTTTTTTGTTTATGTTGTTATGGCTATTCTTCATATTATTTTCCTCCTTCTGTTTCTTGTACTCTGCATTAATTCAAATAATTCTTCCTATGTCTTCATGAATATCTTATATTTGACATTTTTATGGACTCTTAATATTGCATTGCATTCATAAGCCACAATTTGTTTAGATATTCTTTAATCAATGGGCAGCCTGGATCCCCAGTACTTTATTAACTCAATAATGACTTTCTGAATGTTTTTATATGTATGGATCATGTTTTCCCCTATTTTGGTATATAAGGCAGAAACTAATGGATTTAACCAGAATTAATTAAATCAATCTTTTAATAATAATAGTAATAATAATAGCTAACATTTATATAATGCTTACTATTGTTCCAAACACCATGCTAAGTGCTTTACAATTATCTCATTTGATGTTTATAATGACCCTGGAAGATAGGTACTGTTATTATCACCATTTTACACCTAAGAAAAGTAAGGTAAACTGAGATTAAATGGCTTGTCTAAGGTCACACAACTAGTAAGTGTCTAATGCCAGATTTGAACTCAGGCCTTACTGATTCCAGCCCTGTCAATTCCTAAATGGCCTTTAAAAACCACAAATTGGAATATTGGGTAATAAGTAAAAATTTGACTAAATTAATAGCGAGCATTTAAATATAATAGCTGCCATGTGCATAGCACTTGAAGGTTTGCGAAGTGCTTTGGAGTGCTTATCTTATTTAATCCTCATAACAGCTTTGAGAGGTAGGTGGTTTTATTATTCCCATTTTACAGATGAGGAAACTGAGGCAGAGAGTCCAAATTTTGAAACTGAGTTAAACAACTAGTAAGTGTCTAAGGCTAGATTTGAACTCAGGTCTCCCTGAATCCAAATCTAACACTTTATCCACTGCATTACTTTAAATTAATTAAATTAATCTCCTCTTCCTCTAAACTCTTATAGCATTTCATATTGCTCATATTGAACTTTTATAGTGTACTTTAGAATAAACATATATACATATATGTTTCCTGACCACAAATAGTAAGTTCCATGAGGACAGAGATAATATATAATTGGTATTTTTTTTTGCATTCTTCTTAGCCGCCAACATAGTGCTTTGCTCATAGCAGAGTATATTTTGTTGAATGAAGTTACATAAATCATAAGCTCTACTTGTCACAATATGCAATCAAATGACCAGACAGCTAAGATCACAACCTAGCTCTCATAGTTATTGACATTATCATTTGATGGGATGTTATTTTTATCTATAATCCTAGAATGAGCCTTTGAATAAATCTGAAAACTTGACACAAGAATTTGTAGTCTCCTACTTAGGAAGCCTATCTTGAAGGATATTTTTTGTCCTCAAGCACTCGCGAGCCTTAGAGAGAAACATAGATTATTAAAGGTTCAGAATCTGACCCAATAGCATTTGATTACATCTTAATGAACTTTATAACTTAAGTTTTAGCCTGGGGAGTTGATTTCTGTGGATTAGAGTCACACAAAATGTGTGAATTAGTCTCTGTGGATGAGAATTACACACAAAATGGGCAGATATGGATAGGTTGAGACTGAGATCTGCATTGTTAGATTAATACAGATTCATTGGGAATATTGTTAGCGTACTTCCTGAAATATAAATTAATCTTGTTTTGTTAATTTCTTGTGTGTATGGAGGGGGAGAAGGAGGAGGTTGTCCCATTATTTTTGACAACTCTGTTAGAAAGCCACAAGTAACAAAAGTCACTGAGACCTTAAAGGTGGAAGATACTGTATTATATACTGTCAGAGATACAATGAAGTATATCTGGGAGGCATTTAGGGTGACGCTAAAGCATTGGGTATAGTAGTCAGGAAGACATGCCTCTGACAACTTACTGTATGATTCTGCTCAGCCTCAACTGCCTCATTTGTAAAATGGGAATGGTAATACTATCTAACTCACAGGGTTATTGTGAGAATCAAGTGAGTCAATATATGTAAAGTTCCTCACAAACCTTAAAGTATTTTATAAATGCTTACTATCATTATTATATAACCCTTCTAATTGGAGGAAAATTTTGGTTATTATTTGATTCTACAAAATCTAACCTTGTTTATATTTCTAAAAAAAATCTTCTATAGACTCTAATGCTGTCCATACTTTTATTTTGCAAAAAAAAAAAAAAAATTAAGTGTTTGTTTCTAATTCTCTCCCTCCCACCAGCCCTTCTACCACAAATTGAGGTCAAGTAATATAATATCAATTGTATATATGAAATCATGCAAAATATATTACAAAAAAGCAAGAATAATAAAAAAGCCAAAAAACATACTCCACTTTGCACTCAGCGTTCATCAGTTCTCTCTCTGGAGGTGCATAGCAATTTTCACTGTGAGTCCACTGGAATTGTCTTGGACCATCACACTGATAAGACTAGCTAAGTATTTCACAGTTGACCATTATTATAATATTGCTTTTACTGTGTATAACAATCTCCTACTTCTGCTTACTTCACTCTACATCAATTCATATACGTTTTCTCCAGGATTTTCTGAAAACATCTTGCTCATCATTTCTTCTAGCACAATTGTATGCTGTCATATTCATATAGGATAAATTGTTTAGCCATTTACCTGTGGTGGTCATCCTCTTAATTTTCAGTTCTTTGCAACCACTGAAAAAGCTGCTATAAATATTTTTTTTTACAAATATATCCTTTTGGGAAGCTAGGTGGCACAGTGGATAGAGCACTGGCTCTGAAGTCAGGAGGACCTGAGTTCAAATCTGACCTCAGATCAAACACTTGACACTTACTAGCTGTGTGACCTTGGGCAAGTCACTTAACCTCAATTGCCTCAAAATAAATAAATAAATAAATTGATGGATGAATAAATAAATAAGTAAGTAAGTAAATAAATAAATAAATAAATGAATGAATAAGGGGCAGCTGCATGGCACAGTGGATAGAGCACCAGCCCTGGATTCAGAAGGACCCGAGTTCAAATCCAGCCTCAGACACATAACACTCACTAGCTGTGTGACCCTGGGCAAGTCACTTAACCCCATTGCCTAGCCAAAAAAAAAATATCCTTTCCTCCTTTTCTTTGATCCTTTTCGGATATAGATGTAGTAGTGCTATTGCTGGGTCAAAGGGTATGCTCAGTTTTACAGCCCTTTGGACATAGTTACAAATCATTCTCCAGAATAGTTGGACCAGTTCACAACTCCACCAACAATGCAAAAGCATACTTGTTTTTCCATTTCTCTTCAGAATTCATCATTTTTCTTTTCTATCAAGTTAGCCATTTTGAAAAGATGTGTTTCTTTAATTTCCATTTCTCTAATCAATAGTGATTTAGAGCATTTTTTTCATATGACTAAAAGCAGCTTTTATTTTTTTTCTGAAAACTGCCTGTTAATATCCTTTAACCATTTATCAATTATGGAATGCTTTTTATTTTTATAAATTTGGCTTAGTTCCCTACATATTTGAGAAATGAGGCCTTTATCAGAGAAACTTGCTGTAAAAGTTATTTCCAGATTTCCTTCTCATTAAGGTTGCATTGGTTTTGTTTGTGCAAAACTTTTGAATTTTATACAATCAAAATTATCCATTACATTTTTATCATCTACTCTATCTCTTCTTTAGTCATGAGCTCTTCCCTTATCCATAGATCTGATAAGTAAAATTTTCCATGCTTCCCTAAGTTGCTGATATCTTCTTTTACATGTCTTTTACATGTAAATCATGTACCCATTTTGACCTTATCTTGGTATATGGTGTGAGATATCAATCTAAGCCTAGTTGTCTAGGTCTTCAAAAAATTTCTGTATATTTATTGTGTGTCCCCTCAACAAATACACATCATTTGGGGGGGGAAGTATTTTTACAAGAAATAAAATTCAGAAATTGTTGGGTTTTAGTCTAAACTATAAAAAGAACTTATTCTTTATGCCCGATTAATGTGGATTCATGTTTGAGCACTGGTTATATTCAAGCAGAACTATTTAAAAGCTATGGGAATATCAATGCGGCAGGTAATTAAATGTGTACAGAATCTATTAGTGTTTATAATGAAGATACAACATCACTGGTGTTTATTATGAAATTATAATGTGCCGTAATCATGTTGAAATGCACTGCTTGTCATGTCTTATTGCTTAATTATGGCCAGGCAGTCCATATAACTTGTAGTTGTGGTGATTAAAACAATTTGTGTCTAGTTAAACCAAGTTACGAAAGTTGGAATAAAAATATTAAGAAACCTAAACATGAGTAGAAGAACTAAGTTTGTAATCATGCAACATTTCTTTGAGAAATGGATAAGATTTATTCTTTCTCTCATACTATTCTCAATTAGTAGAGCATGGAAGTTCTCCATCCTCTACTTAGTTGAAATTAGTTCATAATATTGTAAAACACTTTTAGGTACTTTAAAAATGTTGAGCTGAAATGGACACACTGGAAAAGGATTCATTTCAAGTAATGGATAAATAATTCATCATTTTGCTTCTTTTTTTCTGAAGCAGACCTTACTAAATTTATTTTGTGCCTAGAAATGTAATTACCTTGCTATTTTTGCTAATGCCTTCAAGAAAATATTAATTTCCTTTGCCAGTGAAGTAAACCATAAATTCATAGTCCAGGAATGGATCTTACAGCTAAGTCTATATTGGTAAAAGAATGGACCAAGTTTGATAGGAGGGAGCCAAGATGGCAGAGAGTAGCCAGGAAGTTGCCTGAGCTCTTCTCAGTTTCCCTTGGAAACAACATTAAATCAAGCCTCTAAAAGAATTTGGGAACTATAGAATCCACAAAAAGACAAATAGGACTTCAGGAAAGGGCTGTCTCACTTAGGTAAAAGGGGAGCACAGCCCAGTACAGTTGGTGGCTGGGTGAGCCAGCAGGAGCCATCAGTAACGAAGGCCTGCAAGTTCTAGCTCAGCAGGCCAGAACACAGGGCACAACAGGTAAGACTAAGCCAGACTACCCTAGCATGGTGGGCAAGCGGCCCAGAGGCAGAAAAGTACAGAAAGCCAGTGACCAGGCTGCTAGCCCCCAGGGCAAGAACCTTGGAACAGTGTCCCCTGTACCCTAGAAGCAGAGCTCAACTTTAAAAAATGAGCAAAAAAAAAAACCCAAAAAGACCCCTGACCATAGAAAGCTACTAGGTGACAGGGAAGATCAACACAAACACAAACTCAGAAGAGATACAGCAATGGCAAAATGCCTACATGTGAAGCCTCAAAGGGGAATTTAAATTGGTCCCCAGCCCAAAAAGTCCTCTTGGAAGAGCTCAAAAAGGATTTTAAAAATTGATAGAGGTAGAAGAAAAAATGGGGAAATAACTGAAAGTTATGCAAGAGAATTATAAAAAAAAAGTGAACAGCTTGGAAAAGGAATTACAAAAATTAACCAAAGAACTCCTTAAAAAGAGAATTGGCCAAATGGAAAAAATCACTGAAGAAATTAACTCCTTTAAAAGTAAAATTGGCTTAAAAAAAAAGAATTGCAAAAAACTAGAATTGGCCAAATGAAAAAGAGGTACAAAAGCTCTGAAGAAAATAATTCCTTAAAAATTAGAATTGGGCAAGTGGAAGCTAATGACTCTGTGAGACATCAACAGTCAGTGAAACAGGGGGCAGCTAGGTGGTGCAGTGGATAGAGCACTGGCCCTGGATTCAGGAGGACATGAGTTCAAATCCAGCCTCAGATACATAACACTTACTAGCAATGTGACCCTGGGCAAATCATTTAACCCCATTGCCTAGCCAAAAAAAAAAAAATCAAAGAAAATCAAAAGGATAAAAAAAATAGAAGAAAATGTAAACTACCTCATTGGAAAAACAACTGACCTGGAAAATAGATCAAATAGAATATATACACTTTAATAATTGTTCTTTTCAACTAAAAAAAAGGGAGGAAAAAAGAATGGACCAAGTTCCAGAAAAATGCTTTCTATGGCATGACCCCAGGACATGCCAGAGGTAAAAATGAAAGAAAAGTTGTTTTTGGTTTTTGTTTTTTGGGTTTTTTTTAATTATTCACATAGTATGTGCCTGATAGTAAGCTTTGAGTATACAAATACAAACATAAGATAGGCCTTGACTTCAAAGATCATATGTTGTAATAGGAATCAACACCCATAGGAGAGTGATGGCCTGGGAAGGGAATGTCTTAGGTGTCTTAGAGTTGATGATTTAGTGCATAGAAGGCACATAATGAAATAACTTTCCCAAGAAGAACGATGTTACTCTACAGTATCCTCGATTAGATTACCCAACCCAGAGTAAGAAGTTGGATGCTGAAAGAAGCTGCCAAAACATACCTATGTCTTGACGGGATGGATGATAAGATGTCTGGGGTAACTAACGAGATGGAATTGGAATCATGACCTGGCCTGATGTGTGCGAGTTGAGCTTGAGTTCACTAAATTACAAATTAAGATAACCCAGCCTTCAGATAGGGGCCACAAAGCTTAGTGAATTGATTCTCTGAAGGACTGAAAGCATTTTTCTCTTACTCCATAGAAGAGATACTATTCCAAGTAGAACATGGAACTATTAGAGTGATTATTTTGTTTTTGTTTGTTTGTTGGTTTTTTTTTGCCAGTTATCTATTATCAAAATGATCCATGTATGACTGGCTAGTCTGCCAAAATTTGGGTTTTCTGGTAGGATAGGGATCAAAAAATGAGAAATCACAGTGATAACAATATCCATCAAAATAATAAGTTATTAGATCTCAAGAGGAAAAAGTTATTTATTATATGGTAGCTGGGAAAACCACAACAATCAGTGATATCCTTATCTGGGGTAAGATAGGCAAGTAGTTGTTCAGTCATTTTAATCATGTCTGATCCTTCATGACCCCATCTGCGGTTTTCTTGGCAAAGATACTGGAGTAGCCCACTGTTTCCTTCTCCAGGTCATTTTACAGATGAGGAAACTGAAACAAACAGGGTTGTGTCTTGTTTAGGGCCACACAGCTAGTAAGGGCCTGAGGCTGGATTTGAACTCAGATCTTCCTGACTCCAGGCCTGACTCTCTCTATCCACTAGTCCCTGAACTGCCCTAAGATCAATATATCTTCTAAGAAAAGTAAGACAATAGTTCTACTCTATTCTGCCCTGGTCAGATCATACCTGGAGCCCATGTTCTGTTCTAGGTGCCATGTTTTAGAAAAAAAAATTATAAATTGGAAGATAACTTGAAGAGAGTAAAGGGAAAGTAAAATGTTCCAAGACCATGGCATGAAGTTTGGTTGGAGGAAATGGAGATGCTTAATGAAGCATGCTAAATGACTTGGAGATGACATGATTGCTGTCTTCGTATATTTGAAAGGTCTCTATACGTAAGTTTGATTATTCTTTCTCTGCTTGTCCATTGACTAATGCTAGAAGCATTGGATAGAAGTTGCAAAGAGGCCGGGTTTTTTGTTTTTTGTTTTTGTTTTTTTATAAAAAGAATAAGGAAAAGCTTCTAATTATTAAAGCTATTCAAAAGTGGAATAAGCTGCTTCTGGAGGCAGGAGGTTGCTCCTCACTAGAGATCTTCAAGCAATGACTAGATGACTACTTGTCATAAAGTATACGACATAACACATACAGTATACAATTTGTTTATCATATAGGGAATTATTGTACAGGATGGCTTAGACTAGATTTTCTCTAAAGTACATTCCAAACTTGGGATTATGTGATTCTACGGTAAGAGCAGTAAAGTCCTATTGTCCCCCGAGAGCAGGGAGGCCCGATCCTTTCCCTATATGTTGATTAGGCAATCCTTTCCCCCATATGCTGAGCAGGCAACCTCACCACTCCATAGCCCACCCTATCAACAGCGACCTTGTGGTCAAGGGACTTTCTCAAGACCACACAAGCACGATGAGACTCCTCGCTGCCCAATAGTAATTTATGTGATGTCAAAGCCTCTGTTAACATCTCATGAATATGATAATGAAGGGACTCTCAAGAGTGAAAGTGTAGCTATTTCAAGATAGCCGCCTGGAAGACCCCGTAAAGGGCAGACGCAAGTGTGTTTTTGCTTACATTGTACAAAGATTATGCCATAGCAAATTTCCATAAATCACTCCCCCTTCAGCTCCGATATAAGCAAGTCCCCATTCCCCTTCCACCCAACCAACTGTATCCTGAGCTGCTTGGTTCTGTTTGCTTTTGCTATAATAAAGCCCTGGCTGGAAGGACTCTGGCCTTAGTATTCTTCCTGACTCTGAACCAGCTCTTCCACCACATTTCCACCATACATTTTTTAATATTTTCAAAGGACTTCTTTCATGATAACTATGAGGTACATAATACAAATATATTAGTAATCTCACTTCATAAAAGAGGAAACAAGTCAAGAAATAATAAATGAATTGTCAAAGGTGGTACCTCTAGTTAAAGGCAGCAATTGAATACAGATCTTCTGATGCCAAAACTATGCATTACATGTACTCATGCTATCACCCAAGCCAACTATTTTGTCCTTTTCTTTGTTTCTAAATAGGATTACCTGGAATGATGAAAATCTATCAGATAAATTTCAGAATTTAAGCATTTCTGTCAAAGAATCTCCTTCTCAATCATCCTCCATTTGTTTATTTTTTTTCTTTTTTAGAGACAGAAATAGGGAAGGGAAAGCTTTGTCACCATTATCTGCATAATGTTTTACACATTAAAAAAAAAGTTAAAACAATTATTTTTGCCTTGCTTTTTTAAAACACAAAGTTAGATTGCGTTCATTTTGCATTTTCCCTAGTAGAATTTAAATTTATTGAAAGTAGGGCCTGTTGTCTTTGAATTCTCTTCATGGTGCTTTACAAATGGGAGGTGCTTGGTAAATATTGGCTGAATTGGATGGATTTCTTTGAGAATTCACCCATATATCTTATTTCCTTTCTTTAAACACTTTTATGCCATATTTTAAACATATGCTTACTTTAAAAAAGAGGTCTTTAAGGCCTCTTTAACATTTACTTATGGGCCACCCACCTCATATGTTTCTGATCTGCCACCAATAAATCTCAATACAATGAATGAAAAGATTTTGTTGCTTTTATTGAGAAAGCAATGAAGTGATATAATAGAGTAAGCTATTAATTCATGAGGGAAGAAAAGTCTTGGAAGACCCTTGCAGAGCACATCATTAAGTGGACCTTAGTAAGCTAAGCAACTATTTGGTGCCATGGAGACAGTGCTGGGCCTGGAGTTAGGAAGACGTGAATTAAATAGGGCCTCAGATTAGTATTTTCACACACTTAATTGTGATTTTTGTTACAAGTTAGTGGTCTACCTATGCAAAGATCGTAAAGGAACACTTCTGTGATGATTTTTACATCAATAACATGTTTGTTTGGTTGCTGTTGTTGTTGTTTTTTTATCAGTCTGAATATAGTAAATTTTATTTTTAGGTTGTTCCTCTCTTCATTTCTCTCCAAGCTTCACTGCTGACTCAGGACTTCATCTACATGCCATAGAAACCTTTTTATCATGGAAGCTCACTCCACTTTAGGTCTACTTATGATATTGGAAGTACCCTCTCCCCCGAGGCCTTACTTTCTGATTAGCTGGGGTTTCCTTGAATATCCCATCAAAAGAGTAAGCCCAGGCCAACCATGTTCTCTTTCATCTCTGGATTCTACTACTGACTCATCTCTAGAGGACTTTCTCTACAAAGCTCAAGTGCCAGGTACATACATTCCCCTTCTACTCCACCATTTTTCAGCTCCTTTTTTTGTCTTGTCTTCCTCCATTCATATCTAAGATCTTCAAGGGTAAGGATTTTCTTTCTTTCTGCTTGTGTTTGTATTTCTAGTACTCAGCATATAATAAAAGCTTAATAAAGGGCCACTTGGAATTGACACATAATAAGATAATACTAAATGCTTGTTGACTGAATCTTTGGGGCTCACCATTTTTAAGGCTTATTAATTGTTTTCCTCAAATGAAGTATTCAAGATATAAAGATGTATATGAGCCTTCTGTACAATTTATGATGTTGGGGGCCCTTTCATTTCTTCTTTCAAGCCCACTGGTTTCTGATTTATTTCTCACTATATTCACCTATTCTCACATTTGCATTAAAGGCACTGAGTATCAAAATGTGTGTTGATTTAATTCAGAGAATCTCATCAAGTTATTTAAAGAATTTTTCTAGTTTGTTGTTCTTTTATATGCCATTAATTTCATTAACATATTTTGGGCATATACTTATCAGGAGCACTAAACCAAAGATGATCATAGAAGAAAAAACATATTGCCTTTTTGTACAATAGTCCTTCATTCTCTTCAGATTCTGCTCCTGACTCTGCAGACTTATGTCTTCATGATTTTCCAGCACCCTTCTCACCCTTGATGATCCCTTCTGTCCTGGACGTTCTTACTTTGGGAGAGTTGTACAGTGGTACAGACCCTACTACTTGTTAGTTCATCCTGAACCTTCATTTTGAGGAGAAGCCTACACTAGTAGGTTTTCTCTTTCATTCTTCTCTGGGTTCAAATCCTAACCTTCCTGAACTTTTTTCTCCTCAATACCTTCTTCCCCCCTCCCATACATCCCTATCTGCTTTTCAGCTTCATTTTATGAATTTTTATCCCGCTATAATGTAAGATCATTTGGGGTAAGGGGTGTATTTTATTTTTGCTTTTTATTTGCTATTCTCAGTCCTTGGCACAATGGCTGCCACACAAGTATGGATACACTTGATGACAAAAGCAACTCTATCAATTGTTCCCTTTGCCCATAAGATACCTCTGAGTCATTCTTTATTAGCTCCAACTTCCTTCTTCTTGCTTAGGAAGAATTTCAAAACTGAAATGATTCAGCGCCTTCATTCATTGGTCAAATTACAAGGAACTCATTTTAGTGTGCCAACAACTAAGTAATATTGTGTTTATATAAATGTTCCAGTAGCTGATTAATTTATTGATTTTTCACTTATTTTATTCTTAATTTAACAAACACTAAACAAAATAGGGTATTGCCCATTACATAGCAGAACTATAAAAGAAAATGCATAAAAAACTCGACTTCATTATTTTGCATCTTGCTTTTCTTTTTTAGTATATAAGTTCAACTTATAGCTTTAAAACACGTCCTACTCCTCTGGCCTTTCTGGCTTTCCTTCCATTCAAGATGAATAGATAGATAGATAGATAGATAGATAGATAGATAGATAGATAGATAGATAGACAGGGTTTTTTAATCATTGTTCACTGTCACTGAAGATAAAAATAGATCATCATAGAAATTTGTTCAATTTTTTTATCTGTTCTCATGGTAGTCTGATCTGTCAATACTCTTATGATACACATTCATTTTAATTACTATACAAACCTTTTCTTACATTCATGCTTATCTTTGCTATTTTTTGGTATTTTATTAAGTGATCAATCTTATAATCTTTCATCTTCACCTCCATAATATTTTACAAATAAGGCCATACTGAAAATCCCTGGCACCTGTAGATCATGTCTTTCTTCAACCTGGCACGGACATCAGGGATTTTTTTTCTCCAAGTTCTCTAGACTCTTCTGTCTGCATAATTGTGTGAAGCACTGTATGTTGATTAAACTTTTGCAGGAAATTTTGAAAATCAAGTTGGATATTTTCATTTTTATATTTTTCCTCTTTTCAGCATTGACTGTGAAAATGAATGTATTAATAAGGTGAACTTTTAACAGTTTCTCACATTGTCTTCTTTGATCTTTAGTCACTGTTATAATTTGATGGTGATTTTGACCTTTGATCTCACTTAATCCTTTTCTTTCAATGGTTGACAACACACAGACAATGGATTTTGCTATAGTCCCCATTTCAGTAACCAATTTCATTTTTTATGATCATATTTGGTGCTTACCATGTCCATGGTATTCTGGAAGAAATACATTTATGATTTGTAGATGTAAAGCCACTCGGTATTTAATAAATTTTTGTTTCTCTCTGTCTCTGTCTCTTTCTGTGTGTGTCTCTCTCATATCCCTGAGGCAAACCCTTCTCAAAGATGTTCTAAAATGTTTTTCAACATTCTCCCGTAGGGGCACTCTTACATTGGAGTCAATAAATATGAAAGTATTTATTGACTAGGTTTGTAAAGTATTTTCTGGCTTTTCAAGGAATCTCTCTAACACCTGTACCTCTCTTCAAATATTGAGCTTGTACATAATTTTATCCCTCCTGCAATTTTTTAGTTGAAAGTGCTTTTGCTAAAAATACCAAGACAGAGAATACGGATATAAAGTGAATTTAATGGAATGACACAAATATAATTAAGGGATGAGAAAGAGAGGCATACTGGGTGCAGGATGAAGGCAGAATTAGAATGGGGTAAATTATTTACATTAAGAGGCACAAAAAAAATCTGTTACAGCGGAGGGAAAGATGGGAGGGTGGGTGGGTAATGGGCATCACTTGAACTTTGCTCTTATCAGTATTGGTTCACAGAGGGAATCATACACACAATCAGTTGAATATAGAAATCTATCTTATTGACAGGAAAGTAGGAGGGGAGAAGATTAAGTAAAGGGGTGGGGCTGACAGGAGAGTGGGTAGACTGGGGAAAGCAGTAGACAGAAGCAAAACACTGTCAAAGAGGAAAATAGTGAAAGGAGAGGGAGGACAAATGGGAGGAAATATATGATGGAGGGAAATAGACCGTAATCATAACTGTGAACATGAATGAGATGAACTTTCCCATAAAACAGAAGAGGATAGTGGAGTGGATCAATAACCAGAATACTACAATATATTGTTTACAAGAAACACACCTGAAGCAGAGAGACACACACAGAGTAAAAGTAAGGTGCTGGAGCTGAATCTATTTTGCTTCAACTGAAGAAAAAAATCAAAGCAGAGGTAACAATCCTCATCTCAGGCAAAGCAAAAGCAAAAATAGACCTAATCAAGAGAAAAAAGAAAGGAAACTATATCTTGCTAAAAAGTACTATAGACAATGAAGTAATATCAATACTAAAGATATATGCACATGTGGTATAGAATCCAAACGCTTAAAGAAGTTAAGTGAGTTACAGGTTCGTGACCAAACAAGAGACAGATAGCATGATGAAATGTAAAATAGATACTTTTCATTATATTAAATTAAAAAGCTTTTGCGTAGATAAAGTCAATGCAACCAAAATTAGAAGGAAAGCAGAAAGCTGGGAAACAATCTTTATAGCAAGTACTTCTGATAAAGGCCTGATTTCTAAATTATGTAGAGAACTGGGTCAAATTTATAAGAATACTTATCATTCCCTAATTGATAAATGGTCAAAGGATATGAACAGGCAATTTTCAGGCAAAAAATTCAGAGCCATCTATAGTCACATGAAAAAAATTCTCTACATCACTATGGATCAGAAAAATGTCAGTTAAAAAATTCCTATTTACTGCCTCACATCTATCAGATTGGCTAATCTGACAAAAAAAAAGGAAAATGATAAATGTTGGAGAGCATGTGGGAAAATTTGGACACTGATGTACCATTGGTGGAGTTGTGAACTGTTCCAACTATTTTGGAGAGAAATTTGGAACTATGTCCAAAGGGCAACTAAATTGTGCATACTCTTTGATCCAGCAATACCAGTACTAGGTTTGAATCCCAAAGAGATCATAAAAAGATAATAAGACTTACATGTGCAAAAATATTCATAGCAGCCTTATTCATGGTGGCAAAATATTGGAAACTGAGGTGATGCCCATCAATTGGTGTATGGCTGAACAAGCTGTGGTACATGAATTTAATGGAATACTATGGTGCAATAAGAAATGATGGACAGGCAGGTTTCAGAAAAAACCTGGAGAGACTTGTAAGAACTGATACAAAATGAAATTCTCAGAACCAGGAAACATTGTACACAGTATCAGCAACATTATGTGATGATCACTTATGAATGATTCAACTCTTCTCAGCAACACAATGATCCAAGACAAATACAAAAGACTCATAAAGGAAAATGTTATCCACATTCAGATAAAGAACTGATGGACTCTAAATGCAAGTTGAAGCATATTTCTTTTCACTTTTTTGCTTTTTTTTCCTTTTGATTATTCTTTCACAACTGTAACTACTATGGGAATATGTTTTACATGATAGCACATGTGTAAACTATATCAAATTGCCCACCATTTTAGGAAGAGGGGAGTGAAGAGAGGGAAAATATTTGGAACTCAAAATCTAGTAAAAATGAATGCTAAAAATTGTTTTGACATGTAATTGGGAAAAATAAAATACTAACAAATTTTTTTAAAAGTTTATTAGTTAGGCATATGTTAAGTTACTTGCAGTCATGACAGACAAATTTTACTGTCTTTCAAAAGAATAGCACTAAAATATAGTTGCTATCAGTGCTTTTAAAAAGAAAAAAAGTGCTCTTGCTAATACAATAAGTGGCTGTACAATCTCTACTGAGAGACCTAGTTCCCCTAAAACTTCCTGGATTAAGAAACTTTCCTTGATTCTTTTTGTCCCAGCTCCCTGGGAAACACCTTTTCCCCCGCCCCCCATCTTATTTCTATTACTGTTAAGGCACCTCTTAGACTTCATGTCAGTAGAAAAGAGCAAACACAAGTTACTTAGAATTTGAGATATCAAGATAATTAAAGCAAGAAGAGACCTTCTAGGTTTCTAATCCAACCTTATCTATTTGTAGATGAGGAAAACAAAGCTCAGGGATGTTAAATAATTGTCCAAGATCACAAAGGTAGCAGAGCCATTCTTTTTATCCACCTTCTCATATTCAACATTGTACGTCCTTCCCATTGCAAGCATTTTGATATTAAGAAAATATCTTACTAGCAATTCTCATTGTACTTCTTAACCCTAAATGTTATGTTATCTCCTTCCAAGACACAAAAGAGGAGAGAACGCAAGATTTATCTCTTTGCCTTCCTCATACCAGACTTTCTTATTGCTTCCCAACCAAAGGCAATATCTACACTATAAAGCGAAAGGCAATGTGGTTAACATGAATCTTGCAAGGCCATGGGCTTATTAACCTCTTTGAATTTGTTTTTCCTTTTACCAGAGTTTAGCTTGGTAGATAGTAGATGCCAAATAAAATGTTTATTGATTTGTCTTCAATGTTTTTCATTCTCCAGCTAACTTTAGTGTCAGAAGTCACTTGGTCCGCAGGACCTCCAAATCAATTTTTCCAATTAATGTTCACTTTGAAGGCTGTGTCCCCATCATCTGTGCTTCAATTTGACTCAATAGTAATGAAATAGTTCAACTCTACACTGTCCTCTTCCCTCAAGTCTGTTTCTCCCCTATCTTACTTATCTTCAGTTTTTTCTTGTCTATTAGCTGTTTCCCTACTACCTATAAACATGTCTTAATTTCTCCTATCATCAAAGACAAAGTAAAGCAAAAACAAAACCAAAAAATTCCCAACTGATCAATCCATCCATACTATTATTCTCCATCTCCAGTCCTTTTTAGGGTTAATCTCTTTGAGAAGACTATCTTTGATAGCTTTTTTCCAATTCCTTTCCTCTTCCTTTCTTCTTTACTTTCTATACTCTGGCATCTGTTCTCATCATTCAACTGCAACTGCTTTCTCCAAGGTTATTAATGATCTCTTAATTGCCAATTCTAGTGGCAATTTCTCAAACCTCATCCTTTGTAACCTGTCTGTACCTTCAACACTGTTGATTATCCTGTTCTCCCTGATAACTTCATTCCATTGGTCCTTCATACAGGTCACGCCTGTTAAACATAACTGCCCCTCTATTCTCTGTCCTGGGTTCTCTTCTCTTCATTATCTCTAGCCCCACCCCAACCTTTCTTTCTTCCTAACTTCTTTATTACAGTCTAGGGTGACCCATCCTCTGAGACACCATTTAAGTGACATCTTCATCTCATCATTTATCTCACCATATGTCATCTGTTGCTAAAGCCTGTCATTTTTACCTTTTTAACACATATACCTTCTTCTCTATTCTGCCACTGCCACTTGTACAAGCCCTTATCACCTCATGCCTTGACTACTGCAACAGCCTACTGATTGGTCTCCCTGCCACAAGTCTTTAACACCAAAGCTCTGAGTAAAGATTCTTCTTTCAGGATTATATTCCCAAATCAATTAATCAACATTAATTTATACTGAATGAGTCTAGCCTATGATAGACGCCATGCCATATGGCAAAGGGAGTTAACCTTGGAGTCAAGTGAACCCAGAAGCTTGCCTCTGAAACTATTACCTATGTAGCCATGTGCAAAGACACATAACTCCTCAATATCAAAAGCTGTTATCTAATACTATAAATCACAGGCACATTACTGATAATGATCAGTGAAGAGAGTTTTAATATCAGGAGTTCCCAAAATGGATCAAATTGTGTCTCCTGACCCTCCCCAACTGTTGAATGCTGTAAAGGACAGAGGGGAATTAATTGACCCCGGTACTTGTGATAATGAACTTATAAGTCTCGAGGAATTGAAGGTTCCCTCAAAATAGTAGTATTAGAACTCTTTCAGTATATCATAATCAGTATATTTGTGTGTATATATATGTATATATATGTAATATGTTACTCAATATAGTAATTAGAAATTGAAAGAACAAATTGTCTACTATACATACTTCTATATAAAACCATTACTGTAATAAACTTATTTCAGCTATCTCCTCATTGGAATGAAGCTAGTTTCAAAGTAAATATCTGTTATTGCCAATGCTCCCTCTAGCCTTGATATATATATATATATATATATATATATATATATATATATATATATACATGTATATGTATGTATATATATGCATATATATATACATATATGCATATATATATGTATATATATACGTAAAGTACTTTCCTCAGAACGATCTGCTGAAGTAGTGAGGTATGGAGTTTATTTTTATGGCTAAAGAGTCTGATACTCAGAGAAGTTGCTGATGACTTACTGATGGCACATGGCTTGTAGGTAATAGAGACAGCAGTCAAACCTTGATAATTTCACTCCAAAACCCATATTCTTTTCACTGCAATACACTGTCTCTCAGGGATTGTTAGCAACATGGCAGAATAAATGTTGAATTTAGAATCCTTCCTCAAACACTTTTACCATCTGTGTGATCTTGGTCAGGTGACCTTATCTGAGAAAAGGAAATAATAAGACATTTCACAGGACTGTTTTAAGCATTCAAATGATATACCCTATGGAATTAGCTTTACAAATATTAAAGCACCATATAAAAATTAACTATTATTATTGTACTTAATATTGTTGTCATTGTTATTCTTGTTTTCAGCATTTCAATCACCCAAGGCTCTAAATATTTCTCAATTTTGCTATATTGATTAGCCAATGCCAAATGCAATTTAAGATTATCAAAGCTACAGTTTGGAGTCTTTGACAAAAAGTAAGGTAATAAATCATTTCAAATTTCATTTCTGGAATTTTGGATATGTTATCTCAGAAAAGTTTGTGGTTCCTTCTTTTATTCTGACTGATGTAGTAGGAGAGAGAGAGCATACTCTAGCACATTTGTGAAACCTCTCCTCAATGCACAGATCTAGGTTTAAATTAGATAGAAAGTATTTTCTAAGCTTTGTCTAACGTGAAGATTTACACTGGGGATCAGCCCAGTGGATGGCCTGCCGGCACTTTTCTGCTTTGATGTAGTAATAAACTCCTTTTTAACTTTGTCTTTCTGAATTTTGCCTCTTTAACTAGGGCAAACACCCACCTAAACATGGAATTTTCCTTGTCACAATATTGTGAGCCAAACCAAGAGACTTTTTTTTTTGAGGGACCTTTGCTGGTGGCTATCACTGAGAATGAGCCTGCTCCACCCCTACAGCCAGAACTCAGATTTTTGCTTGATTACTGGTTGGAGTGGACTTCTCCTGTGGTTAGTTGTTATGAAGTGAGATTTTAACTCCCCAAAACTTATAAAGGACAAGAAGTCCCAAACCCAAACTGATTCTCTCTCATTTGTGCATGAAGACAAGGAGTGGCGTGTAGAAGATGGCAATCTGTGAGTGTGGGTCCTTACCCAACGTTAGGTTGCCTAGGAACAGAAAGGTTATAGGGGTACTAGTATCAAATACGGAGTCAGCAGAGAGTAAGCCTCCTGCTGATTCCCCATAATGCAAGGTGTTAAAAACTTGGGTAAAGGGGGAAAAAAGCCTGCCAGTTCCACAGGGAACATCCAGCATGGACAAGACTAGGTAACCAAAGTTTATAATTGTGGGAAAAAGATTTGTCCAGAGAAGTATGGGATTTTTGATTATTATTATCATCAACTGTGTATGTTAAAAACCAAACTTGAGAAACAGTAGAGCCTGGGTAGCGGAGAGAGAGAAATTAAATAAAATACAATGGCACTCTTAAGAAACCACCGAGAAGGGGCAGTTAGGTGTCCCAGTGGAAAGAGCAGTGGCCCTGAAGTCAGGAGGACCTGAGTTCAAATCCAGCCTCAGACCAAACACTTGACACTTGCTATCTGTGTTATCCTGAGTAAGTCACTCAACCCCGATTGCCAAGAAAAAAGGACCCATTGAGAAGAAGGAAATACAGATTTTGGCAGGCCCTAGGAAGGCAAAGCACAGCGGGGTGAGTTTAAGGGGGCTTCCACTTCCAACGTACTCCAGTGTGCATAAGCGCTTTTTTATCTTGGAGAACTTTGGAGGGGAGCATTTCATCACCCCTCCCCCTACAAATACAAAACAAAATAAACAAACAGCAACAACAACAACAACAACAAAAACAAAACAAAAACCTTAGGTGAGATAGCACAGAAGGGGAGCTTAAAAGGAGGGAAAAGGCTAAAGGAAACTCAAAACAGCTCCCCCAGCTGTCAGTAATATTAAGCAAGGCTTCTCACTAACTATTGATTAGGCCTTCAGTGGGAGATGAAAAACTGCAAGATTCTTACTTTCTTTTTGCCTTCACAACTCTGTCCAGGTTGGAGATTGCAGAGACAAAGAAAGCAAGAAAGGAAATTGTAGTTTAAAGATTTTTGAAACTGCTAAAACATTTTTAGTGTCTTTTTGGAGGTTTGAGTAGATTAGGATCGAGAAATAAGATGAGATGGACTTAAAATAGTGTAGGTAAAGAGAAGTGAGGAATCAGAATAAAATGAAAGGTTATTTTTTTAAATCGGTAGGATTTAAGCAAGGTCCACTGGAAGGAAATTTTAAAAAAAAGGAAGAAAAGGATGACAAGTAGAGATGAGAGAAAAATGGGTAGACGGCTAAATAAACTTGGAATCTGGTTGCACTGGTAGTATAAATGGAAGTTTTGAAAGGAAAGAGTTTGCTACAGGAAAATAAAGGGGTAAGGGGATAAGAGAAGGGGGGAGATAGAAGGGAGGGCAGATTAGGGGAAGAAGTATTGCATGCCTTCTTGGGATGGGAGGAGGGACAAGATGGGGAGAAAATTTGGAACTCAAAATCTTGTGGAAGTGAATGTTGAAAACTAAAATAAATAAATTGAATACCAATAATAATAATAATAAAAAGGAAAGGTTTAGAATTTTGGAAAGAGATTTGAAAAGGGTTTGATCCGGTTGCAATAAGAAGGATTTGAGAAACTTTTAGAGAAATGCCTGTTAGCAATTTCAGGTAGAGAGTACTCTGTCCTTAAAGTACCATTTGAAGGGCATTTTCCAATCCTCAGAACCTAGTAAGCTCCAAAGAAGGGGGATAAAAATTTGAACCTGTGCCATGAAACCCTTCCCTATCCTTTGCCTTGGAGTTCTAGGAGGTGGGGTGGGGGTGGAGAAAGTGAAGCAATAGGTAAAGAACCTATTTGGCTGTTTTTTAAAACAAACAAAATAAAGGTTATGGGGACCACCACAATTTCTGGGGGGGACATGAGCTAACTAAAAACATTGGGCCATGAAAGTTAGGTTCTAGTAGCTAATGACCCTTAAGAAAACAGAGATTTGAATGTCTCTATTATTGATTATAAATCCAGATTTGATTTGATTGAATTTTGTTCTGAAATTAAATCATAATGTGGTCTCATATAAAGTTAGATGTGTCCTCCTATTAGGATAATTGTGGTAAATAAGAATTTAATGCCAAATACATTTGCTATTTGACAGTAAGGCAGTATACAGGGAATATGCATGGATTAGGAAAACCTAAGTCCAAATCTGGTCTGAGAAATTTATTATTAGTTGTGTGACTTTAAACAAGTTACTTCACCTCCACTTATCACAGTTTCCAAATCTGTAGCTCCAAGATGTAGCACATGCAGCAGTAATACCCTGGTATAAAACATCTCAGTAGATAGGCTAAACCAGGTTGAAGGTAACTGACAGGCCTCAAACTTGTCGGTGAGTTAGAGGTCTATCTACCTCAAGCATGTGAAAACTTCCCCTAGCAGAATGGGCAGAAGAGAATAACTTGCCCCAACAGCCAGGAAGGTGGCTGAAGCAGGCACTGTGAAGCTCTCATAGTTTAGTCAGACATTGAAAACCCCCAGGTCATCACTGAATCCTGGGCCATCTCCAGTCGTCTTGATTATTGTCTTCCTACTGGACTTTGATGACTCTTGAAGAGAGAGGCTGACAACTTTACACAGCTCTACTTTACTCAAATCCAATTGATGGGCAAATCAAGACATCACTGCATGATGTCATTGGTCCATTTTGGAAATTAAGGATGAACAACAACCACAAAAGGGAAAATAATAGTACCTACCTCCCATGGTTATTGTAAACATCAAACGACAAAATAATTCAAGAGTACTTTGTACGGTGCCTGCCACATGGTACTTTGTACAGTGCCTGGCACATGGTATGTACTATATAAATTTAATAAATTTAAGTAGTCTATGTTGGTAACACTTGAATGCAATCAATCAGTATGGAATGGCAATTGTGATAAAATGAATGATTCTCTATGTAAGAAAATTTGAAAATGCATTTAACTAAATTGGTGTCATCTGACTAGTAATAAGTTTTATTTCATGTTTAGAATGCATGATATTGTATATAAGATATCATTGTGTTTCTAAATTTTTTCTTATATTATGAAATTTGGGAAACCATTGCATCAAAAATGCTTTGAGAAAAGTAACTTCTCTTTTAATCCAGATGCTGTTATATGATGAATTGAGCTGTTAAAATAATCAAAATGAAAACTGTTAAATATTTAATGGAGTACATTTTGTTATAAAAATGGAAAAATTATTTGACCACCAATTATGAAAATTATAAGATTATATCTGTTAATAATTAGGATGTAGATAGCATAGTGGGCCTGAGGTCAGGAAGATGAGTCTTCTTAAGTGCAAATGATGTGATCCTGGGCAAGTCACTCAACACTGTTTGCCTCAATTCTTCATCTGTAAAATAAGTTGCAGAAGGAAATGGCAAACCACTCTAGTATCTTTGCCAAAAACACCCCAGAGTTAGACATGACTATCATGACTGAACATTAACAACATTGAATTTACAGCTCTGAACCAACTTAGCAACAATAGACTTTAGATTTAAAGATTTCAGTTTTGCCTCTGTAAGTGGCCAGAATCTTTGTGGAGGTTTTGAGTTGACTATAATGAATCCACAGTATGTGTGAATGTGATTAAATTTGATTAGTCTTAATTTATAAATGAAGGATAAATGAAGTGTCCGTATATGTGCTTATAGTTAACTGTCATTGAAACATCAGAAAAGGAATAATGACAGCCCTAAGCTGTAATTAGTAAAATTTTGCTACTTGAGGTAAAATCTTTTGGAACTGTAATTTGACATTGTTCTAAGTTTTTATTTCGGGTATGATTATTTGAATTGTCATGAAGTCAAGAATGTCATGTGCTGCTCAAAGAGAGTGTGGTCTGAAAACTGCTACAAGTTATGGGTCTGACCTTGGGGGGAAAAATTGAGGGGAAAACTTTGTGTCAGCATAGGTAGGATTCTCTTGATTGAGTTTCCCATTGTGTTATTTCCTTTCTGAACAGGATGATTTCTCACCTGGTTAATTCTGAACCTGGCTATGGTAATCTGTGAATAATGTATAACTTTGCTCCATGACTGGCTGCTAACTATGGCTTTTGCCTGAAATCAAACAAAACTAAAAGATTTTTTCCTATTGTTATGGCTTTTGTCAGGTCAGTTTGTGCTCTTGAGGGACAGTCTTGATATTGTCATAACTATGTTGTTATTTTTTCTTTCATAGAAAATTTCTATAAGAAGGGCATGTGAGCAGTGGAAGTTTGTCACTGCAATACTAAATCTCTTAATTAACATAGTAATACTAGAATATCTGAGTTACTATTATAGGATGAAAGCATAAAAGATCCTAATATTTTTAACGTGTATTTGTGGTTAATTCCATTTCCTATGCAACTAGATAAATGAGTTCTTAGGATTGCTGTCCCCTTGCTAATAGCTATGTACTCGTATACACAATTAAGTCCTTAAAGTAACTCATTCTTTCAGGATTATATGTGGATAACATGTATGTATGATCCACTTGTAGTTCACTCAGAATTAGATCTAAAGTATACTGTCTCTCTTAAATACTGCCCATGTCACATGGAGCAAGTTAGTGCTAAAAGGGATAGGAAAAGTATGTTTATATGAAGGAAATGAGTTATTATCAATTATCAAAAATGCTAGATATTGATGATGTTGTAGATGAACATTTTTATATCTAAAAGAAATAGGAAATATACTTTATTTTAATAAAAATATAAAGCACGTACATAAAGAAACAAAATTTTTAAAAGATTTTTAGCAATTTGGGCAGCAAATGAATTGTGGCATGAATACAAATCACCCTGGGAATTATGCAGAATGATGTTTCACTTTCATACTTTCATGCAAATATTCTCATGTTTTAGATAAGTAGAGAACAAATTTTTATTCACTGCAGAACAACAACAACAAAAAGATTAGTACAAATAAATAGTTCCTATGGCCAAAAATGAGATGTTGGATTGTGTTGCAGATTTACAGCTTCAGGAGATTATGGTTCCTCAGTTCATATGCATGCAACTGTTATGACTTAAATGGGGAGAACTTAAAATGGAAAATCATTAATATTCAGAGAAAGGAGTATGATTTTAAGAGGACTACAGATTTCATCGGGTAAATTTGGGTATTTCTTCCCATCCAGTGAAAGTTGAATCTCTGAGAATCAGGAGGCTCTCACTTTAGCCATTAAAGATATACGTAACTGGGAAAGGAACTTGACATAGGAATCTGCTAGGAACTTATTAGACAACCTAAGAATAAGAACTGAAGAAATAGCTGGGAGCTGAAAAAGTGGCTACTTTAGAGATATAGGAGCCAGGAGGGGTCATCTGATAGAAAACTTCAGCTAAGTGATTCCTGCTGGGGGAGATAAAGAGCTGATTTCCTTGACCAAGAGCTTCAGTGAGAGCAATTGCCCTAAAGTTGTAGAGCAAAGCTTCTCGTAAGTTTGTTTATATCCCTAGTTGGGCAACTGATTCATAAATCTTTCAGTAGGCTTGCCTCTCTAAAACAAAGTTTTTTCTTTCTTTCTTTCTTTCTTTTTATTCCTCTACACCACATTTTTCATTATTTCATTCAAAGCATTTATAATAGAAAACTCCTATGTGCTGCTTGAGATTTGAAGTTATGGAGATAAGAAATCCAGTCACATGTCAATTGTATGATAGGAATCTGAAACTTTGGGTAGTCTTCCAGATAATTCCTTTTAGAACCCTCTGCAATGTACTCTGGAAAGCAATTGGAAGACGCATTTATTTTAATGGGAACAATCTTGCGGTCAATTTTGGCAATAGAAATGTCACTGCAGCTGACAAAAGCAAACAAACAGAGCCCAAAGACAACCTCTGAGACCAAAATTTATGTAGATATCTTGATTCCATCTGCCATTAGGCCTTAAACTAATAAAAATGTAGCTTAATGAAAAGTATCTCATATTCTTCTCATAAAATACTCCTTGGAAATACCATTATGGTCTTTGAAAAATGAGAGCCAAACCAGAATACCCCGTATATTGATTTTTTTAAAAACATTGTATTTACCACAAAACCCTCATATACAACGATGCAGGCAAATGTCTCAAAGGTCAGTCCAAGGTGAACTGATTTTGGATGGTCCCCCTAGCATTGCTTTCTGAAACAGAATAAGAGCTAGAAGTCTAATGATTTTGGTCAGACTGAGCTGGCAAGTATAAAACGAGTGGGATGCATACCTACAGGAGGATGTTTGCTTCCTAGGACCTTAGTAAATGTTATCATTCTGCCCCTTTGTGACTATTTTAAAGTCATCTTAGTGATTGCTTTTAACTCTGTAACCTCCCAACACTCACTCTCATTCTTTCCCAGCGATCTGCTCTTTTATTTCCCCCTCATTCTGGGCATACTTAAAAGTTGGCAGATTAAGTATCCACCTCCTGGGTGAGATGTGAGAGATTCCCCAAAGCTTTCTTACTCCCAAATATACATTCTTTCTTTTGCCATAGTACATGAAATTTCTACCATTCAACATCATCCTTTGAGGTAAATCTTCTTTTAAATTACATTTATTATGCCTTGGAAAGAGTAACACATTAACCCAAATAATAATAAGAAATGCATAAGATCAGTGGTTCTTAACCATTTTGTATCATGAACCCCTTTGGCAGCCTGACAAAGCCTATGGATTCTTTCTCAGAATAACACTTGTAAGCGAATAAAATAAAATACGTCATAATAACAGTTAGCATTTATATAGTGCTTACTATGTTCCAGGTATTGGGCTAAGTGCTTTACAATTATTATTTCATTTAATCCTCACAACAACCCTCATGCTATTATTACCTCTATTTTACAGATGAAGAAATTGAGGCAAACAGAGGTTAAATTACTTGCTCAGGGTCACACAGCTATTAAGTATCTGAGGTTAAATTTGAACTCAGGTCTTCCTGAGTCTAGGTCTAGTGCTCTATCCACTGTGCCACCTAGGTGCAAATAACTTACATTAATATGGTTATCATACACACATTAAATTATATATTATATACATATATATTTACATACAGATATATATATTAGTTCAATATATATTTGTGTATAAACATGTACGTACATATATATTATTTTGAATAGGTAGATATATAGATAGATGGATGGATGGATTCACAGATCTTAGGTTGAGAACCCCTCTATTAGAGACAGCATTGAATAATTGAATATTGAATACAGTGACAGTCTTTAATTCAGGCAGATGTGGGGTCCACCTTGAACACAAACTGACTATGTGAATCTGGACAAGTTATTTAGCCTCAAAGTGGCCCAGAAATTTATGTACTACCAGAATTTGCTATTCAGCATGGGTAGAAGACATTTCTCATCAGGAGCATTCTATTCAGTGAAATGGTCTGGTAAAAATATAAGCAAACTGACAAAAAGAAAAGAGTACATACCAGATCTCTGACACTATATAATAATTAGAAACAGAAGGGATAAATAATCATCCGCTATTAGTTTCTCAGTTACCTAGTAAGATTAGATGCATGTGGGCATAAGAGAGAGAAGAAAAAAATTGATGGGGTTTCCACGAAAAGAGGAAAGTTTAGAAAGTACAACATAATAAGGAGTTAGGGCGTAGGGCTGGGGATGAGAAGGAGAGGCCTGCACAGTCAGGCCAAACTGGAAACTCTGGGTAAGAGGGTTAAGAAAAGCAGGAACTGTGGAGTGAATAAAGGTAGAAAGGGGCACTTAAAACTAATTTGTCCTCTGCCCTACACATGCTATGGAGACTAACCCTGAGGTAGTTTGTTTTAATTTTTGTTGGCTTTTGTTGGTTTGTTTTGTTTTGTTTTAGGCTCAGCCAGTGGAATATCAATTTGAAAAAGAAAAATTTCCATTACAGTCTTGGGTCAGTTGTCCAAGGTACTAGATTTAATATATTTGTACAAGTTCATTGTCAGAGTGTTGTCTACTATATGAGTTAATTTCTTCAGTCCTATCAACCCAAGAGCCCAATTTGAAACATTAAGGGGTAGAGGTATGGCAATTATCAAATGAATGAAAAAGAATAACAGTAGCTGTTATTTAAACGCCACTTTAAAATTTGCCAAGCACATTACATCTGTTATATCATTGAATCCTCACAATGACCTTGTGAGGTTAAGTGCTTTTGTGATCCCCGTTTTATACATAAGGGAAATGAGATGGATAGAGGTTAAGTGACTTGTCTAAGGTCGCACTTAGAGCAAAGGCAAAATTCAACAACAGGTCTTTCTAATTTCAAATCTAGTTCTCTGTTTTTAAAGACAACTAGCTGCCAAAACCCAGATTTATGGAGCTCTATGTCCTGTGTAGTACTGGAGTGAGTACCTTGTGGTATACGTGATACCAGCTGGCCAATAGAGCAAGTAAGATAATTGTAAGGATGAAGGGAAGAATTCAAGAAGTAGTTTTTTGGGGGAGATTTTTTGAATGAGAACTGTAAGAAAATGTACCTAATTTATTCCTGGACATGTTGGCATTTTTCTTGTGTGAATAAAAAGACAAAAAAAAAAAGGTTTTCTTAGAGTTCAGGAAGACTTTGAAAAAAACACATTTTATCTCAAAGTTTCAAGTATGTGACACTGGGCACAACAGATTTTTTCCATGTGGGAAATAATATTCTGAAATCCTTTTTATTATAGAAGCAATAGTTTTAAAGGAAGTCATATTCCACATAGAATATACTGTGAAAAAGTCATAATATTTTCTTATAATTATGGGTGAATCTAGAAGACTGTTTTTTTTTTTTCCTTTAAGGTCATACTTTGGAAATTCATTTTTCTATCAATCAATCAACAAACATTTTATTAAGTGCTTACCATAGTCCAGGAACTTAAATAGGTACAGAAATTATAGATAGATAGATAGATAGATAGGATAGGTAGATAGATAGATAGAGGAATGGATAGATAAAGAATGAAACAATTCTAACTCAAAAGGAACTTATATTTTATCAAGGGACACATACATAGGCATATAAGAAATATAAAGGAAATGTATCAGTAAAAACTTCTGCTGGGTCCCGGTACTTTTTTCTTCTCCACTAATGGGCTTCTCTCAGCTCTTAACACAGGAATATGGAACAGGTTCAAGCCTTTAAGGAGAGGGAAAAGTTCTTTTATTTCATTGTCTCTGGACTTCTACTCCTTCTCTGGAGTTGAGGAGACAATTAACTTAAAGCTGAAGTTTGTCTTACATCTAATGTTTTCCTAAAGCAGAATTTTTTAAAAATTTTATTAATTTATTTTGATTTATCAATAATCACTTCCATATGCTTTTGAGTTTAAAATTTTTCTCCCCCTTCCTCCCCACCACCTTCCCCAAGATGGTGCACAATCCGATATAGGCTATACATTTACATTCCTATTAAACATATTTTCACATTAGTGAAAATTAAAGTAAAATTAAAGTAAAAATTAAAACCAATAGGAGGAATGATCAGAAAGAGGAAACAAAACTCTACAGAAGAGAAAAAATATAGCAATTCAACTTCCGCAGTTCTTTCTTTGGATGTGGATAGCATTTTCCAGCACAAGGCCTCTGGAGGTGTCCCGGATCCTTGTATTGCTGGGAAGGGTTAAGTTTATCAATATTAGTCATCACACAACATGGCTGTTATTGTGTACAACATTCTCTTGGTTCTGTTCACTTCACTCAGCATCAGATCATGCAAGTCTTTCCAGGTTTTTCTGAAGTCAGCCTGTTCATCATTTCTTATAGCACAATAGTATTCCATTACATTCATATACCACAACTTGCTCAGCTCTTCCCCAATTGACGGGCATCCTTTCAATTTCTAATTCTTTGCCACCACAAAAAGAGCTTCTAGGAATATTTTTGTACATGTGAGTCCTTTTCCCATTTGTATGATCTCTTTGTGATATAGCCCTAGAAGTGCTATTGCTGGGTCAAAAGGATTGCACATTTTTATAGCCCTTTGGGCATAGTTCCAAATTGTTCTCCATCACAACTCCACCAACAATACATTAGTGTTCCAATTTTCCCACATTTTCTCCAACATTTATCATTTTCCTGTTTTGTCATGTTGGCTGATCTGATAGGTGTGATGTGGTACCTCAGAGTTGTTTTGATTTGCATTTCTCTAATCAATAATGATTTAGAGCATTTTTTCATATGACTATAGATGGCTTTAATTTCTTCATCTGAGAATGTCTGTTCATATCCTTTGACCATTTATCAATTGGGGAGTGGCTTGTATTATTATAAATTTGACTTAATTCTCTATGTATTTACAAATGAGGCCCTTATCAGGGACATTTGTTGTAAAAATTCTTTCCCAATTTTCTACCTTCCTTCTAATCTCAATTGCATTGGCTTTGTTGTGCAAAAACTTTTCAATTTAATGTAATCAAAATTGTCCATTTTGCTTTTCAAAATGTTCTCTATCTCTTGTTTGGTCATGAATTCTTCTGTTCTCCATAGATCTGATAGGTAAACTATTCCTTGTTCTCCCAGTTTGCTTATAGTATCAGCCTTTATATCTAAATCATGAACACATTTTGAATTTATTTTGGTATATGGTGTGAGATTTTGGTCTATGCCTAGTTTCTGCCATACTCTTTTCCAGTTTTCCCAGCAGTTTTTTTCAAAGAGTGGGTTCTTATCCCAGAACTGGTCTTTGGGTTTATCAAATAATAGATTACTATAGTCATTGACTACTGTGTCTTGCTATTTAACCTATTCCACAGATCCACCATGCTATTTCTTAGCCAATACCAAGCAGTTTTGATGATTGCTGCTCCTAAAACACAAAATAGAAAGATATACTCAAGGTATAATCTTATGAGATTTAGAGCAGCTAGTTCTTTCTTTTACACATAAGTCATGCTGTGATATCTATGATCATTATCCTCCCCTGGATATCATGAAACATGCATGCTGATGCTGTTTTCTTCATGAGATTTTATCTTTCCAGGCATTTTTGGACTACCTGTTCTCTATAACCCTACTCTTCTGATGGGGGACTTCTTTCCAGGGTAACAATTCCCTTAACTCAAAACTCTCCTTTCTGGATTTCTTTTCCTTTTCCTTCCTTCCAGCTACATTTCATCACACACTTCCCTTTCTCCACACCACTTGTCAGAACTCCTCCATTTGTTATCTCTCCCCCATTATAATGTAAGCTCCTTGAGGGTAGGAATGATCCTATTTGTCTTATGTGTCTCCCTGACTCCTACATGATGAGTGCTTAATAAGTATTCTCTTTCTTTCTTTCTTTCTTTCTTTCTTTCTTTCTTTCTCTTTCTTTCTTCTTTCTTTCTTTCTTTCTTTCTTTCTTTTTTCTTTCTTCATTTCTTTTTATCTATCTCTATCCAGCAATCTGTCTAAAATCTATAATCAATCTATTTTATTGTTGTTGTTCAGTCCTTCAGTCACATCCATCTCTTCGTGACCCCATGGACCATAACACGCCAATACTGCCCATGACTTTTTCTTGGCAAAGACATAGGAATGGTTTGCCATTTCCTTCTTCAGTAAATTAAGGCAAACAGAAGTTAAGTGACTTGTCCAGGGTCACACAGCTAGTATATTTCTGAGGCCATATTTGAGTTCAAGTCTTCTGACTCCCAGGCAAGTGTTGTATCCACTGAGCCACCTAGCTTCCGTCTGTCTGTCTATCTATCTATCTATCTATCTATCTATCTATCTATCTATCTATCTATCATCTATCTATCTATCTATCTACCTATATATCTCGCTATCATTCATTTACCTATCATCAATTTATGTATTATTTATCATCTACCAATCTTTCTTTCTGTCTATCCATCTGTCTATCATTTATCTCCATTTCCTAGAAGTAGTATCAAGTCATGATGCCTGAGAGCCAACTCATTTAAATTCATCAAGCATATATTGAGTACCTCCCATGTTCACTGTGTCATGGATAATGGATCAGTATTGAAGTAAAGAAGACCTGGGTTCATATCTTGCCTTTGATTCTATCTATGTGATTGTGAGCAAGTCACTTAGCCTTTCAACATATTCTACAACTGTCTGTGAATAATAATTACAGTGGAGATGCATATTTCTCTGTAACTGAACTTCTACACCAATGAAATCACAGTTCTATAACAAAGGAAAATGAAAAATGTGCAAGGCACCATGTTAGATCCTGGGGATAAAAAGTAAAAAAAAAAAGTCTTCAAGGAACTTCCATTCTAATGGGATTATGCATATTAGATTCCTATAGTTTAAAAAAATTCTAGTTTACATATGAAAATTTTTATAATTCAAGGGGAAATTTCTAAAGCATTCCACATATCTGTAATCAACTATTATATGAGGCTAGGAGGTCCAAGAGTGTTAATATTATTATCTTTGCAAAAATAAAGACCTGAGACACAAACATGGTTAAGCCGCCAAATCTGTTGACCACAAAGCATCCAGAAGGAGCAGAAATGAGAAAAAATATGTTGACATTGCAGAACAGAGAAATTTTTTTAGCACAATGGGGAAAATTCTTTACCAGTAATCATTTATGAAAATTCAGTGAATTATGTTGGTGACTGGCCTATTTCCCATTATCCTCAAATGAATTAAAATGAAGAGTCAAGAAATTTATATGTGTGTGTGTGTACATATATATATAACGTGAGAGGTCATCTAATCCAACACACTTATTTAACAAATGAAAAACTGAGGCTGAGAAGTTAAAGGTCACACAATTAGGTCTAGTACACTGTTCTGACTCCCAGGCCAGTACTTAAATGAATATATAAATATGTCTGCGGAAGGAGAGAGAGAGAGAGAGAGAGAGAAAGAGAGAGAGAGAGAGAGAGAGAGAGAGAGAGAGAGAGAAGAGAGAGAGAGAGAGAGAGAGAGAAAGTGATCTTATCATAGTTTTATTTTAATGGCTCAAAGTGTTATTGCTTCTGAGTGCTAGTTTGTCACCATTCCACTACTATTCCACACCAAAATGAAATAACATATTCCAGATAAGGACATCACATTTTATTCAGTATTACCACTAGTAACCAAATGAGATGTAGAAAGTTTTTTTTTATTGAATGCTTTGTGAAATGATCAGAATGTCAACAGTTGCAAAGATAATTTTATAGATAGTTTATTAGTAAATGTTTCCCAAATTAACATATACAACAACATATTTATTGGCTGGATTAATCAATAATAGTTTAATTCTTCCTCAGAAAATTTTCCTCTCTTTTTTTATTTGAATTTATTGACTCCCTTGTCAAATCTTCAAAGTTTACATTAATCTCAGAATATTGGTGTTGGATGGGTATTTAGAAAACATGATCAGAGTTTTAGATCTGGAAAAGTTCTTGGAGGTTTTATCTTCCAGCATTCCCATTTTATAGATAAGGAAACTGAATCCTAACTCATAAAGTGGCTTGCCCAGGATCATAGAGGTAATGCATGGTCCAGCCAGGTTTCATACACAGGTCTTCTGCCTCCAAATCCAGGCATCTTTCCACCGTAGTACATCCCCTTCCTCATGTAGTCAAACCTCCTGATTTTGTAGACGAAAACACCGAACCCAACAATGACAAAGTTATTTGTCCAAGTTTACAGCTTCTTAGTGGAGAATTTAGGACACAAAACCCAGATTTTCTGATTCACTATTCTTTCTACTACACAATGACAAAATACTTTAATACCAAAGATTCACATTCAGTCATTGGATCTCTTTTAATTCTAGGATCAAATATATAATTCTCTGTTTGGCCGTTAAAGCCCTTTCATTTACTCTGTATATATTTTGTGTATACATTGTGATTTGTATAATATCTCACTGATCAGAACATGACCTTCATGAGGGCAAGGGATAAGTTTATACCATTCTTTGGATTCACAATGCTTAGTGCATAGTACAGTGGGTCCTTTAAAATGATTATTGATTAATTGATTTAATAAAAGTTACAATTTGATAATTTTGAGCAGTAAGTAAAGGGCAATAATTAATATGCTAGACTTTATCAGAAGATCTGCTTTCACAAACTTGGTTCCAACACATATTATTCATGGTAGCCTTTGATAAATCACCTTTATCACCCTAGACTTTACTTATATGTAGAATGGGGACAATATTTCAAACAAATTTCACAGAAGCATAGGATCATCTATATAAAGATGGAAGAAGAGATCACCTTACCCAACTGTTTCTTTTTATAGTTGAGGAAAAAGGCCCTTGTAGGTTAAGTCATATAGGGTAATAAGTATCATCAGTGGGACTTAAACCCAAGTTATAAGACCCCAGGTCAGTGCACTTTACACACTAACTAAAGTGGGAAGTAAGGTAATGTAGTGTAGTGGTGTCAAACTCTAATAAAATCAGGAGTCACTATTAGATACATAAGAATTCCTATATGCTACATATTGACTCTTAAAATGTAATATTGCTTATGTTTTTGTATTTTTTTATTTCATTAATATTTGCCAATTACATGTTAATATGGTTTGGGACCACTTGGGAGTAAAAATGACATCTCTGGTGTGTTGGTGGGTAGATCACTAGATTTGGCTTCAGAAAGAACTGAGTTCAAATGTAACCTTGGATAATCACTAGTTATGCAATCCTATACAAATCATTTAATATTTCTGAGCCTCAGATTCCTTACCTGTAAAATAAAAGGGCAGAACTTGATAGCCTTCAAGATTTTTTCTAACTTTCAATTTATAATCCAGTGACTTAAAATATGCAGCACTATGGAAAAATAAGTTATTTGTCCACATATATTTATAAACCAAACCAAATAAGTAAATATTACTTTATGTGATAGGAGAGATAGCAGGCTAGTATTAGTCTCTTTATTTTGGTTTTCAAGTTTCCCAACATCGGTATATTTTTGAAGTTTTTCAACATAGGTGTTTCTTTAACTTAAACTAACATTGCTTTCTTATTAAAAAAAAAACTATTTGAACTATCCTTAAAATAAGTTGATATATTTAAACCATATATTTCTTAGAAATAAAGCATGTTAAGTACTAAGGAATAAATACAAATCTGAAAATAACAGATGTATGTTATTTTAAAAATAGATAAAAGAGATTTTAAATTATAGTTTTTATGGTCTTCCAGCCATTAGTTCTACCAGACCAATGAAAAGGTAGAGAATGATGTGATATGAAGTGAGGGCATTGGAGTGGGAAGAAAGACAGGGACCACAGTAACCAAGCCAGTGCCAAAGGAGGCATGTACAAAAGGGAGGTATTAGCAGGCCTGTGGAGACTGCTAAGCTAGTAAATAAGCTGGCAATCATACCAAACTGCTGCACTGAAATAAATATGAATTTGACTATAAGCAAAGAGAGAAAACCATGTTCTTTTTCTTTGCTATGTTAATAATAGAAATTATCATTCATGCATCATCTTATGCTATGCTCAGAGCACTTTATACATATCATTTCTTCCATCTTTGAAAAATATCTGAGAGACACAAAGGTGGCAAAGAATACTCTTCTCATTACAAGTGAGAAAAATTAAGTTTGGAAATCCTTGCCTATTGTTGCTGCCCTTGGTGACCCTTTTACCAGCATTCCAGTTCAGGCCTTTGTACTCTTAACCAAGATACTTTGGGTTTTGAATGAAGCTGCAATGCATGTTAATTATGTCAAGACATAGTGAATAAATGCATCTATGTCTGACAAGATGCAAATTAAGTATTGGGATTTTAATCCAAGGCTTCAAGGTTGGAAAGAAGGTTTAGGATTAAAGCTTTGCATTTGTACATGGTAATTTTAAAATATGGCTTGACAGTTTTAATAAATGATAGAATGCCAAGTAATATATTCTATATCAAATCAACTTAGTCATCTCTTAAAAGTATCATTACCCTATTGTATCACTTTCTTTTTCTTTGTTTTTTTTTTAATGCATTTTTATTCTAAATGGGCAAGAGTATTGCCTGTAGACATAATTTACAGAAATTGTTTTCTGGGACAGAGCACACTAGATAACATCTTCCTTCTTTTATTTGTTCAGGATGATGACACGTGAACCTGATTGAAGCCTGGAGTCCAGGAGCTTCAGCAACCTAGGGAGTGGCAGCTTGAGGGCCATTTAATGGAGTATGAGATGGCCTCTGGCAAAAACGGCTTTAAAACTTCAAAATCTTTTCTATTAAAAATTCTTGAGAGAATAGTAACTGCTGATTTGGAGCCTATGAAGAAACAAAACTAGGTTGTAGTTTTGGAGCTGGAAACCTTTACCCTCCATAGGATAGTTGACTATAGGGATGAAGATACAATGGAAATGTAGTTTATTGACCATAAATAACCACGTGGATAATATTAATAATTTAAATGCTCTTAGATAGTGAGCCTGGTGGGGAAAATTGTAGGTACTTTCTTGGTTTAGAGTTTTTCTTCATTTTCTGTACTCTCATGCTCATTTTGCCTTTGTCAATGACATATTAGTTGAGGAAATGTTTTATTTTTCACTTCCCTGGTTTAAATCCCATCCTGTAACGGGCAGCACATTCGACAACAGAATATTTTATTTTCCCCTCATTTTTACTCAATAGCTCATCAACCTTTTCCTCTCACCTTGCCTTTGCCCATTATCACTCCCCTCAATCATAAGATTACAAATTCATAGCTTCAAAAGGCCATAGAGTTCATCCTCCAAAATTTTCAGGTGAGGCTTTATGATCTGTCCTTGACTCTATTCTATCTGGCTTAAAGTTGGAAGGGACCTTAGAAGTCATACAGTCCAACACTTCCATTTTATTGAAGAGGAACTGAGGCCAAGGGAGAGTCTGTGAGTTTGGCAATGTCACACAGCTAATAAGTATCTGGGGATGGGGTGTATGAACTGGGGTTTTGGCTTCAAATCCAGGTCTCTTTTTACTATATCACGTTGCCTCTAAAGGTAATGACTTGTGTTAAGGTTCAGGGGCACCCCAAAATGGTGGGGTACAAGATGTGTGTAGTAGGATTGTCTCAAAAGAATCTGCTCAGGCTGTCTCCAAATCAAGTAAAGCATTTCTTGGGGTAACACACCAAGCAGGCTCCTCATTAAGGGACAGCAGCCTTGGGAAGACCCCAGCTTAAGGAGAAGGGCAACTGTTTAAGGGAGATAGCCAATCATTAAGGGAGACATCTTAAGGAGTTGCAGCCCCCAAAGGGACAGCCCCCCCCCAAGGGAGATGGCTTCATAAGGGAGATGGTCACTAGCCAGGAGAGGCTAGGGATTCTTATAAAGGAAAACCCACTGTGGACTGGGAGATGAACTAATCAGGGGCAGAGAGATGGACAAGAAGGTGAGGTAACCAGGGACACGAAGCAAGGGGGCTGGATTAGTTCAGAGTTTTGCACGTATCTAGGCAGAGCACTAATCCATTGTTCAATTCATCTGCCCTGGGGAAGGGGCCCGTATTAGTTTTGGTATTTCATTTGCCAGCCTATTTGACTCTCATAATCTCCTAAAATGGCTTTAATTGGTGCTTGAGATAATGGGTTTCTCATTGACCAGTCTATTTGAATCTCATCAACTTGGATAAAGGCATAGAAATTATGCTCACAAAATAGATGGATACATAAGTCCTTTACTTTTAAGTGTTTAATATGTGTCAAGCAATTCATTACCCAAGCTGGAAGGAATAGTCAATTAAGGAAATCAGAATCCGTAGGGATCTTAACAACCTAGAACATGAGGCTGAATCTGGTAACAAAAATAAATTATGTAAGGACAAATTGTATGGGTTAAGAAATCATAATGAAATGATGTGGGGGACATAACTAAATAGTAATCAGTCAACAAATTTGTTAATACCTACTCTGTGACAGGCACTGTGCTAAATTTTAAGAAAACAAATACAAAAAAAAAGATTGTCCCTGCCCTCAAAGAGCTTACAATTTAATGGAGGAATAAAGACAAATAATACCTAAAAGGGATACAAAGGAGAAGGAGAGTTTTCTGAAAGATACCTGAAGGTTTTAGTGAATTGCAAGTCCAATATGAGTCAAAAGTGTGATAAGCCAACAAAAATTTTTCATTTTAGCCTTCATTAAGTGAGGCTTAGTGTATTGAAAAGGAGAAGTGATCATTCCACTATGCTCTGTCTGGGTCAAACCACAGCTAGATGGTTGTATTCAGTTCTTAGTGCTATATATTATGCATCCAGAAAAGGTCAATAAGGATGGTGAATGGCCTATATGTGATATTTAGGATTATCTAAGGAGCTGAGGATATTCAGCACAGAGAAGAAAAGATTGAGGTATGTGAGCTGTACTTGAATAGCTGTTATGTGGAAGACAGAAGAGTTTATGTCTTTTGCTTGGTCTTTTGCTTAGCATTAATATTCAAGCTAGGAGCAAGTCTTCATTTCAGTTAGACAAGTCCTCTTAACAAACAGTTCTCAGGAAAGTGTTCATATGCAGCTAAGAACACGATCTAATAATAGCAATAGTTATGACAGTAGAAAGTGGGAACTGAAAAAATCCTTCTAGAGCTCAGTTAATGTTTTGGTCCCTTTCCCCATTTGTGAGGCAGGTAGAGGTATGCAAATGGTCATGACCCAGGAGGCAGCTGGTGGCACAATGCATAAAGCACTGCAACTACAATACGGAAGATTAGTTCAAATCCAACTTCAGGAACTTAGTATCTGTGTGATCCTGGACAAGTCTGCCTCAGTTTCATCAACTACAAAATGGGGATAATAATAGCACTGACCTTACAGGATTTTTGTGAAGATCAAATGAGATAATATTAAAACCAAACCAAAACAAAGCAGAAAACACTTATCAGAAAGCTTGGCATATAATAGGCCCTACATAAATGCTTATCCTCTTACCTCCTACTAGCATAACTTATGAACAAATCATGATTTTTTTAAAGACAAGAGATGTAACTAACCTACATTTCATGATGCCTTTAAGTGAACATTATTCTGAAATTTTATCTTAGCCTGGTGTCAGAATGACATTGGTGCTGTTCACTGTTAGCCTCAAGTGGAAATAAAGGTAATACATTTTTTTACCTCTTCACTGACTATGCTCCTTTTCAAAATCCTATGATAGATCAGACTTCCCTATTAGCTTTGATGTGATAGCAGTGCTTTCATGGAAAAGGAAACGTGTGTTACTCTGTGCCAGGGCCAGCTGGGGGGCAGTTGGTGCTTTTTTTATATTTAGTCAAAAGAAAAAAAAAATCTTAGGATTTTTTTTTTAAATTCCAAACCAGGTAATGGATGACATCCAACCTACAATTGTGTCACTTAAAAAGTATAAAAATCATTTTTCACCCTGCTGTGTAAAGTTATAAAGACTTAGAGCCAAAGTTTGGCTAATTCTATTGTTAAGCCCCAAACTTCCCCATCTCTGAATTGCTAGCTGCTTTAATTCACTGCTGAGCACTCACAAATCAAATGAAATACACTCTTGGTTAGGACTGGGGCTCCAAATGGATACTATGGGGCAAATTTCACCACCACCATGTGACAGGTCATTCTTATGTCATCAGATTTTCTGATTTCAATAGGAGTGTTTCTGTTTTGCATGAAGAAAGGGAACTAGGAGCTATGTTTTGCAATGAGCACAGCTATTGAAGTCTAAATACTGTACTTTCATCAAGCTTTGTTCCAGTTACATTATGACCTCTTTCTCATGAAAAATATGACAGAAGGCAAAATGTCTGTTTAAGAATATCCTTTAGGAAAAGTTTATGAAATACTAGAGCTTGAATTTGAGGAGGAATGACTAGATGACTGTTTGAGATGGAGTGGGGTCATAGTTATACCACGTTTCAGAATAGATATTGATGAGTGCTATGATAATATGAATCGAAAATTCTAAGGGTAAAATAAAAGAACAAAAAAAAAAAAAGATATGCAAAGTAACTGTATTTCCAGATCTCTTCCTTGAGATCTCTACTCTCTATATACTCTCACTCTCTTTGTGACCTCATCATCTCCTATCAGTTTAATTATTTTTATGCAATTAACCAGTATAGCTAGATGATATTGATATATATATAGACAAGGATATGACTAGTATATCTATATCTATGTATATAGAATCTAGAAATGGAGATATAGATTTAGATAGATAGATATGCTAGTCATACCCTTTTCTATATGTATAGATAAGGGTATCTATATCAATATCTATCCATCTAGTCTATATCTATACTACTCTGTACTAGTCTAGTCTATCTATATCAGTCATATCTTATTTATGTGTCATACAGACTTCTCTGATCCCCACTGCTTGAAGGTCGGGTATGTTACATTTCACCCCATTTTCAGATTTTTTTTTGGTACCCTTAAGGGGCTCAGTATCTAGTCTTACTACTATTGGCACAAGTAACTATTTACGGTGTTTCTCTGGGATTAAGGGTCCTTACTACCCCAGCTCCATTTGACCACTTAATAGCCTACATAGTTTAACAAAGGAATATTTGTTTTAAAGATATAGCTTACTTACACAAGAGAAAATCGCTAAACTATGCTGTCTATATGACAAATTTAGACTACATAATCTCAACCAAACTCTGAATGCAGCAAGGCAAACCTTATATACCTCCCTAACAATTCACTATTTTACTTACCAAAGCTACTATTCCAAACCTTTTCATTCCTCTTCACACTCCCATGGCCTTCTAACCCTCTCAGCTCAGGACCTTGCCTCATCATGATACCATTACCATAACTACCTTGTGAGAGACATTTTGGAACAATATCTAGACACTCTGTGTTGAAATAAGGAAATTCCAAGTTTAAGTCATGTCTGTAACTAACGCTAAAAGTCTGACCACGAGCAAACACGGAACCCCTCAATGCCCTAAGGCAAATTTCTATAACTACATGATACAAACAACTTGTTGACTTGCCATGGTAGAAGAAATTTCTATGATGGAAGTTTCTTGAAATACTGGAAGAGTTGAAGAAAAAGATGAGGAAGGAAGGAAGGAAGGAAGGAAGGAAGGGAGGAAGGAAGGAAGGAAGGAAGGAAGGAAGGAAGGAAGGAGGGAAGGAAGGAAGGAAGGAAGGAGGGAAGGGAAGGAGGAAGGAGGGAAGGAGGGAAGGAGGGAAGGAGGAAGGAGGAAGGAAGGAAGGAAGGAAGGAAGGAAGGAAGGAAGGAAGGAAGGAAGGAAGGAAGGAAGGAAGGAAGGAAGGAGCTGCAATGCCCAACTGAAACTAGACAGTTGGGTCCCCAGTGGGGTAGCTCAGAGTACTCTCAGGTTGTTGTTTATCCTTCATTCTGGAAGGGGACTATCCTGCTTTATACCTGGCCATTGGATCCAGATGACTCTGGAGGACAGAACGAGACTGGTGACTTTGCCCAGCACTCCCTCACTTAAATCCAATTCACTTGCAAGTCATGGGGCATCACCTTCCTGATGTCACCTTTTTAAAACATACACACATATACATACACACACACACACCACACACACACACACACACACACACATATATGAATGAATTTTTAAGGTTCTATGATTTCATCATTCATGCCCTTACCTAAGGATACTCCGCCCAAAGGAAGGTAAATTTTGTTGTATGAAGCCTATGTTGATATTGTGAGATTTACTGGCTAGATTTCTTTTTTTAAAACAATGCCTAAAACCTAATTCACTCTAGCTCTCACCGATTGGCCAGCAATAGGTTTCTGCCCAAGCACTGCTTAATGGTTATTTTTTGGGCCCTGATGGCTTAGAGTGAATGTAAATAGTAGTTGTTTCTCTTTTGTCCAGAAACAATCCTGTGGGTCTCCCCTCCTGGTTACATACATAAATAAATGAAAAATGAATAATTGAATGAATGAATAAACAAATAAACAAACAAATGAATAAATGAATAAGTAAATAAATAAATAAATAATTTGAAGAAGAAATTTAAAGGGGTTCACTTGGCTCACTTCTTAAACAACCCTAATCACTAAATGGGCGCTGCCTCAGTCAAAGTGACAACTCAGAAAGAACTTAGCTTAAAAAGGCCAAGGTGTCCCACTGCATCCTGGACCATATCCAGTTGTCCTGATCTATATCTGGCCACTGGACCCAGATGGCTCTGGAGGAGACAGTGAGGCTGGTGACTTTGCCCAGCCCTCCCTCACTGTAATTCAATTTACTTGCACGTCTTGGCGTCACCTCCCTGATGTCATGGTCTACTTCGAGAACAAAGGACAAAGCATAACCACAACATGCAGACATACATACATATACACATACATATACATATATGTATGTGTATGTACATATATATGACTATTATTTTTTGAGATTCTATGATTTCATTATTGTGAGTCTTCTGTCCCTGAAAGCATATCAAACCATATCTATGACTTCACAGGCTACCTTCATGATTTGTCATGGCTAAAATCATCTTCACCCTGAAGCTCACCTCACAATAAATTTCACCAAGGTAGAGAGGTCCTTGGATGGCTGACTTGCATTTAGGTACTGGACCCATATCCAAAGCCTGTCTAGCTTGGTAGGGCATGTCTACACTTGTATTTTCCTGTCATAGCCATCAAGAACCCAGAGTCAACTTTATGACTTCAGTGATACATCATAATAGGACTTTGGTAGACCTAGATAAATATCAGATACATTAGAATATGAACAGTAGTTTAAAAAGATAGCAATGTGGGAAGTGACCACTACTCATTTCAGTTAGTGGGAAGCATAAAACCCCATATGGGGTTTTCTTGGCAAAGATACTGGAGTGGTTTGCCATTTTCCTTCTCCAGCTCATTTTGTAGTTGAGGAAGAGGCAAACAGGGTTAAATGACTTGCCCTAAGTCGCACAGCCAGTAAGTGTCTTAGGTCCAAATGGAACTCAGGAAAATGAGTCTTTTGACTCCAGGCCCAGCACTCCATCCATTGCTACCATCTAGCTGTCCCAAGCATGGGCAAATCCATTAACCACACAGTGCTCTAGAATACTGTCTTAGACTATGAGTTGTAAACAAGGTGCTGATCTGCATTAGAAGATGAGTTCCTGCATCTGGGAGTATTGTACCCTCTATAATTAAAACTAAATAAAACAGATTCTATTTTTCCTTTCCTCATCACCCATAAAATAGATTTCATAAAATAAAAGAATAATATTTCACAATATTTTAAACATATATTTATAATTAATTATTTGAGTATATATACCTTGGGTTTCTTCAAACCCACTACGTGAATCACAAAAGAGGCTTTTATCCAGAGATTTTTTGTTTGGTTTTTAGTATTTCTTTTGATTGATGGTCAGTGATAATGCTTTGCTATTTTGACTCTGAAGAATTAGGAAAAAAATGCTCTTAAGATTCACTTTTAACAGGGAAGGTTAAGTGATGAAATTGTCCCTAATGGATTGCTGCAAGGCAGAAGTTATTCCCACTTTTCTATTTACTTGATTTAAGTCAAATCATGGCCACCATCCAGATGACCAAAACAAGCTATTGGACTAGACATATGCATTTTTTTTAAAGTACTGCAGTCACAATGATGAGTCAGATTTCAGACATCTTAAAAAAAGGAAAGTTGATTTAAAAAGATGTCTGGGTGTGTAATGGTTAAAGCAGTTACTGACATTCTGCCCAAGTGGGGAAAATCATCCCTAACTTTAGTGTTGGGCATTTTTTAGAGGAAAATACTGATGTTTTACTTTTGGAAAGTATTTTCTCCACAACAACCATATATTATAGGTAGGGAAAATATGGTTGCCATTTTAGCTGATGAAACTCAGGCTCAAATTTGTCCATGGTCACAAAACCAGGAAGTGTCAAAGTGGGATTTAAGTCAAGGATACTTCAGGACTCATTGGATAGAGCACTGGGCTTGGAATCAGAAAGATTTCAAATTTAATTCGCTGCGTGACTCTGAGCGAGTCACTTAACCCTGTTTGCTTCAATTTCCTCATTCAAAATGAGCTGGAGAGGGAAATGGCAAACCACTCCAGCATCTTTGCCAAGAAAAGCCCAAGTGGGGTCACAAAGAGCCAAACACGACCGAACACAATTCCAGGACTCTGAATTCAGACTTTTTTTTTCTCATTATAAGACAGGGATATATGATTTACGTTAGCATAATTTGTTATAGCCAAAGGCTAGAGCTCTCTAGAATCCATCTGACTCTTCCATTATAGCATTTATAATTCTATGACAGTGATTCTTCTAAAACACACATTTTACTATGTCACTAGCCTAATCAATCAGCTTTAGGAGTTCCCAGTCACCCCCAGAATCAAATATCAAGGTCTGTGTTTGGCATTTAAAGCTTTTCATAACAAGGTCCTTTCCCAACATTCCATTCTTCTTAAACTTTAATACCCATCACGTCCTCTACAAGCCAGCCTTTTTAGTTTGTGTAGTGTACCTCACATAGGGAAATCTATTTCCTATCTCTGTGCCTTTGCACTGGCTCTCCCCCATGCCAGGACTATTTCTCTCTTCACCTCTGCCTCCCATCTTCCCCGGTTCCCTTCAAAATAGTTCACACCACAATTTATATAACAGGCTTTTCAAGCATTCCCCTTCTACCAGCTATTAGACTCTTCCCCACTAAGGTTACCATCCATCTGTACTGAATATATCTTATTTGTACCTATTTATTTGCATGCTGCCACCACAATTACACTCTTTGAGGACAGGAACTATGTTCAATTTTCTTTGTATCCCTGGTGCTTAGCATGGTGCCTGGCACATAGTAAGAGTATAATAACTAATTCTTTAATGATTCATGTTGCATGTATGCTTCATTGTCTGGCCTATGTTAGGGTGACTGAATTTATGCAATACCAATCCAATCAGTTTCAGGTCAAATTGTTCCTTTTCAGGTATTCAGTAATTCAATCCGACAACCACTTAGAAGCAGCTGTTATATGTGTGAAACCCTGTGTAAACAGGTGAGTGCCAAAGCAGATGATGAGTGATGATTGACAATCAATCAGTGGTGATGTCTACTTATTATATCTAAATTTTATAACCTTTTTTTTTTAGTTTTCTTTTCCATGACAGGAATGACACCTTTTTAATTCTTCTAGTGATTGCATAGGTGATGACGTAACACATTTTCATTTCTTCAGGGATCTACCCAGAACAACTATTGTCTTTTAATGGAATGAGGTTTTCTTAACTGAGGATTTGGAATACATATACACATACATGCAAACATCTGTCGCTATGTATTAACATATTGATATATAGATGCAGATGTGTTTATAGAAACATATATACACACACACTGCCTTAAGTAGAATGATCTGGGGATGAGGACTTACACACGGACACATTTGAAGAAGCATGCTACTAGGCAGCATCCCACAGCTTGCTGCTAAATTCCACAGTTCAGCCCTGAGCAATTACTCTTAAAAAAAGAAGACCAATGTCTTTCGTCATGATCATATAAGGGCATGCACACAGTGCACACATATATGTATGCATCATATATACATATGTGCATGTATCATGTATGTGCATATAAATAAAATAGACACATTTGCATTTGTGTTTGCCTATATTTGCTTATACCAATAACCTAATATAATATGTTTGTATCTATATTATTATGAATACATATCCATATATGCATGAATAGATGCAAATCAGTATAAGCACATAAAGTTTTATCACGTATATACTTGTTCTATTCACACAATAGATATGCACACATGTATATAACATGTGTCACAATGCACATGTGTGCACACACAAGTATGCATGCTTGAATGCATATGTACGTGTGTACGTGCACATATCACTTTCCATCATGCGGTCCTTTCAAGGAAGTAAGAAAAAAGTAATATGAATGCCATTTTCCAGATAAGGAAAATATGGAGCAGATAGTTTAGGTGACATATCAATGGTTATACACTTAGCTATTAAGTGTCAAAGCAAAGTATCTTGACCATAACCCCAGATTTCCACACCATGATACATAAATACTTTCAAATAATCACTAAAAAAAAAAAACAGAGGGTTGAAACAAGTAAAATAATAAAAGTTATCTATTGAACATTAGAAAATATATTTAAATGATTCCCATTTCCACAGGTAGGAGTCCTGTGAATGAATATCCATGAGAGGGGAAGGCAATCAGCTTTAAAGATGGAAAGGTTAATGACAGTCCATTTAAAAGAAAGGAGATATATGACATAAAGCACTTTTATCAAAGAGAATATATTACAAATTCTGATCAAGGACACTGGTAGCTTCCTTTAGGAATCCCAACTAAATATATTTGAAACACAAGCTTCCTATCATTCTAGCCACAGATGCTAAAGGTGGGGGTATTGTGTGAATATTAATGACCAGTTTTTTACTGGGACATCTAAAACCCATGCTATCAAAATGCACAGAAATATTTTCCCTATACTAATATAAGTCCCAGAATAAAATAAACTTGGCCTGTCAGTGCAGAATGAAAAATGAAATTAAGTGGCTCCACATACCTTTAGCCAATGGTTTATCTCTGGCACTTGCTTTCAGGTGTTGAGAATCTCCAGAGACCATTTTTATGAACAATTTTTGCTCCTAGCCTTCAATCATGTGGTTGCATGCATAATTCTTATGAATTAGAGATGCTTTTCTAATGCCCCCTTGTACCTCAGGAAACTTCTGCCTTGACGATATTAAGTCTAGGTTCACTGGTTAATTCACAATGAATTAGAGTCACAAAGTCAGTAGCTTCCTGTGTTTCCTTCTCTAATCAACTCCTAGCTGCTGTCCTTGACCTGTGGGCATAAAAAATACTACATTAGCTATGTGGAATAATGAGCTTTATTCTGAGGTAGCATCAAGAACACAAAACCAACAAAAATTCATTGATCGTCTGACATTCATTCATCTCTCCATTCAGGTGGGCTTCTCTATTTCCCTTAACATTTTCATACATCTCACAAGGATGTCACTATCTTTAAAGAACAAAAGGAGGAAATCCCAGAGAGAATCAGGGCTACATGTCTACATATACTTTCATCAAAGATTTCCGGTTTAACCATAATATCCATACCCACTGTGATACCCCTTCCTTTGCTCACAACCCCCTCAATACCATGGAGCCTTCATCTCATGGAAAGTACCAAGTTTTCCTCCCTTAGACATATATTCCGGCCCGTAACTGAAACAGAAAAACTGCTAAATTTATCAATATGATATTCTAGGCGTTCTGTAAAGACTTCTATGTAGGGGAATACCTGTTAACACCCAAGATGTGGCATGATGCTCTTAGATATCTCCAATTGCTAGAAATAGCTCCTTATGTGAAGGATGGGTGTGGCTGAGTTTCAGCTTTCATGTCTTTGACACCCTGATGTATCCATACCTGTCTTACTAAGAGTGGAGGTGACAAAGTTGATATTGGGAGCTTGTATTTGATTTACTTTCTTTTTAAGAAAACACACACACACATATACATGTATATAGCTTATATGTATATGCAACTGTGCTTGTGTATATATGTACAGCATATACAAATATAAACATGCATTGGGCAAAAAACGCATGGACAATTTACAACATTTTCACAAGGAAAAAAAATCTCAGTCACAAACTCCCACTACCACCTGTTTATCCGCTCTTAGTAAGAGCATTAGGTGAGCCTGAGTGTATTGCATATTGTTTATCATGGCAGGATTTGTTGTGATTTTGTCACTTGTCAGGTTGGTTACATTGAATATCCTTTTCATGAACAGTATGGATTAGCTAGCCACTGACGTCCCTCCCAACTCTCAAATTCTGTGATTCTGTGAGACGTTCTTTCTTTCCCAGGCAATCAGTGATAGTTTCCTCTCGGGATCCCTTTCCTCAACTGAACAGCTAGTCTTTCACTACATCTCTACCTCTGTGGCATGTTAAGTGCCAAGTTTCACTACCCAATGTCTTATATGCTATGCCAAACATTTCAGAGTTTTCCCTCTATTGGTTATTATTGCGTTATTTCATGATGAAGTATTGGCATATGTCATACTGCTATAGTACATTATGATGAATTTGCCTACTGAAATAACCCCAGGGAAGTTCAGTCATTGGAACATAGGATAAATGCAATGGAAATGGGTCTTTATAAGGATCTTCTTTCTTTCAGGGTTCCTGTTCACCACAGTGGAAGAGATACTAAATATTGCATATAAATGGGGAGGCAGAAGTTGTGTACAATTTGGGGATACTCAATATATAGTCAATCCTTAACATTCGGGTATTTAACTTTCTCAGCTTGAAGCATTCATGTGATTTTATTGGTAACCTCATTTTCACACATTCATAGCTGTGCACAGTGGAGAAAAAAAATGAGAAGCATAATGTGCCCTCTTCCAGGTGCTCCAAGGGAGCACCTCACCTCCCCTGCTGCCCATGCCACTGGGTTCCTTAGCTTCCTGGTGGAGCAAACAACCTCTCCCACCACTCCTGTCCACCAGAGAGTGCCTCAGAGGCAGGCCAAACCAACCCCTAAAGTGGGAGTTCTAAACTTGGACCATGGGCCTTTGACTCGCCCCAAGACATGCACTTTTCATCAGGGAACAGGCCAACCATGCAGCTGAAAGGGAGACTAGAGATGGCAAATTGCCCCTTGCCCCTTTTTTACCTTGGGGTTCTTCTGATATTGCTGTCCCAGCTCCTCTTCATCTAGTCCGGTGTTGCCTCTGCTTTCCCCTACATTTTATGGGTTATTTCATGGTTACTATGTTAGGAAAAGTGCATATTATCAGAATTAATGTTTTGTTATAAAGGAACATATATAGAAAAGTGTATTTTCAGCAACCTTTAGGGAAGGATTATAGTTTTTTGGTGATTGTGGGAATCTAACCCCCTATCTCACATAGGTTCAATGCACTAACATTTGAGTTTTCAACTTTTGCATCCTAGGAACATTACCTCCCAAAAGTGAGGATTGATTGTAGTTAATAAAGCAGATAAGGACACAGACAAAATACTTTCTGTACTCTGTAAATTATTGTTATTGTTGTTATTATTATTATTATTATTATTATTATTATCATCATCATCATCATCATATTTATTTTTACCAAACATACATGCCAGTCTCCCTGAAGCATTTTTGTAGGGTGGGGTGTCAGGAAACTGCCTACTAGACTACCCACTGAAAATGAAGAGACAGCAAAAAGTTTTAATACCCTTGCCCAGAAGAAAAGTTTGCTGAAGACAAAGCAATATATTTATTAAAGGGGAAATTAATATATGTATCAGTAGATTTAACTGGGGATTGAGAAATGACTATAAATCTACCAGTGACAACACAAGGAACTCAGTATGTCAAGTTAAGAGACTTCTCAAGACAGCATCTATACTGCTCTGAGGAGAACCTTTCAAGTAGCATCCAGGTTTAATATACAAAGCACTATCCATGGAGTCAAAAGGTGTCTTCCAATCCCACTTCTGATGTATAAGGGCATGTAATTTAAAGTTTCAGGTGTATCCACATATAAAAATGAAGGGGTTGGATCAGATAGCCCCTAAGGTACCTTCCAACTCTAGACCCATAATCCTAAATCTAGTATAGTCCATGTGGGACTGAGCAATGTCTTTCAAGACTCTGACATTACCTCCCATTTAATTTTTATATATTTTGCATGTAGGTGGTTGTTTGCATATTGTCTTTCCCATTACAGTGTGAGTTCCTTGAGAGCAGGGACTATCTTTGCTTCTTTGAATTCTCAGTTCTTAGCACAGTGCCTGGTATCTTTAATAAATGGTGCTGTGCTAACAGCAGCTAATAAGAAAACAGCGTGGGTTAATACCAACACTTCCATGAAAACTTCACATTTGATATCATATATGCTTTTTCTTGAGGTCAATGTTGGGATACTTTCAAGGCTAGATAGGCAATATCTTCCAGCAATAGGGAGATTTGTGCTGTCTGTACAAAGACTTCTCCAAAATTTGCAAGTTAATAAGTAAAAACATAAAACATGGGTAGCTTCAGACTCTGTAAAATGAGCTGGAGGTTACTGGATGTCCTGTGGATCACCAGGCTAAATTTGAAGGAGTTGAAGAGCAGATTAGATACAATCAGTGGCTACAAAAAGCAATATTTTTGAAGGATATGGCAGAAGACAGAGGGAGAAGTCTACAAGGAAAAAAAAGAGTATTGTAGACTTCTCCCTCTGTCTTCTGCCATGTCCTTCAAGAATATCACACATGAGTAAGCCAAGGAGAAAAAAAAAATGAGCAGTAACTTCAGGTTTCCCAGACTCAAAGGCAAGAACTCAGGGGCAATCAGTGGAGCAAGGGTAAATCTTTTCCTCTCAGGGTTAAAGGAATGGAGGACCATTGGTTAAGTTGTTTTGTTGTTGTTGTTGTTGTTTTTACTCTGAAAAGGGCACCACAAAGTGTGAATACAGGACAGTGCTCTATTTGATTCCTGTTGCCTGGATGAAAGTACTGGAGACAGGTTAAAAAAAGTAGTGGATAAGACTCAAATCACCCATAATGGTAAATTCGAAGCAGGAGTCCTTAATGTGATGTCTATGAACATTATTTTTAACATTTAGATAACTCTATATTAATATAATTCCATTTGTAATAATATGCATTTTTTTCATTTAAAAGCATTAATCTGAGAAGAGGTTCATAGATTTTATCAGTATCAAAGTGGTCTACAATGCACACACGCACATACATACACATACACCCCAAACAAACATAGTTAAGAACTCAATCTTTTAAAAGCAGCCCTAGAAAAGATAATGAAGGGATATAGGGGGATAATGTGCATTTTCCATCCATTCTGGAATGCAATTTGATACTATATCCCAAATTTACTAAACTGTGTATACATTGAGCCAGCTGATACACCATGACTAGGCATATACTCCAAAGAGATAAAAACAGAGGGGAAAACCCATGCATACACAAATAGTTATAGCAGATTTTTGTTGTACAAAAAAACTGAAAATTAAGTGGATGTTCATCTATTGGACAATGGCTAAAGAAAGTATGTTACATGAATGTTATGAGGCATTATATTGCTTTATAAGAAATGATGAAATAGTTTCAGAGAAAACTGGACAGACCTTTATTAACTGATGGAGAGTGAAGTGATCAGAACAAGAAAAATTTATACAATGACAACAACATTATAAAGAAAAAATAATTTTGAAAGATTTTGGAACTTTGATGAAGGCAATGATAAGGCAGAATTCTGAAGAAGCACTGATGACTCATGATAACCACCTCCTGACAGAGAGGTAAGGAACTCAAAATGCAGAATGAGGTGTAAGTTTTTGGATATGTTCAAAAAGGCAATTGGCTTGCTTGACTAGACATAATTTGGTACATGGGTTTCTTTTTCTTCCCCCGCCCCAATTTTGGTGTGTTTATTGAGTGGCATGGGGAGGAGGGAGAGAGAAAATAAATATTAATTAAAATTGTAAAATTAAAATTTTAAAAATAGAGTCATTGGTTATCAAATAAGAAAAGATCTTTCTGATGGTTAGCATTACTTTTCCTTAGACAGCATATGCTGATTTTACTTGTGTGTGGAAAATACGAGAAATGAATGAAATTAATGAAAACCTTAACTTTGTTTTTTTCTGAATTTTCAAGGTAAAACTTTTGCTATTACCATTTTCTTCATGAAAATACGCTTAACATCTGTAGGAATCTATCTCCATCTATGTTATAAATATATATATATATGTATATATATATATATACATATATATATATATATTATATATGCCCAAATAAACACATCTGTGTACATATATAAACATACATATATGTGTAGGTACACATGTACAAGCACACAAAGTATGGTACTAACAGATGCTGTTTGGTAAGAGTCCTAGTTACTGTTGATTTGTGAATTGGAGTATCAGAAAATAGATAAGACTTAGAGAATCACAGGTAGTGCATATCTTATCCAAGAAAATGGCTCAAGGGAGCTTACAATCTATGTTTATCTCAACCTCACAAGAGCTTAGATAGGGACAAGTTCTATGACAAATGATGATGATATAATGCTTATATTCATTATCTGAACCTTCAGCAAAGGTAGAGAATACTGCTAAGCAATCTTAGTATCCAAGGAACAAGAAACATAAGACTCCCTGAATCAATCTAATAAGAATTTAATTTGTGCCAGCAATTTAGCTAGATGCTATGGATATAAAGACAAAAATGAAATGATTCCTGCCCTCAAAGCCCTTATATTCAATCAGAAGGAACTATTTGTATGTGAAATATACATATGTCTATGCATACAGACACACATAATATATAATACTAGTATATATATTTATGCTTAATAAGTACAGAGGAATTTGTTGGAGACACTAGCAATTGGAGGAAGGAAGAAAATATTCATGTTGAAGGTGATGTTTGATGTGAGCTTAAATGGAAACTTAAGATTCCAACAGATGGAGAGGAGGAAAAAATGCATTTAAGACATGGAGAATGGCGAATGCAAAGATGTAGAAAAGGGAGTTCCGGGTGTGAAAAATAATAACAAGGTCAATTTGACTGGTCTCACTCTCAGTTTGACAGTGGGTGAAGGGGAATGTTTAATATGGTTGAAAAGGTAGCATATCAATGGCAAGATGTCCTATACCAAACAAATGAAACACTGTACAACCTTCCATTCTACAAATGGATCCAGGGGATGGTCAAGACTCTAGGGAGGGGGGGAAAAGAAACAAACAATGTATCACAACAGCAAATGACCAAGCATTGAGCCCTGTGGCAATCTATGGGCACTCTTTCCAATTTGATATGGAGCCATTGATGCCTAGTCTTTGAGTCTGGACTTTCAAACAGTCCTAATTTGTCCCAATTGCACAATTCTACATCCACCATTCTGTCATCTATTTTCACAAAAAAAAATGCAAAATGTCTTGCAAAAACTTATGTTGAATATGTCTATATCATTCACCTGATCTACCAATTTAGCAACCTAATTAAAGAAAAGAAAGCTGGTTCTTGGATTATTCTTCTGACTGAAATCCTATAGTTATTCTCTGTTACCTGCATAATAATTGTGGCTATGATGTAGCTATTGGAATTTTCCACATGACCAAATTCAATTTGGTAAAATCCCATTCATATTTTTCTTTTTTAGATCACAGTGACTGCAGGTTCTTCTCTTTCTCAATTTGTTAGAACAATTATAGCATAAATACATAAATATCCCATAAATGAATAGGTTTCAATATTTTTTTCTGGAATTCAATGTGAAATAGTGCCTGTTTGGTCACTAGTAAATCCCTTAACTTAACTCGTTTTCTTTATGTATAATGTTAAGGCAATGGATTAGATTTGCTATGCTTTAAAAATGACATTTGAGTTTGAGTTCAAAGGCCTATGTAATAATGAACTTCAAAATTGTAATAGACAATAAGTGTGTTTTCTAATAAGCAAAGATACATCCAGTTTCAGATCCTCTAATTAAGAGAGTAGCATGGATAAATAGAATCTGATGTTCCTTCCAGAGTTAGTCTCCCCATGTTTTCTGGATGGATACCAATATACAAAACCCATTTCCCATCTTTAACTTGTTGCCTTCTCACATCTCTCTACCTCAAACATATTACCCCATTTCACCCAATCTCCCTGTCCGTTCTGCTATACTCTTAGGAAATGCTTATTTTATAAGTAGCAGAATTATTTTCATATCTTTCTACCTTCTGGAACTTACTGGGACATGACTTCCTTCTAATGACACTGCCTCACTTGACATCCTTTCCATAACTGGATATACTTTCTCTACCTCTGCCACCCTCACTGAGGAAGTTCTCTTCTTTTGAGATTCAAGCAATCCAAAAGTATTACTTGATACAGATCCCAATGGGTGTTATTTTGAATGCCCAAGATATTTCCTATCTTTCTTCCGTAAGTTAAATGCTTTGATCACAGTATTTATTTCCTGCCTATCTTCTGCCCTTACTCTAGGGGTTTATAGTGTATTTATTGATATACTCTCAGCTACCTTAACCTACTAGGTTTTCAATCTACCCAATTCCCATGATATACTTTTCTACTCTACCACTTGATCTTTCTCATGAATTCTGAATTGCATTCATCTGATTACAATCTTGCATCATTCCATACTTCTTTTTCCCTTATCACCCTTTCCCTTGTTCTTCCTCACCATGACCTCAATTCATTCTGCCTCTCAATTCTTTTCAAGGACCTCCCCCTCTCTACCAGTACTAGTTATATTATTTTCCTCTCGACTCCTTGATGAATGAACTCTACATTATTTTCTACCCTCAAATCCCCTGCCTCTTAGCCCTATAAGCAATTATACCATGCAAAATCCCAAAATTCCCTCTGTCCTCATCCTTTATTCCTTATATAAGCTGCTGAAAAACCTAGAGTAGACTCCAAAAGCAGATGATGAGTCCACTGCAAATTAATTTTACTTAAATTCAACTGGGACTTCACTTCAGCAAGATAAACATTCTATTCCTACCTAACTGATTTGCGATCCCACTATCAATACGGGATATCACAAACATTGTGTGTCCCTTATTTCTTTCCAGTCCTCCCATGCTCTTACCTTGGGAAACCACCTCATAATTCACTAAAAAATCAGAAGACATTTTCCAACATCTTCCTGCCCTTACTCTTTCTCCTCAACTCACTTCATTCAGACCTATTTCCTCACTTTCTCTACCTTCACACAATTAAATTGCAGTAAAATATCTTTGCTTTTTTGAATAGGAGACAATAATATATTAATGAAATTTTCAAAACAAAATTACTTTAATGATAGTGGGTGAGAATATTCTGAAAATTAGAAAAAAAAATCCTCCCTCGATTAATTGAAAATCAACTATTATTACATTTTTTATGAGTTGAGTTACTTTATGAGTCAATATAATTATTGGCTTCTTTGTTATCCATAATATATTCAATATATTCATTAGACACCCCAGTGAAGAATCAGGAAAGATAAATATCATTATTCAGTTACTGTGAGCTTTTCTGTCCCCTAAGAAAGGCATTTCTAGTGGCTTGGGAATAGCTAAGAATTAAACTAAAAATGCTAAATAAAATGTAAACAACAAGATGAAAAATGTGTCCTGGATAATTAGAACTGGTAAAACTTAAGTTCCCATGGACTTTGTTTTAGTACTTCTTTCCTTTATTCTTCCTTTTGACTGATTAAATTTGCAATCTTTGGCATGCATTTCCCACATCTTCCATTTGATTGTGTATTTTACACATATTTCCTAGAGCCACTTTTACTTCTACTTGGGTTTATAAAGTAATCAGTCATTTCTTACCCTTCATTTTCTGTCTCTTCAGAAAGACAGGAAATGAGATTTTGAGACTGGTTTCAGTAGTGTTTGATATGTAAAACTAAGACTCCTTCCTTAGATAATTGAAACTTGACTGCAATTCCAATTTGGTTGGAATCTAGTCTGCTATTTTGACAAGTAGATAGAGGTGTTGACAGAATTATAACTAAGTGGGGGGCACTTTTACTTTGCCCCAGGGTACCAACAGCACTCCTAGTTATTCAGAAGACTAGAAACAACAGAACTTAGCACATAGTTGGTAAGAAAAATTATTTAAAATAAGGAAGTTAACAGAGGTAAGGGATATGTGTTCTTCCTTCTCAGCACTCTGCTACTGTCTGCCTTTAGGTAAGGGTGTGCTTCCTGACCTCTGCTCTAAGCATAAATTTTGTAATTATGGCTCTAGCTTTTGACTATCCATAATATTTCATATGAATTAAATACAACACTGATCTTTTTTCCGCTGTCAAGGGATTTCTTTCAAACTCTTTTACTGAAAGTCCCCTTTGCCTATAATTCTTCTTCATTTGGGACATTAATAGAAGGATAGTGATTTTTGTTCTTTAATTTTACAATATCTTTGACTGAGGATTTTTTCCAGGATTGTTTTATTTGATTGTCAAGCAAAAACAAAAACAAACAAAAAACCCCATGTTTGGTAATTGCAAATACTGTTTAATTGTGAGCATATGCTTCTTATCTGTATATGCATTTAGAAAGCATAAATCATTTAGACCTTTTGTTGCTGGAATAATTCCTAGAGCCTTCTATTCAATTGTACCTGTAATAGCATGACATTATTTTAAACTATTACATTTGCAGAACATAGATATTTTACACAATACATTATTCCTCTCAGGAATTAACCAACGTATATAAATATTCCAAAGGTAGAAGTGAAAAGTTCCTTACTTGCCCTTTTGATTCTTGAATTATTGTTTATTTGCTTAGCCTGATGGGAATAAGTTTTTTTTCTATTGTATTTGACAAAGGAGAAAAAAGAAAAGAAAAAGAAAAAAGAATTTTGAACTTCTTTGACTGGAAAGAAGTTTTCATTGGCATTTGAGTGAAATATTAAAGGGAAAGTAGGTTGAGAGGAAAATACCCCAACAGCTGTCACAAAGATCATAGAAGCATTGGAGCATGGGGAGGGACAGCTAAGTGGTTAAATGGAGAGAGGCCCATTTGGGCACCAGTTCCAGAAACCCAAGTTATGAATTGGTTGCAGATGGAATCTGGCAAGCAGGAAATGTGGAACCAAATGTTATTGACATCCCCACATTGCCTTAAGATCACTACAACACCATTAGTATAGTTGCATAGTCAGCAAGCGGATGATGTCAGGTTGATACTTTGCTTAGGCAACCAGTATTGATTTTTGGTCTTTTCTAAGTATATACAAAAGGAAAGATTATTCTTGACCTGTTCATATTTATGAACCACACATTGCTGGATTTGAGATTGAAATGCTTATTGAGTTGTAGTTCATTTTGCCTTTAATTCATTTTTACAGGGGAAAAAATGAAAACATCTCTTCCATTTCATAGTTTGGAACTAGTTTGGTATAGTAGAATGCATACAGGAAAGGTTAAGAGAATTCATTACGAACCCAAGTCTGTAGTTCATTTACTTTGTTACCTCAGACAAGTTGCTTAACCTCTCAGGCCCTCAATTTCATCATCTTTATACAATGGGCATAATGATACCTGTCCAACCCCCTCACTATGTAGTTTCAAAGATAAAATGTGAGGTAATATATAAAAAGTATTTTTAAGACATTTCAAATTAGTTAAGTGACCAAATAATGACAAATATTCTTTAAAGATTGCAAAAGATTAACAACCATATGAAAGGCACTTCAAATCATTAAAATAAATTGAAATGAAAACAGATTTAGAGTTTCACTGAACATCCAGAAAATTGCCTTTTTTTTTTTAACTGGGAATAGTCAATGCTGGAGGGGTTGTAGAAAGATGGGCACATCAGTCTTGCGTAGTTAGTGGAGGTTGAATTGGTCTAATTATTCTGGAAAAGATATTTTACAATTATTCGAATTAAAGTTAAGTGAATATTAAACTACTTAAATGTCCATATCTTTTGACCTAGGGCTTCCTGCTTTAGTTATATATCCCACAGGAAAAAAAAAAATGAACACCTATTCAACAATATAGTCATACCGATACATTTTGCAGTAGCAAAGCATTGTAAACCAAATCATTTCAGACGTTGGAGATAATTATCATTGAGTAGGAATCTGAACCTTGGTGACCTTGGAGTCAAGATTGCAGGTAGAGAGGTTCAGTAGCCAGCTATCTTGTCATGGAAGCCCTGTAAAGCCAGGAAGCCTGAGACTTGAGCCTGAGAGGGGTTTTGGACTTGGACCCAGGGCCAAGTCTTCTATAGAAAAGAAGCTAAGCTACGAATCTAATCCCATTCCCCTCTATAGTAACTAATAAGGTTGGGGGGAAAGAGAAGGATTAGGCCTTCCATGTGTTGGGGGAGGATAAGTTGGTATATTTGTGATCATTCTACACGCACCACAAATTGCAAAAAGACCACAATAATGTGTTCCTGAAAAGCAAAAAAACCTGAAAATGTAACCCCAGGTGTCATACCCTACAAATCTGAAACTTCATCAATAAAAAGAGATATTCAATAAAAGAAATTTAAAGCACAAACATACACACACAAGTGAGCAAATTATTTCCCTTCTATATAATTTAGAAAATATAAACACATGAAAGGGAAGTAGACATAACTAGCAAGGTAAGATGCAGATACTGAAATAAATTACCCCAGAATAAAAGAAAAAAAAAAGCTAAACTAAAAAGGATACAGACACCTACAGCGATAAAAACAAGCCGCAAGACCAAAACAACAAAAGAAAATCCATTTAGATTTCTTTCTAAAAGTATATGAGGTAAAAATGAAAGCAAAACTGAAAAATACAAACAATAATGGAGGAACAGACCTGAATCACCATAGACTTCTCCTCATAATATCTAGCATATAAGGAAAGCAAAATTTTTCGTGGGCCTAAATTATAAAATGAGATAAAGCTTGAAGGTGAGTGGAAGGATGATTATAGAGGGGATTGTGTAATGGAACCTCAACAAGTCAATGGTAAAAGATGAAGAGAACAATAGTGGTCTCTCAGGGGAAAAATGTTTTGGGAGATTTAGTGAAGTGGCAGAAGGAGGGTTTGAAATAGGAGAAAATACAAATAGAAATCTAAATGCCATGGTGGGAGGGAATCCCACTAAAGAATGCTTGATGCAACAGGAAGAGAGACATTCCGTAATGCAAGATGAGAACCTTACAATGGCTATCATTTTTAGGAATTTGGTGCTTAGAATGACAAAGGGACATCTCAAAGGAAGAGGGGAAGATAGCCTGTGGGAAAAGGGTAGTCTAAACATATATTAAATAAAAGTAACTAAGGAGACAATTTTCTTTAAAAAGGAGGGAAAATGTGTGTATATACATACACATCTATACACATACATGTATGTATGAGTGTGTATATGTATATATGATAAAGGGAGGAAAAATAAACCTAACTTCCGCAGAACATAAATGAGGGCCTGGAGGATTTTTTTTAAATTTAAGTATGCATTCAATGAATTTTAAAAAGTAGGATTTGCAATAGTGCTTTCAACCAAAGAAAAAACAAAAATCCATAACTCAATCAAGATAAATAAGGAAACTGAATTATGTTAAAAGCTAGCTATAGCTAACAAATATCTATAATAAACCTACATACTTCAAATGCCTTAGCATCTAAATATATAATGGAAAAATTAATTGAACCACAAAGTGACATAGTAATAAAATACCTGCAGAAGATTTTGCTGTTCCTCCCTCAGTTTTAGATAAACAACATAAAAAGAAAAAAAAGAAAGTATAGAACTAAATTGCCAGAAAAACTAAGTTGTAAGACATGACATTTCTAAATAGAACAGCTAAAGAATATGAGTATTTATCAACACAACATGGAAATTTTGCAAAAATTGATCATTTATTAGGGTACATAGTTGTGAAAAACAAATATAAGAAGGAAGAAATAGTAAGCAATTTCCAGAAACAATGAAATAAAATACAAATCAATGAAGCAGTCATAAGAAATAGACCTAAGTAGAGACTTAACAATGAAATCCTCAAAAACCAAACCATAACAAAAACAAAAATGAGTGGATCAAAGAATGAAATATAGAAACAATAATTATACTAATGAAAATGAAAATACTGAAACAATGCTTTTGAGATATAGCCATCAAGGGAAAATTATATTCACATAAAAATACATTGAAATGTCAAAGGTTAATCAACTGAATAATAATTCACATAGTTAAAATAATCATTGCTTTTAAAATTAAATTAATTAAATCTAAATAAAATATTAAAATTAGAAAGCAAACAAATAAACAAACAATATAAACACAGAAGAGGAAATAACAAATTAGGGGGAAAAGAGATAAAGGAGAAACCAAAAAATCATATAGAAATAAATAAAATAAAATCTGATTGTTCAAAAAGAGTTATACAATTGGTAAGTTGTTATCCAATTTAATTAAAAAGAATTGAGCAGAAAATCAAACAAACAAAACAGCAAAAAAAGTAAAATCACAGCAAAACCAGAAGAAGTAACAAGAATGACCAGGACATAATTCACTGTAGTGGATTGAGGCACATAATAAATAAACTTATAGGTGGACATACAAAGACAGGTATAAATGTATTGTAATCTTCACTATGGGATGGAACACACAAATTGTTAAGCTCACAGATCCCTTTCGGTGATCTCTTGGTGCTACTTACTTAGCTTCTAAATCACTCTTGGCTACAGGCTTGACTGTCTATCTTGACTGTTGTTTTTGGCTATTTACCTTTGATTTCCTACTACCCAGTCATGGAATGCAACATCCTTTTGAATGACTAACAAATATCTATAAGGAGAATGCATATTATTTTACTATTTCAAAGGGAGAGAGCATAACATTGTGGACCAAGAATCTGAAGAGATGATTAGGGCCTGAATCAACTTGGATACAGCAGAAATAGTAAAAGAGGGGCTGAATACTAAGGTTATTTAAGTGGTAGAATCCACAGTGTGCTAAACAAATTAGATATGGTAGTTACTTGGTTGAAACAATGGGTGTGAAGAAGAGGACCATCATGAAAACTATGAAAGAAGAGAAAATGTCTAGGACAATGTCAAATATTAAATTACAGAGATGTCAAATATGTGGATTCAGAAAATGGCATTGTATTTGCCAATTAATAAATAACTGGTGAATGATTGAGGGATGCCTCCCAGCTTGTTAATGCTTTCCTAAATATGGTGTCCTGAACTAAAGATAGAGCTTTAGATATAATCTCACTAGAGCAGAATAAATATTAATTATAATTTTCCTCATTTTGAGCATTATGTCTCTCATTGATTACATTAGCTGTTTGGGATGCTGTGTTCTCAGTTTTACCTTGAAATTGCAGTTCACTAAAACAGACCAATCACTTTCACATGAACTATTTTTTAAGTCATTTAGTGCCTTTGATTCTTTGCATTGTCTCTGGACCTATCTAGTCTCATTTCCTACACCTCAGCCTATGATCTTCCAGGCTCACAAGCCAGAAATCCACCAGGATCCCTAGAGATCTGGAACCCCAATTGGGTTGCACAGTTCTGATGGAGAGATACTTGGATTTGATGTTGAAAATGCAAAGTACTCTTATCTATTAAGACAATATTGGAAGATTTAGACACATACAATGTTAGGGTTGATGATGAAATTCCTTTGCTATTGTTCAGTCACTTTTCAATCAGTCTCACTCTTTTTCACCCCATTTGGGGTTTTCTTGGTAAAAATACTAGAAGGGTTTGCCATTTCATTCTCCAGCTAATTTTATAGATGAGGAAACTAAGGTAAACAATGTTAAGTAACTTGCCCAGGATCACATAGCTAGTAAATGTATGAGGCCAGATTTAGATTCAGGAAGATGAATGTCCTGACTCCATGCCCAGAATTCTATCCAGTGCACCACCTACCTGCCAATTCCTCTGTCAAATGTTAATGCATCAATATAAAAACCAGTAAATCTGTAGTGGACTGATGATCCTCCTCTTTACATGTATGAAGAGAACAAAGAGAGCCAAACAGATGATATACCTGTTTGAAATCAAGTATTCCTAAAAGCTAACCTTTTTGAACTTATTCTGGCCACAAACTATTTAGATATTAAAGGTTTGGTTAAAGTCTCATGCTAGACTGACACAAGTATGATCAAGGGAAAAAATCCAGAAGAGATTCACAAAATATTCACCATCAAGAACAACTTTCATAAAGAGGACAAAGTACAGCCATAGAAAAAGAACTAGAAGTTTGGAGAGAAATCAAATTTTATGCCTATTGAAAAAATAAAATTCATTGTAAGGATCATTTCATGTAGAATATACATGAAGCCTTTTCCAATCTCTCTTAATTCTAGTGCTTTCCCTCTTTTTTTATTTCTGTTTAACCTTGTGTGTAGCTTCTTTCTATATATTCATTTGCTGTCTTCCTCTTTGGATTGTGAGCTCCTTGAGGGCTGGGACCTTCTTTTGCATCTTTTTTTTTCCTTTCCCTTAGTGCTTAGCACAGTTCCTGGCACATAATAGGTGCTAAATAAATGTTATTGATTTGTTAATAGTCTGATGTTAGCTTATAAATATATCTTTAGTGGAGAAGCTGAGAAATGTTGTCTTAATTCTATACCATTTAACAGTTATGTTAATGAATCGAACATCATAGATGGCTTGCTTTTAAAATATACAGATGACATGAAGCTTGTCTTCAAATTCACCAAATGGATAACAAAGCCAGGTCTCAAAAGCATCATGGCTGTTTGGAAGAATAGCCAAGTTGAATAACAATTTTACCTATTAGAGGTAAGTACAGTCTGATATTTGGGCTCAAAGAATAAACATCATAAATATTAGATGGAAGAGATGCAAAGACAAAAACAGAGTGTTGGATTTGGGGTATTTTTGTTTGTTCATTATCTTATGATCCTATATAGTTTTAGTATTATTTAGAAAAAAATTAAAAAGTCTTGATTCTACTAGTTTTTTAAAAAAGCATGGGATTAGATACACTGGATTCAGAAAATACTATACATGCAATGGTAATAACCCATATCTTGCATATATATATATATATATATATATATATATTATATATATACATACATGTATACGTGTGTATATATACATATGTATGTATAAATACATATAATATCAATAGAATAGATTAGATTAGATAACCAGAGAAAGTGTCTGGAGCCAAGAGATAAAGTGTTTTGTCATTGAAACAGCATAAAGGTCAGGGCCACTTATCATAGAGTATGTGGTAGGGAGTTGAGTATAAGAAGACTGGAAAGGTAGAAGGAGGGTGAAGGACTTTGAACGTCACAAATAGGATTTTATATTTGATGAAGATAATTAGGATAGATGAGAGTTTATTAAGTAGGATGTGGTGGTGATTTGGCCAGACCTGTACTTTACTATTACAATAGTCCAAGTGTGAGGTGATAAGGGCCAGCACCACAGTGGAAGAAGTGTCAGAGAAGAGAATGGGACATATTCAAGAGAAGTTGCAAAGGTCAAATCAACAGAATTCACAGAGAATTATCAGCATAAAGAGGTCAAGAAAATCTATGGGAGTTGATAAGAATGCCAAGTGAGGTAAGATAGGAAAAGAGAAGAGGGTCCAGGACAGAATCCTGAGGTACACATCATTAGAGCCTACAATTTGGGTATGTATTCAGCAGACTGAGAAGGAACAGTCAGATAGGTAGGAGAAGAAGCAGGAGAGACTAATGTCCTGAAAACCTAGTGAGAAGAGAGTCTCAAGAAGTTACTGAGAAACAGAGGCAGGGGAAGAACCCTGAAGTGGCTCCCCTGAAATGGGCCAAGGAGTATTTCTACCGCCCCATGTTGACCATTGAACTGAGGAGAATGAATGAAGGTACAGACAGTATTGGAAAGGGTTTCTGGGAAAGCTTCATCATCTGGCAGGAGGCAGGGTTCAATAATTGCTAATAGAAGAAGTAGGAGAGGAAAAGATTTAAGATGAGGAAGTTTGTTGCTATGAAACAGGCATTTCTCTCTCAGATACAGACATTGTTCTCTGAGATATTCAGAATGTATTTCAAGTATTTCGTTCAGTTCTGGGTGTTGTATTTCATAAGGGACACTGAAAAATTGTATAGTCTCCTGATGAAGCTAACAAGGATGATGAGATGATTATCATTATGATTTGTCAGTGAATTGGACATATTTAGCCTGAAGATAAAGATACTTGTTGGGAAGGTAGTTTATGTATCCAAATATTTGGAGAATTAGGAATCAGACATATTACAGATTTTCAGTGTAATTTGAGAAGTAGTAACAGAAGAATAATAATATCAGAAATGATTGAAACCCAGATTTCAGTTCAGTTAAACTAATTTCAACAAAGTATTCTCATAACCATTATGTGTACACACACTGGCCATAAAAAAAGATTTACAAAATAACTCCATCACCATATTAAAAAGTTTACATTTGGACTTGCCCTTCTGGAAGCCAAGATGGCAGAGTAAAAAGGTAGTCACTCTTGCTCTTTCCTCTCAACCTCTGAAAACCCAGAAAATATCACCCCAGAAAAAAAAACAACAACCCTGGAACAGCTGAACTAGAAGAAAAATGGGGAACAACAGTGCAGCAGTCCAGCAAACGGGTCTCCCAGTGCTTCAGCAAAAATAAGGGAAGCAGCACTACAAAGGGCCCCAGGCAGATAAGCACCCTGCAGCATTCATTTGAAAGGAGCTGAAGAAAGCAACCTAGAGTCATCCTAAAGTCCAGCCTTGCTGATTCCAACCCAACACCGGTAAGCTGTCAGAACCCTACAGCCTCCAACTGTCAACCAAGAGGAGATCCTGAAGACCAGGGGGTAGAGCAGGCAAACACCAACACCTGGACTTCCAAGTATCTCAGTGAGGGTGGGGAACTGGTGGAAACCAGCTCAGAAAACAACCAGGTGCCTCGGCACTGTAATTCAAAAGAATCTCCCAGTGCATTAGCAGAAACATGGGAGGCAGCATTGCAAGGGGCCCCAGGCAGATAAACACCCTGCAGCACCCATCTAAAAGAAGCTGAAGAAAGCTAAAGGAAAGGAAAAGCAGACAACCTAGAATTACCTGAAAGTTCCAGCCTTGCTGATTCCACCCCAATACGAGGTAAGCTGACAGAACCCTACAGCCTCCAATTGCCAACATAAGAGGCCCCAGCACATAAAGCCAGTGACCAAGACCTAGGCTTCCAACACTGACCCAGCTTGGGTCAGTGTTCTCTGTTCCCTAGCAAGAGAACTCAATCTCTTTAAAGGCCAGGGAAAAAAGAAACAATGAGTAAAAAGAAATGTACCATAGAGTTATATAATGACAAGAGTGAAGATCAAGACAGAAATTCTGAAGAAGACAACATTGTCAACTAACCCACATCTGCAACATCAAAAGGGAATATGAACTGCTCTGAAGCCCAAAAAGCCTTCTTAGAAGAGCTCAAGAAGGATTTTAAAAGCCTAATGAGAGAGGTAGAAGAGTCCTTAAAAAATACAATTGGCCAATTGGAAAAAAAGAAGAAAACAAGTCCCTAAAAAACACAATTGGCTAACTGGAAAAAAAAAGTACACTGAAGAAAACAAATCCCTTAAAAATACAATTGGCCAACTGGAGAAGGAAGTACAAAAACTAACAGAAGAAAACAATCTGTTAAAAACTAGAATTGGACAAATGGAAACAACTCTATGAGAGAGCAAGAATCAGTTAAACAAGAACAAAAAAAATGAAAAAATAGATGAAAACATAAAATACCTCATCGGTAAAACAACCGGCCTGGAAAATTGATCCAAGAGAGACAATTTAAAAATTATTGGACTACCTGAAAATCATGATGAAAAACAGAGCCTGGACAATATCTTTCAGGAAATCATAAAGGACAACTGCCCTGAAGTCCTAGAACCAGAAGGTAAAATAAACATAGAAAGAATACATCGCTCACCACCTGAAAGAGATCCCAAACTGACAATGCCAAGGAATATAATAACAAAATTCCAAAATTACCCAGTGAAAGAGAGGTACTGCCAGCATCCAGAAAGAAACAATTTAAATATCATGGAACCACAGACAGACAGGATTAAACAGGACCTTGCAGCTTCTACATTAAAAGACCGCAGGGCATGGAACATAATATTCCAAAAGCAAAGGAGCTTGGATTGCAGCCAAGGATCAACTACCCTGCAAAAATGAGCATGATTTTTCAAGGGAGGAGATGGATATTCAACAAAATAGGGGACTTCCAAACCTTCCTGATAAAAAGACCAGAGCTCAACAAAAAATTTGATCTTCAAGTACAAGATTCAAGAAAGACATATAAAGGTAAATGGGAGAGAAACATACAACATGTTGTTAATAAGCGCAGACTGTTTACATCCCTACAAGTGAATATGACACTTGCAACTCTTGTGAACTATCTTGTTATTACACCCACATTAAAGGAGTATACATAAAGGGGGTGGATATTAGTTGACTTTGATGTAATGATGAGAAAAGAATATAATCAAGTGGGTTAAATGGATCCAAGTAAGTGGATTAGTCTGATTTTAGAAAATGTACTGAGAAAGGAGGAGGCAGACAACAGTAAATTACATTGCAGGAAAAGACAGAAAATTCTATTACAGCAGAGGGAAAGAAGGGAGTGGGGTGAGCATTGTTTGAACCTAACTCTCATCAGATTTGGCTCAATAAGGGAATAATATAATCAGTTAGGTATAGAAATCTAACTTGCCCTATAGGCAGTA